>NW_006408650.1:4631327-4649468 GCF_000296735.1 Chrysochloris asiatica | reverse complement strand
AAATAATGATGTATGCACAACCTTGGAACAACAGGGCTCTGGGATACAGGGATTGAGACATGGTTGGAATGGGGAAAAGGGGGGAATAATGTTAAGATGCTTGGCTGTCTTTTGAATCTTGGTTTTCCTTGCAATTACATTTTTAAATAGACACTTGAGGGGGAGAGAAAGGAATAGCCAGAAATATCACCATAGAAAACTTGTAAGTTCATCTTCTGCCTATAACTGATTAGAACACCTAAAATGGGGCTACAACGTGCCCAGTGAAGGAGGCTTCCTGCGGAGCCTCTGCAATACATAAGACTATAGGTGGAATCCTGAACAGCATCCAGAATCTTCAGAAGTGGGAAATTTCCTCTTGAAAGACCAGCCTGGAGTGGCTAGAAGAACAGAAGATACTTCTTGAAAGAAATACTGACAGGAAAAATACAAAACAATATAGGCAGACCGACCGATTACTACAACAAGTAAGTTGCTCACCCAGGAGACATCAAGGCAAGTGGTCGGGTCCCCTCAGAGTAAACCCCCTTCCAAGACTAATACTCAGTGGGAATACACAGTCTGATTGGTGATCACGTTCATCACCGATAAGGGGAAGTGTGGAAAAAACAGCAATGAAGCTGCGAGCTAAGCCCTATAATGTTCAATAGACTCCTGTGAACCCAGGTGGAGACCTGGTTGGCCAGCAGTGTGGCAAGACCTGGGGATTCTTGGGCCCAGAGTCAGTGACATAACCACAGAGGATTAGAGTGGAGAGTGAAGCGTCCAGCTGATAAGAAGAGAGGGGATATGCACAAGAACACCCACACTTACAGATAATACCCACTTGACCTGGCTTCAACGAGATAATACCCACTTGACCTGGCTTCAACGACTAGATGATTAGAGCTCAACCAGAAGAAAGAAGAGGAAAAAAAGAGTAATCTGACACAATTTGACGAATTTGACCTACACCTATGGATGCAGTAGCTCAAAAGAGGGAACAAATCTTTACAGCAAGGATCATTCCCACCCCCTTGATACACAGGGTAGACAGGGATGGGCAACTTGGACATTGGCTACCCAAAATGGGGGGGAAGGGAGGACTACAAAGGCAAGAAGTGACTGGCTTACAAGCTTTCAAGAGGGAACCTAGATCCAGAGGGCACAGAGGAAGGTAGAATCTCCACTGAGTAGTATCCAATCTGTCTAGGCGGGGCTGATGAAAGGAAATGCAGATGGGTCTCTTGTGATACAGTTGTGAATAATTGTGATCAGAACTGACTGTGAGGGTTGGAAATGTAAAGGTAGATGTTTGTAGCAAGAAGGGGAGTGATTAATTTTACAGTCTAGGAGCGGACGTCCCTGGGACCATGAAGGGAGAAGAGCGGAGAGCGGGACCCTACCCAGAGAAGCAGTGATGCCAGAGATGGAGGCAGAGATGGTGACGTGGAGAGATGGAACAGCTGGGGACTTTAGACCCAGAGAGGGAGAGGGGCTGTGTGCAGACGACCGGGGGCAGATTTGCAGGATATACCCTTGGGTTGGTTGATGATGCATGGAGGGGATTGTAACCATGGCAATGAAACGATATAAAATAGGATGAATGTAAAACGAATGTTCTCCCATGTAAACTATCACATAATTCACAATAAACATTTTAAAATAAAACATTCACCTGTACACACCCAAATCTAAAACATGTACACCTTGTACATACACTTCTCTAAAAATACTGTTTTTAAGTGCCTTAGAGATTTCTATTCATAGCAACCTTGCATAGGGTTTCCAAGGAGTGGCTGGTGGGTTTGAACTGCCGACCTTGCAGTTAGCAGCCCGGTGCTTATCCTACAGCACCACACCAGGACTCCAAAACACACACACACACACATGTCTAAAATGCACAAAGCATATTTCAGTGCTTGGATTGCGGTTCATAAATCAAGCTGTGTAGATACGGGGGTATCCGCTGCAGCAAAGGAAGCGAGGAATGGCAGGAGCTCATAGAACTGAGCAGAGGGGAGAGGATGCTGTCCTTTCAATTCTGTTTTCCTGAAGCTTAAAAACTGATGTAAAAAATAAAGTCTATCATTATTGCTAAATTCATATGTTCTCAAAGAAAATACAGAAACACAAAAAGCAGGAAATAAAAAGTGCCTGAAGCCGTGGCCCCCCAGGGAAACCAGCCAGAGCATTTTGAAAATGGTCCCCCCACGTTCTCTCTGCTGACCTTTTTTCTTCTTTGAACAAAAGTAAGATTATAGTGGTAACGCATAAAAATGACAGAATGGAAAATGTTTTGTTCCATAGGGTTTACCACAATTAAAAATACATATATTTAAGGAAAAAATGTAAATGAGATTATAACACACACACACATCATTGTGAAACTGATTTTCCTTTCAAGTCTACAAATGTGTTACATCCCGTCTTGCGAGCGTTTTTCTCATTGAAGTATCCTGCACAAAACAACTGTCGAGGATGGAGATGTGGGACCCTAATTGGGAGGGCTCCTGCTGGGGTCCTGCTTTCCCCAAGGCTGAGATCTTCCCAATGATGCTTGTCACCTTCCTAAGCCCTGCCCAAAGGGTGACGGTGAGGTCGCAGCCTTCAGGAGTATTGTGTTCTCAGGGCCCAGCCCTCCCAAGCTCCGGCCCCACGCCTCCACACTGGCTGCCTACCTCCACTTCAGCCCCTGGCCTCCACTCTGGCCCCTTACCTCCACACCAGCTCCCCAAAAAGCGTGTCCACAAGTGTGAAGAAGAAATCCATCACCATGAAACGGTACAGCTCCTGGCCCACAAAGTCCTCCCAGCACTGAAAGGACAGACAGATCCTGAGCTCCGGTCACATCACCCACCTGGATCTGCAATCCCCGCACATAGACTCCCCTGCTACACCCCGCTGCCTCGATGCCAGGATTACCAGGGGGCCTCAATCGTCCTTCTGGACCATGTCCATAATCTCAGATGGCCAGGTGAGGCCCCTTCTTCTGCCACCTCAGCAACCAGGAGGCCCATGTGGGGGTCAGGCAGCAATTCCCCATTTCCTGATCTCTTAGCCCCCTCACCTGGCCCTTCAGGAAGCCCACCCCATAGCCCTCTCACCGTCCCATGACCCCCTCACCTGGTCCTTCAGAATGTCCACCCTGCGACCCAGCCAGTGATAGCATAAGATGCCCAGGGTGATCACCTTGAGAATGAGGTTCCTGTGGGAGGCAGGATGTGGAGGCTGAGGGAGGGGGGATGGGAGGCAGAGGAGCCCCCCAGAAGGCCACCCACACACACCTGCAGATGGCCACGTACACCTCCAATACAGGGGACTCATGCTGCTCCAGGGCGGCCAACATCCGGTACAGGTAGGGGGCCACCAAGTTGGTGACACTCACCATGAGGGGAAGGACAAGCAGTCCCACCTGACCAGTGGCCACAGGGCTCTACCAGGGCGGGGAGGGGGCCAGAGGAGACACGGGGTCTAGCAGAAGGAGGAATGCAGCACCCCCTCCAACCCCTCCCCAAAGATACAGCCCCCAGGCTTCAGATTTAAACCAGACAGGAAGTTGGGTGGGGGTGGGGTTAGAACACAGGTGTCAGAAAAAAGAGAAATCAAAAAGACCAGGAAAGGGGCCTACAAGGGGGGGGGGGCCTCCAGGTCCTGGGTGAGGGTCTTAGACAGCCAAGGCCACTGGGGACTGGGTCCAATGGAGTGTCCAGTCTCCCATGGGCCTGCCCACCCACCACAGGGAGTCCAATTGGAGGCCTGGGATATGCAGAGAGTGCCCACCCATCATCCTTTTCCCACCTCTAGCCTCCCTCCCAGGACCCTAGGACCCACCTGGATCAAAAACTCTGAGAAAGTGTAGACTGCCACAGCGCAGCCCAGCGTGATGCCCAGACAGAGCAGCCACACCAAGCCCAGCACAGCCACCCGCCGCAGCCGCCCACACAAGTTCCAGGGACCCTGCCGCAGCTGCCACTCAGCCAGCAGCTCCTAGAGAGGACAAATGTCATCACTACAGGGTACAGACACATGGGGACACATGCATAGGACAATGCCTGGGGACACACACATGGGACACACGGCAGATACATGCACAGGGACAAACGGGAGATACACACAGGGACACAAATGGGAGATACATACATGGGGACATGCACAGGGACACACACATGGGACACGCAGGAGATACATGCACAGGGACACACAGGAGATACATGCATGGAGACGTTTACAGGGACACACAGGAGATACATGTTCAGGGACACATAGGATACATGGGGACATGCACATGGGACATACAAGAAATATACGCATGGGGACACACACGGGAGATACACACAGGGATACACAGGAGATACAGGCATAGATACATGCACGGGAACACACACAAGGGACACACATGGGAGATCATGTATAGGGACACATGGGGTACACACAGGAGATACATGGGCACACACGGGACAGGCACACGGGGATGCATGCACAGACACACCCCCATGGGACACAAATAGGAAATACACACATGGGGCACACGAGACGCATGTAAACACATACACACAACACACATGGAAACATGGACATGTGCATGGGGACACATGTACAAGGTTGCATCCATGGGACACACATGGGAGATGCACACATGAAGACACATGCATGGGGGGGACCCAGGGACAAAAGCACAGAAACACCCCCTGGAACACACATGGGAGATACATGGTAACACATGCATGGGAACACACACGAGATACACATATAGGGACACATGCACAGGAATATCTGCATGTAGTACGCACATGGAGATGTATATACAGGACACACGCACCGGGACATATGCACATGGGAACACACTTAGGAACATCCACATGGGAGACACACATGAAGATACACACATGGAGACACACCCATGGGGACACATACACAGGAATACCCACATGTCACACACACATGAGGACACACACACACAGAGACACATGCAAAAGGACACACAGAAGCATGGGATACATCTATGAGGCTCACATGCACACACACTAGACACACATGGAACACACACACCAAGACCCACACACAGGACATATACATGAGGACACACACACAGGATACAGGCATAGGGATACAGTTATGGGAACATACACAGGACTTACACAGACATGGGGACACACACATGCCAAGACACACAGGATACATGCATGAGGACACACACACAGGATCCAGGCGTAGGGACACAGTCATAGGAATATATACAGGACTTACGCACTCAGAACACACATAGCGGACACACACATGGGAAAGATACACAGGGACACACGTGGGGCACATGCATTGAACACACACAAATACAAAACACAGGTCAGCCCTAATGCTAGGCATGAAGGCCCCTGGCCTCCCTACCCCAGGCACACTTGGCAGCCACTCCTAGTTCCAATCCTTCCTCTGCAGCCACCTCAGGGGGACCTTCCCGAGCCTGTCCCTTCCCTGTCTATGAGGGGAGCCCTAAACCACCAGGACCCCTGAGGCAGGAACAGCATCCACCCCGGGAGCTTCCTCTGAGGCCGTTCCCATAGTACAGAATCCCAGGAGTCCCAGAGAACACAGCATGAGGGCCAGCTCTGCCTCCTTGTAGGCCGGGGACCCTGAGCAAGTGTGATTCAGGGTTCTTGTGAGAATCAGGGAGCTGATGCTTGCTGGTCCCCTGGACCCCCTTTCTGCTGGGGATGGACATGATGAACTCTCAGGGGAATGAAGGACAGGCACTCTGACCAGGGCCCCAGGGGGCTTCTGATGCCTGGGCTCCTGCAGCTCTGTGGTCACTACACTCAGGATGGTCCCCAGTGTGGATGCATTTTCTCCAGCAGCAGGAAGCCCTGACCTGTCGCTTTTAGGTGGGATCAACACAGACCCCCAGCCCTGTGTCCTGCCCACGAACACCAAGCTTCCTCCTCTGAGCTCAGTTCTGGATTGCTGATCCTAAGTAGGTCCGGCTGTGGGGGGTTGTGTTCTGGGATGAGGAACAATTGAATCCAGGTCTCTGGGCTGCTCACCTTCAGCTGGGTCCGAAGGTTGTCCTGCTGGAGGCGGGAGGCCCACTTCTGAGTCACCTTATAGTCCCAGGAACAGAAGATAGTGATGGCATGGATGCCTGAGGTGCTGCCCACCCGGTAGCTCTCCCCAAAAGAATGGGACATGCTGGGGGAAATAGCAGGTGGAGGGGTGAGCATGGGGCCAGGCAGCAAAGACAATTCCTAGAGCAGAGCCCCACCTCTCATACTAGGGAGCCTTCCCAACACAATATCAGCCTCCAGTAGCCCCCAGCACCACCTCCAGCCCAGGGCACTCAGCACTGCGGTGTGGACCGCCAACATGGTTCTCTAGAACTGCCTGGTTGATTTGAGACTCCTCACTACATGATGCTAGGAGAGGACTCAGTATTCTAACACACTGACCCAGACAGTGGATATGAAAGTTGCTGGCCTTCCCACTACAGGGCCTTCCCACTGTCTCTCCATTGCCCAATACCCTCCCTCCCTTCTTTCCTGCCCACTCATCTTTAACTTCTATATTCTCAACACCTAGTCAACACTTCTGGGGCTCCTGGATGCCCCTAGTCTGTTCATTGGTCGATCTTCTCCCCTAGACAACTCGAGGACTGGTACCGTGCTAATTTACCTTCCTGCCCTCAGTTGAGTACAGGGATGGATGGACATAGACGGATGAATGGATGGGTGGAGAAACAAATGGAAGGATGGATAAATGGATGGATCGATGGGTTGATGGATGATAGATAAATAGAAGGATGAATAGATATCTGGATGGATGGATGGATGGGTGGATGGATGAACAGGCAGATGGATGGGTAGTTACATGGATGAACAAATGAACTGATAGATGGACCGATGGATCAATGGATGGTGTAGATGGATGGATGGTGGAGTTGAGAGCCAAGGTCATACGGCAGAGGGCTGTTACCTGTAAACTAGGGTGATGCAGGTGATAAAGAAGGCCATGCCCATGGTGAAGAGGTAGGCCAGGGGCATGTTGTAGGGCAGGCCACCTGCCCCAGAAATGCAGTGACTGCCATCTCCCGGGAGAGCACACTGCTGGTTCACCGTGGTGTTACTGTAGTAGCCATAGTACATGACAGTGTGGGTGAAGGAGCCCTGCAGAGAGGAGGCTGGCAGGTCAAGGACCCCACCACCCCACCTGCCCCTGCCCTACCCCACCCTCAGGCTGCACAAGGCAGGGGGAAGTGCCCCATGGGGAGCGGGTGATGCAAACAGCAGAGCAAAGGAAGGGCAGGAGCGGGCAGTGAGGAGAAGACAGAGATGGGCAGAGGGCCTCGTCCTGGGCTTCCTGGCCTCAGTGAAACAGGGCAAGAAGGGAGGACATCAAGTACCCTGGTGGGGCGGGAGGCAAAGCTGAATTCACAGCATGGAGTGGGTGATGGGGGGGCACTCACCCCACCTATGAGGAGCTCCAGTCCGGTGAAGGTGGGGGTGGGGGAAGGCGAGGTGGGCGGGAAGGCAGCCTGTACGCCCACAATGAAGGCCAGCAGGGGCAGCAGCAGGAGGGCATTGAAGGCCAGCAGGGTCTTGAGGAAGAGGAAGTAGGAGAGCACACTGGAGCCGAACTGGCCCCCAATCCGCTTCAGGGCGTAGTGCCAGGGCGTCAGGGCGTGCAGGCTTGAGAGCAGCCCCAGCCCCAGATTGTGCAAGGTCTGTGGGGAGAGTGGATGACAAAGAGGGTCCTGAGGAACGGTCCCCCACAGAGGACACCAAAGAGGTGAGCCAGTCCCAGGCAGACAGACCCAGGAGAGGAAACCCCAGGTGAGGGCCCCGTGGAAGGGGGGCAAGAGGAGCAGTAAATGTTCATGAGTTGCTGAAGGTCCCAGGACAGGGACAGGAGCAGATAACAGGGCCCCAGCCCCACCCACTGCTGGTCTCATCCTGCCCCAACCGGAAGCTGTCCAGCCCAGAACCCTGGCGCCTACCAGAACGCAGCCATACTTGAGCTGTTTGCAGAAGGAGCAGACCCCATGCCGGTCCTGCTGGCTCCTCAGCTTCCCCCTCGGAGTCCGGCTCTCCTGTCTGGGGGTAGAAGCAATAGTTGATACCTGGTCCCACTCCACAGGAGGCTCAGTTGTATCCCCCCAACTTCCACCCCCTACACCATGGGCCACACACTGACCGCAAACAACGCTTCTCAGCCAGGCTCAGGGGCATCTCTCGGAGCATGTGGTCTTGTTGGGCCACCGTCAGGCCCTGGAGCTCCCTGACCAGAAGGCCACGCTTCTCTGCAGGAGTCAGGATGTTGGGTCAGTCCCTGGCAGTGTCCCTCCTGCCCCACAGTCCCTACCTCCACCCACTGTGCTCCAGGCCCAACCTGAGAGCTTCAAAGAGTGGACAACAGGTTCTGCCCCTGCCTGACCTATCCCCAAAGCCTAGACTTACAGCTAGTCCCGGATTTAGGAAGTATTCAGGTTATGAACCACACTAAAGACTGTCTGTTGGGGGGGTTTATACATTGTATCACTAGTAATATTAACTATGTTGCAAAACTTGCTGATGTTGACTTTCTCAAATGTTCACTCACAGATGTTCAAAGACAAATCAGATTTACAAAGATACTGATAATAAAAAGCAATAATGAAAACTTCACATTTAAAAAAAAAACTATTTGACTATGTCAAAACCAACTTATGTCGGCAATGTCAGAATGGGACCCCATGGTACATCAGAGAATACCTGTACTTTAGGAATGAATGAACTCAACATTGCCTAGCGCAATTTTGGGGGGGAGTGCCCCTTTGAAGTGCAAAAGACACCCCCCCTTTGCCATAGGAGCCACAATACCAAGACAATCCCCACAGCCTGGCAGACACCCCCCCACCACTAGGGGAGTTCTGTTGATGGCCAGCCCAGCTGCACCCCCGCACACTGACCTTCCTCCTCACGGGTCGCAGGGTCCAGCTCCAGGTCATGTGAGCGCAGGCTGGGCCGGGCTGCATGGTCCACAACGCTGTGTAAGGATCGGCTGCCCCGACGCCGCAGCCGCACCGTGCGATTGTAGTATTGCGAAATGATCGCGCCTCGGCTGCGGCCTGCATGGGCAGCTAGTCAGAGCAGCCTGCCAGGGGCCCCATCTTCCTCCTAGAGGAAGGGGCTGCCCCTTGCCCCTCCCTAGGACCCAGGATTTTGGAGCCCACAGGAACTGCTGAGTTCCCAAGAGTCTATTTTTATCCCGGTGACGCTGGAAGACAATTTTAGAGCTCAGAAGGGCCTTTTGGGCTGTAGGGGTAGGTGGGGTCTGGCTTTAAGTTCACTGCACAGTCTGGGGCCTGGAGTCCACTCACCAATGGTGCGGCTGGGCATGCTGGCCAGGATGCGGAGTGTGGCCGCGCTGTATGCCGGGGTATGCCCCTGCCCTAAGACGTCCTGATGGCTACCATCTATAACAGCAAGATGGGTTTATCAAGGAGTCCTGAAGACCCAGCCATCGTACCTCAGCTCCCGGGCTCACAGCCCCAATCCATGCCCTTTCCACCTGCCTTTGGACTCACCTATGGTCCCTGGGGTTCAGGATTTGGGTACCTGGCTCTATGTCCTGAAGCTCTAGCTCCACCTGGGGCTCTGAGGCCGCCACCCGCTGGCTCTGTTCCTGAATGAGCTCATGGAAGGAGTGGTGGACTTCGTCCTCATCGTAGGGGCTGGGCTCCCGGCTGCTGTGGTAGACGTAAGACAGAGCTCAGGGGGCCTGACCCAGCCCTGAGCCAGGCAGGTGGTCCTCCCCAGGGGAGCCCTAAAGCTCTTACCCCCAGTCCTCTGGGGTCTCCGGGACATGGAGGGTGAACGCCATGTGTACACACCACACCTGGCCCAGGCTGTCTGCAGCCCTAGACCAGCTCAGGGTCCATCCATCTGGGGATAGAAGGAGCAGGTTTACAAAGCTGGCCTCGATGCCTGGTACACACTCAAGAAGCTGCTTCCCTGGGGACCAGGGAGCGGCCACTCCCATCCCAGACTGCCTGAGCCACCCCCTCCATCCACAGCTAAACACCCAGTCAGGTAGGTGGCCCCAAATCAGCCCCACCCTCCTCTCAAAGTGTCTGCTGTACTAAGAGAGAGCCCCTTCCCAGTCAGGGAGGAGAGAGGAAGGCGGGAAGGAAGGGTGTGGGGTTTGGCAGTTCTCCATCTGTTTCCTCCATGTCATCAGTTCCTGGGAAAAGGGGAGGGGGGAGGCGAGTCTATGGGTTCCAGGGCCCGACCCTGGGGTTGCTGCCCAACTGGCCAGAAAGGGCAGGAGACCGTCAGGTCACCTAGAGGCCTCTCCTATTGGTGTTACCTCAACTGTATTCCTCTTTTTTTTTTTTTTTTTAATGTTTTCTGGTGAATTATGTGATAGTTTACTTGGGTGAACATTAGTTTTACATTCATCCTATTGTACATCGTTTCATTGCCAACTAATTCCTCTTATAGACACCAGAGTCTCCTATGTAGTACGCCAGGTGGAGGAACGGGTTCCTTCTGCTGCCCCCACCCCACTCCCAACATACACACTCAGCAGACAGTCCCCAGCACCCCTGCCAGCCTGCCAAGGCCATCTTGTTCTCAGGAGATCACCCTCCACATTCCATCACAGAGAGTGGGGGGAGGGGTGGGCATAACAGACTGCCTTTGTTCCAACCCGGAGTGGGGGTAGGGACAAAAAGGCCTCTGCCAGTAGGATAGGCCCAGGACTGGTCTACCCCAACCTGAACCTCCCACCTTTACCCCCAGGAAGCTGCCCCAGTGGGGCTCAGGTACCCAGATACAGCAGGTTCCTCTGGAGCTATGGGCACAGTGCCCAGGTTTTGCCTTCAATGGGTGGTCCAGTCTGAGTCCAGGCCTCACAATCCACAGCCAGCTCTCTTCCAGGGTCAGCAGGAGGATGAAGTCCGGGAAGCAGCAGTCAGGGGAGGGGGTCAGAGGAAGACGGAAGTGACAGTCTGACCACAAGCAGGAAAACGCTGGAGAAGGGACAGAGCTGGGTCCTCCCCATGGTCAGCCCTTGGGCCCACCGCCCCACCCTCACCACAAGTTCGGATCTGCAGGGCGCTGGGCAGAGCTGAAAGCTCACTAGGGAACACCCAGGATTCCAGCCTGGCAGGGACTCACCGCCAGCTCCCATCCCCCAGGCAAAGGCTGGCTCTATGAAGCACCGGTGCACCCCATTCCTGAGCCCTAGGCCAGGTGGGGACGGTCACGGTGGGGTCCCTTCCAGGAAGTCCCCACCCCAGCTACTTCCTGGGGTAGCCGCAGCCCAGCCCACGGGGCAGACACTTCAGGGACCCCACCTGTCTCCCCAGCAGTTAGTGGTACTGGCCTCAGCGACTGCGTTCCCATCACCCTCCTGCCCCCTCCCCCCAGCTGTGGTCCAGGGGCGCCCGTTCGGCCAGAGTTGGATGGAGTTTCGGGAAGTCCCGAGGACTCCGCCGTCGCCGGTGGCCCCGGAGGCGGGAACCGGAGGGAGAAGAGCCACCCCCGCCAAAGGGGCAGCAGATGGGGTTGGGAGGGCGGGGGGCAGGGCGGGACAAGGGTGGCCGCCCCCCAAGTCCCGGGGCTACGGCTTCCCTGGATCCCGGCACACCCTCCTGACCACTCACCTGGGAGCGGCTCACCTGTGCCCCGCAAGGGCCGCTGGGAACTGTGGCCTGGGCTGTACCCTGGGCCTGGTGGGAGGTGGCGGAACGATAGCGAAGGGTCCTAGGGGAGACCTGTGACCGACGCAGCCCCGCGGGGCGGGAGGTAGAGTCCGGGTCGCAGCCCACGTGGTGGCGGGCCTCGGGCGTCACGTGATCCGAGCTCCAGCCAGGGCGCACCCTCCTCCCCCGGCGCCACTTGCTGACTGTGTCGCCTCCGGCCAACTTCCCGACCCCTCCCCGAACCCTACCCGGCGGGCGAAGGCTACCAAGTGTCTGAGTCTATTCCGGCCTGGGCTCTCCAAGTTCCAAAGTTACAACAATTCCAGACCTACACGCTTCAGGATGGTCGTCAACGTAAAAGATGAAAACTCGATCACACAGTGCGGGATGGGGGGGGGGTCACTGTTTGCTCCCCAGGGATCTCTGCCGGGCAGTATCGGGGTTCTCTCCTCCCTCCCCTGTCGGGGCGTGGTTTCTGCTGTTTGTCTGAAGACATTCAGTGAACTTCCTGTGTGCTAGGTTGGGGAGCAAAGGCGGAAAGGGGGAAGGAGTGACAAGAGTGTTCCCACACTGCGAAGGCGGCCACCACAATCCCATTTCACAGACAGGGAAGCTGAGGCGGAGATCAGGACGAGACTCTGGGTCCACCTCGAAGCTCTGTCAAGGGTCCTGACTTTGGAAAAGCCCCCAAGAAACCCAAAGGAGGGGATCCCGGGGAGGGGGCATCCCGTTTACTGGGGAGAAGCAGTAAGCCGAGGCTCACGAAGGCCCAGGCCCAGGCCCTCGTGGACTGAAGAACTTGTGAGCCAAAGTCAGCCTGTGACTCCCGGGAAAGGGGTCAGCGGCAGAGCCGAGAGGGCGGCGCCGAGGCGGGCGGGGCATTTCTGCAGCTGTCAGTGTGGGGAGGTCTCGTGCGGGTGCGGGTGCCCAGAATGCAGACCCCGCCCGCCCAATCCCGATCCCCACCCACCACTGCCCTAGAGCACACCCAGTGAACTTGTGTGACCCGGGCCCAGCTGTGGAACCCTGGGGGCGCACTTGGCCCCACTCCCAACCTCGCTCCACTGTCTGAAACCACTACATGCCTGGAACAGAGGAGAGGCTCCGAACCTAGGAAGGGGAGATGGGAGGCAGGGAGGTCGTTGGACCCGAGGAGAACAAGGAGCAAGAAGGAAGATGAATTTAACCACTAGCCTGGAGGCAAGGAGCTGACAGGACGGAGGCTGGAGATTGAGAAATAAGGAGTACGGACGTCCGGTGTTGGGGGGCCCACCCTCACTGGCCGACCTGCAGCAAACAGATAAAGGGGCAGGTCCTGCGAGCTCATGGTCTCTCCTGGGTCAAGGCCCACGGGAGAGGCCCTTAGTCACCCCGGTCAGCTCTGCACTCCTCCACTCCCGGCCCATTTCCCCGGGGTCACACCCCACCCCCGCCGGAAGAGGGCGGGCCGAGGGGGGCACGCTAGCCTCAGCCCCCCAGTTGGGGCTTACAACTCCGCCCCGGTGCACAGCTGGGTGCACAGCTGCCCGAGGGGGCACATTCGGCCCCGGGACCGACTCAGGCGCATCCGCCTGAACCCCCGGCAGCGCGCAGAGGCACCGCTACTGCGTCGACGCCATCACCCTTCACCTGCGCTGGGCGCCCCACTAGCTGAAGGAAGTGCTGGCTCGGCCTTTTTCGAGTGGAGGAAACTGGGGGGAGCTGGGATTCCTGTCATGTGACAGCTCCCCCCACCCCACACACCCCAGCTCCTTCACAGCTCTGCCCCGTGTGGTGGGAACGGATCTGAGGCGAGCCCTCCTCCCTGGTCCTGGTTCCTTGGTGCCCAGGTGAGCTGGGTGCAGGAATGAGGGACAAAAAAGGGGGTAGGAAGCGGAGAGAGAATTGAGGAAAGAGGAACTAACTACAGGGGGAGGGTCTGCAGTGAGACCCCATGGAGGGACTCCTGGACTATGGGGCTGAACCACAGGTGAACAACTGAAGGGGTTCCCCGCAGTCAGAGCCCAGACAGGCGCTCTAGATGGCCCACCCCAGAGCGTGGGGTTTGAAACTGATCTGTCTTCCCCAAGAGAGGATTCGCGTATCGATGGAGGGAGACTGTCTCCCATAAGGATGACGCGGGGACCTGCAGCCACAGATAGCTGGGAGGGAGGCGAGGAGCAGGCCTTCGACCCACCCTACTTATCTGCCACACCTGGTCGCGGCTCTCCTTCCCCACCTTCCCCTGTCTTTTGGACCTTTCTCCCCATTTCACAGATGAGAAAATGTTGTTTTGATAGGTGGACCAGGGCTGAGCAGAATTCTCTCTTCATTTCTGATCATGCCAGGACCAAGATCTTGAGTCCGGCCTGGTGCTCCAGGCTTAGGAGCAGAGATGCTAAGGCAGAGGTCGGTGGCGTCGTCGGGGCAGCCCCCCGGCGAGGTGCAACCGGGGGAGCCCAGGGCAGAGGAGTTGTGGGAGCAAGAGATGGAGAGACTGTGCTCCTCCAAGGCTCCGGTGCGAACGCTGCCCTACTCTATGGCGGACAAACGTGTCATACGGTGGGTGCACGCGCGCGAGGACCGAGGGTGGGGACATCCTCCCCCGCGGGAAGCACCTGGCAGGCGGAGAAACCCAGAATGGGGACCCCAGTGGTCACGCCCGCATATCAACCCTGTGGCAGGCAAATGCGAGAGCCCGAGGGGATGCAGCCCTCATGCTGGGAGCGGTGGCGGCGCCAGCACTGGGCTGTGAGAAGACGGCTCCACGAGACAGCCCAGCGGTTCAAGGGCTGCTTCCGGCTCTGGGAGGGTGCTCTCCATGAGATTGGAGGTAGGCCCCGCCCACTCCCAACGCCCCCCACCCCTCTTCGTCCAATCCAGAGGAGGGCACCATCCAGTCTTCTCTATTGACCCCGCCCTCCCTCAAATCCAGCCAATCACGCCCCACTTGCAAACCTGGATAGATGAATGTATGGACGACAGTGGCCCCTGGTGGTTGTCGTGGTACTGTTCGACAGGCCATCCCGGCCAAGGCCAATCAACCTTGGCCTCTGGTCACGAACCCCTTAGGTTGGTCAGCCTGACCCCTTGGCCACACGACTGTCCTCCCATAGGCCTCTTTGGCACTGGCATCCAGTCCTACTTCACCTTCCTGCGCTTCCTACTGCTGCTCAACCTGCTGACGTTCCTGCTGACAGCCAGCTTCGTACTGCTGCCCCTGGTCTGGCTCGGCTCCCCCGACCCAGGGCCCACCCTCAACCTGAGTGAGTGCCTGGGTCCAGGGCTCAGAACTGGGACAGCCCAGAGCCACATTACACACATATCTCCTGACATGAATTTGGGGCTTCCCTCAGGCCTCCTGTGGTTGGGGGTTTATTGCGTTAGCAAGAGGCAAAGCCTCACCTAGGCCTTGGAAACCCCTCTCTATGTCCCCCTCTCCTCCCTTGACAGCCCTCCAGTGCCCCAGTGATGGCCAAGGCCAGACTGACCCTCAGACGTTCCAAAATCAACTTTGGAATGTCTTAACTGGCAGGGTGAGTAGGGTTTGCCCTGGTCATGGCCCTGGGGGCTAGGGGACAAGAGGAACCAGCTTCAGGGGATCCCAATCAAAAGCACCCCACCCCTGTGAGGATATCTCAGTTCCTAGTAGGCCAGACCTATTGTGATGCTGTAAGATAAGCACTGGACTGCTGACCACAAGCTAACTACACGGGTGGTGGTTCAAATCCACTCCTCAGAAACCCTATACAGGGTTGCTATGAGTCGGAACCAAGTGGGAGGCCCTTAACCACAACAAGTGGGCCAAGCCAGCAGGAGGGTCAGGGACAAGTGAGACCATCCTGCAGAGCTCACTCCACAGGTGAATGGACACTTGTCCGATGACTTTCAGAGCCCAACTGGGGTAGGGGTCACAAGGGACAAGAAGGAGAATGTATCTGGAAGCTGTAGTATGACTATGTGTGTGGGCTCAGGGGTGTGAGTCCTGACCCCATCTCTCAAAGCTGTGTGACCTTGTTGTTAAGTGCCTTCGAGCTGGTTCCAACTCCTAGCAACCCTGTATACGGCTTCCAAGGAGCGGCTGGTGAATTTGAACCGCCAATCTTGGCGTCCAGTCATTATCCCACAGAGCCACCGCAGAATTCCTGTGTGACCTTAGGGGTACCCGTACTGCCTAGCTGCTGGGTTACTGTGAGTTCGTGAGCTCAGAGCCAGCTGGGATCCCTGATGTCCCCAGGCCTTCAACAACACCTATCTCTTCTATGGCGCATACCGGGCGAGGCCGGAGAGCAGCTCCACCTACAGCATCCGCTTGGCCTACCTGCTCAGCCCACTGGCCTGCCTGCTCCTCTGCTTCTGTGGGACACTGCAGCGGTGAGGGCACAGCCCGGGCCACCACCTCTTCAGGGGCCTCTGTCTTCCCTGGTCACCCCTCCCTAGTTAGCAGGAAACCAACTAGGCCCCAGCCCTGTTCATCAGGAGCTCTGGGGTCTGAATGCTGTGTCCCCACCTGTAGACTTCAGAAGCAGAAACCACCTCACCCAGGCCAAGTGTGCTGCTGGGGCCCTTCCCCTCCCAGCACAGGACCAAGGCTGAGACTGGAGATGGGGGTGCCCTCCCCTCCCCTCCAGGATGGTGAAGGGGCTGCCGCAGAAGCCGTTCCTGGGTCGAGAGCACAGGACGCTGCTCAGCGCCAAGATCTTCTCCTCTTGGGACTTCTGCATCCATGTGCGAGTAGCTGCCACCATCAAGAAGCTAGCAATCTGCAATGAGTTCAAGGTGTGCATTAGGGTGATTGTGTGAGAGCAAGCGAGCGAGCAAGAGTGTGGCTACGTGAGAACGAGTGTGTGCATAGGAATGGGTGTGAGTGTGTGCGTGTGTGGAAAGTGCGTGAGCATGAGAGTGCCTGTTTGTGCCTGTATGTGAGTGCCTGAGTGGGTATGGGTTAGTGCGTGACTGTACACAACAGTGTGTGATTGTGCATGCTGGTGGCCGTATGTGAGAATGTGAATGTATAGGAATGTGAATGATTGTGTGTGTCAGACATTGTATACAAGGGGGCTTCAAATTTTTCATGTAAAAAATCCGTTGTCTTTTCATTACATTTTTCCACAAACTTTTTGAAGCCCCCTCATAAATGTGCGTGGGTGTAAATGAGTGTGAATGATTGTGCATGTGCCTATGAGTGTGAGCATGTATGTGTGAAGGAGTGAGTGTGTGTGTGTCACTGAATATGGGTGGGTGTGAGTGTGAATGGGTGTTTGCCATGCGTGTGTGTGTGTGAACGAGCATGTGGCTGTATGGGTGAGTGTGAATGAGTGTGAACAAGTGTGTGGCTGTAGGAGTCAGTGTGAATGAATGCATGTGGGTATGTGAGTGTGAATGTGTGTGAACGAGCGTGTGGGTGTATGGGTAAGTGTAGGTGTGTGGCTGTAGGGGTCAGTGTGAATGAGTGTGAATGAATGAGTGTGGGTATGTGAGTGTGAATGAGTGTGTGGCTGTGTGGGTGAGTGTAGGAGTGTGGCTGTAGGGGGTCAGTGTGAATGAGTGGGTATGAATGAGTGTGGGTATGTGAGTGTGAATGAGTGTGAACGAGCGTGTGGTTGTTTGGGGGTGGGTGTGAACGAGCGTGTGGCTGTAGGGGTCAGTGTAAATGAGTGTGAATGAGCGGGGAGCTGTATGGGGAGTGGGTGAGTGTCCGTGAATGTGGATGAGTGTGTCACAGAATGTTTGAGCAGCTACAGGAGACTTTTGCCCGCCCATCTGTGTAAGGTGGAGGGTCTAGACAATCCAGCCACCACTCCTCGGCCCGTTCCTGCGTGGCCACCCCAACCTTGTCTGAGACCCTGACAGCCTGTCTCCCACCCACACCAGCAGCTCCATCCCCTGCCAGGCCCACACCTCACCCCCTCTGCCCTTCCCACACAACAGGTGGAGCTGGAGGAGGAACGCCGCTTCCAGCAGGTGCAGCAGCAGACCCGGGCCCAAAGAGCCTGCCACTTGCTCACCTACCTGCGGGTCAACCTGCTCATTGGGCTCCTGGTGATGGGGGCCATCAGCGCCATCTTCTGGGCCACTAAGTACTCACAGGACAACAAGGAGGTATAGTCCACTGACTCGTTCACATGGTAAAATAGAACAGAGCCACACTGTGGAGAGCTGGCTGTCCCCGTTTACAGAGCTGAGGTCGTGATCAGGTTCCGGAGCACAGATTGACACTGGGACTATGGCAACTGCATCACCATCCACACTCACTCAGCACACGCTCCGTCACACACGTACCTCATTACATCCACACTCACTCAGCACACGCTCATTCACACATGTACCTCATTACATCCACACTCACTCAGCACACGCTCCTTCACACACGGACCTCATTACATCCACACTCACTCAGCACACGCTCCATCACACACGTACCTCATTACATTCACACTCAGCACACGCTCCTTCACACACGGACCTCATCACATCCACACTCACTCAGCACACGCTCCTTCACACAC
>NW_006408650.1:4620095-4631227 GCF_000296735.1 Chrysochloris asiatica | reverse complement strand
CACTCAGCACACGCTCCTTCACACACGGACCTCATCACATCCACACTCACTCAGCACACGCTCCTTCACACACAGACCTCATTACATTCACACTCACTCAGCACACACTCCTTCACACACGGACCTCATTACATTCACACTCAGCACACGCTCCTTCACACATGTACCTCATTACATTCACACTCACTCAGCACACGCTCCTTCACACACGGACCTCATTACATTCACACTCAGCACACGCTCACTCACACATGTACCTCATTACATGTCACAAGTACTCATTCACACTCATGCTCACACTTAAAAAGTCATTCTGACTTACATGCATATATAGTCACACAATCACTTACACACATATACAAGCACATGATCACTTATTCACATTTATACGCATATACAGTCACACAATCACTCGCTCACACACACTTACACGCATCCACAGTCACATAATCATTCGCTCATTCACACTTACACACATACAGTCACATAATCGCTCGCTCACTTACACACACACAGTCACACAATCGCTCATTCACACACACATACACAGTCACACAATCGCTCGCTCACACACACTTACACACATACAATCACACAATCGCTCCCTCACTCACACTTACACGCATCCACAGTCACACAATCGCTCGCTCATTCACATGCTCACATGTGCAGTCACATACTCATCCACACTCACACTCACCTATGTCTCATACTCACAATCACTGACTGGCCCACACCACTGCACACTCACACTTGATCACCTCACCTCATTCTCCTGCAGGCTTCGGTGTTTCTGCTACTTCAGTACCTGCCCCCTGGGGTCATTGCCATGGTCAACTTCCTGGGTCCCCTGCTGTTTGTATTCCTGGTCCAACTGGAGAACTACCCTCCCAACACCGAGGTCAACCTTACTCTCATCTGGTGAGTGCCACGCTTGGGGACTGAAAAGTGGGCAGTACGGGGATGGAGGGGCCATGTGTGTCCGCAGCCCTGGTTTAACTGCCTGGTGTCAGGAGTCTCTGAGCTGGGAGATGCCGCTCCTTCAGCACCAGGCCAGAACACACACCCTCGGGGAAGGAGCGCTGCGTCTCAAGTTTTTCAGCCCCTACCTCCAAGGAGGTGTCCTGGCAGGGTGCTGTACGATAAGCAGTGGACCACAGGTTGGTTTGAACCACAAGGTCGGCGGTTCAAACTCACCTGCCATTCCTCAGAAACTCTATACAAGGTCACTATGAGTTGGAACCAACTCGACGGCACTTCACAACAAAACAACCACCTCCAAGGAGGTATCCCTGGGTGGAAGAAAGACTTGGTGATCTGTTGGTCACAGCCTTGAAAAAGCCCACGGGGCAAACATGGGACTCCTTGAGTCAGTCACCTCAATGGCTACTGGTAACTAGTACGCCCAAAGAGTGTCACCAGTGTAGACCAAGCACTGGCCATTCAGAAGTACAGACCAGCGTTTTTGCAAAATGGTACACACAAGGCCAGAGCAGCCCCTGACCTGGATCGTGAGCTTTGTGGATCTGGTTCACAATGCCTGCAGCATGCAGAGTCAGACGCAAGTTCTCCTTCACCCCAGCCTCTGCTCTGTCTCATCTCTGCCCCCAGCACCCTCTTACACTCCTGAATCCAACTCAACTGCCTATTCAGACTCCACTTCCTGACATGATTGGCTTCCCTCCAAGCCTAACTGTATTTTACTGGGTTTTAAACTTTCGGTTTTGAATAAGTAGTCATGTATGCACATTGTAAAACATTCAAAGTGCTCAAAAGGATGTGAGATTACAGATAAATAAGTCCGCTCCTGCCCTGCATCCCAGTCTCCCTCAGTGAAACCACTTTTCCCAGCCATTCAACCCACATGCTATGGTTTCGGTTTTGGCCATCATACCTGTGTGACCCTGCTGTGTGTTTACCAAGTGGGCAGGGCACATGCAGGAGACTGTGAGTGGGCCAGATGTTAATAGCTGGTTGAGGAAAGGAAGGTAGGGATTCTTAAAGGTTAGTCCATTTCTGTATTGTATTTGTTGTGAGTTACTTGTGAAATTGATTCGGACTGGTGCTGAGCCCATGTATTTAGAGTGGAACTGCTCCCTAGGGTTTTGAGGCTGTAACTGTGCAGAAGCAAATCTCCAGGACTTTCTTCCTTGGTGGGTTTGACACCTTCAACCTTTGTGTCCTCCTGCTACCTACTTGTTTTGTGATTTGCCATCTGCCATCAAGTCGATGCCAACTAATGGTGACCCCTTGTGCCAGAAAAGAAATGTTCCCATGAGGCTTTCAAGGCTGTACTATGTCTTTGTCTCCTGCAAGTTTCTCTTGTCTGCCCGTCTGTCTCTGGGGCGGATGTAGGAGAGGGTGGTCAGACTGTCCAGTGTTTCCCAAACTGATTTAGAAACAGAATCTATTTCCCATGAATCACCTGGAGACCAAGGTTCTGGGGAATACACTTTGGGGAACACTACCAGGGTGGGAGTGAGGTTGGAAAGGGACTGGTCTTGCCCAGTATCTATTGGTGCTCCTGACACCGGCCCCTCTCCAGGTGTGTGGTGCTGAAGCTAGCCAGCCTGGGAATGTTCTCATTCTCGCTGGGCCAGACTGTGCTGTGTATAGGCACGAACACCACCAGCTGTGAGTCCTACGGTTACAACGCCTGTGACTACCAGGTGGGTGGCAGCTCCGTTGGGACCCGTCCCCTCTGTACTTCTACGTAAAGCCCCACCTCAAACCCTCCAGAGCCCTGTCCCTGCCCCCGAGTACCACCTAGGAGGACTGTAAACAGAGCTGCCCCACGCAATGACACACCTCCCAGAGACGTTGTCCAAACCACACTAGGCAGCCCCAAGTCAGCACTCAGTTTCCCAGCACCCATCCCATCCTCAAAGCTCTGTTTAACTTAAAAATTACATCTAACACCCCAAAGCATGCCAGTGGGCAGGGGAGGGGAGAGAAGGCGGGGGACCATGGATGGTGACTGTCCCCTCCTTTCCCACCTTTTGCACCCCAGTGCTGGGAGAACTCAGTGGGAGAGGAACTATACAAGCTGAGCATCTTTAATTTTCTCCTTACGGTGGCCTTCGCCTTCCTGGTCACCCTGCCTCGCAGGTAAACCATGGGAATCCCCCTGGGGGTTTGGAGAAGGTGGACACGTTTTGGGGTGCTTGGTAGCCACAGCCAGAGTGAGGCAGTGCACACGTATGTGCCATGGGTAGGTTTGGGGTGGGCCCAGCTGGATGTGATCCACCCGTGCCTGGTGGGTAGTAAATACTCCCTTCCCCCAGGCTGCTGGTGGAGAGATTCTCCGGCAAGTTCTGGGTCTGGCTAGACCGGGAGGAGTTCCTGGTACCCAAGAACGTGCTGGACATCGTGGCAGCACAGACGGTAACCTGGATGGGCCTCTTTTATTGTCCCCTGCTGCCTTTGCTCAACAGCATCTTCATCTTTCTCACCTTCTATATCAAAAAGGTGAGTTCCCGGGTGGGTCCCAGGATCAGGCAGAGCTGTGTCCCCTCTTGTTTCTCTGTGTCCCTTTGTAACTTCACATCGCCTGCTGTCATTTACTTCTCAGTACACCCTCCTGAGGAACTCCAAGACATCCATGCGGCTCTTCCGAGCCTCCAGTTCCACCTTCTTCTTCCAGCTGGTCCTCCTTTTGGGCCTGCTTCTAGCAGTGGTGCCCCTGGGCTACGTGATTAGCAGGTGAAGGAAAGGAAGCTGGTGGGCGGTGCTTGGTGTGGGCAGGGTCAATGCTGGTGGGCGAAGCTCTCCCCAGCAGTGACACCCCCTTCCTCGGATCCTCTCCCCAGTGTCCACTCATCCAGGGACTGCGGCCTTTTTGCCAACTACCGCGAGCCCTGGAAGGTGGTCCCGGAGCTGGTGGCCCTCCGCCTCCCACTGACCAGCCAGCGTGCCCTTCACTACCTCCACTCCCAAGCCTTCAGCTTCCCCCTCCTCATCCTGCTCAGGTGCCTGGCAGGGGGCAGGGAAGAGGGTGCAGGGGTGGGCACTCCTAACCAGACTAGGGAAGCCAAAGGAGGCAAGTGTCCCAGTTCCTCTGTGTCCGGGCAGTGCCCTTGGTCCACCTTCGTGATGAAGGGAGAGCTCCATGATCCCTGGTGGAACCAGCTCACCAGCCGAAGCTGTGGAGCCCGTCCTGCTGGTGGTGTTGTTACGTGCTATCCAGTCGGTACCGACTCATAGCGACCGTGTGCACAACAGAATGAAACACTGCCGGGTCCTAGGCCAACCTCACAATCGTTGCCACACTTGAGCCCATTGCTGCTGCCACTGTGCCAATCCATCTCACTGTGGGTCTTCCTCTTTTTCTCTGACTCTCCACCTCACCAAACATGAGATCTTTCTCCAGCAACTGGTCCTGCCTGACAATATGTCTAAGTGTGAGAGATGAAGTTTGACCATCCTGGCTTCCAAAGAGCACTCTGGTTGCACTTCTTCCAACACAGATCTGTATGTTCTTTTGGCAGCCCATGGCACTTTTAATATTCTCCTCCAACACCATAACTCAAAAACATCAGTTCTTCTACGGTCTTTCTTATTCATTGTCTTTCTCATGCATATGAGGTTATTGAAAATACAATGGTTTGGGTCAGGAGCACCTTAGTCCTTAAACTTAAATCTTTGCTCCTCAACACTTTAAAAAGGTCTTGTGCAGCAGATTTGCCTAATGCAATACTTCGTTTGATTTCTTGACTGCTGCTTCCGTGAGTGTTGATGGATGATCCTGATGGTGGGAGGAAAGAATGAGGGTCCTTGCTAAGACCCAGTGGGGAGAGGTCAGGGAAGCCGCCTGTGGTCCAGTGTGTGACCTTTGCTTCCCATCTGCCCCAAGCCTTGTCCTGACGGTATGCGTCTCCCAGTCCCAGGCCAACTCCAGGGCCATCCAGGGCCTCCAGAAACAGCTGATGTGGGTGAGTGTCAGAAGGCTGGACAGCTGGCAGGGCGGGGCCTCGGATTAGAGGTGGGAACTGGTGGGGCGGGGCCTCAGTCTGGGGCGGGACCTCTCCTAACACGAGCACGCGCCCGTCACAGCAAGTCAAGGAGAAGTGGCACCTGGTGGAGGATTTGTCGCGACTGCTGCCCGGGCCGGACCCGAGCAACTCTCCCGAGTCCCTTTACTCCCGAGCTTCGCGCCCGCGGTCCTTCTGTCCCGGATTCCCATGCCCGGGATCCCCGGGTTCCACTTCCCCTCGGCTGGGAGCCTCCCTCGGGCATCCGCCCGGGCCGCATTCCCCCTACCCCGGACCGCGTGGCGCCCAAGACCAAAACCCCGCCTACAGATTCCGCTTCCCCAGTGCCTCTGAGCCATAGCTGCCACCCTGCCTCCTCCAGGGCCTCCCAGCGCCAGGCCCACACTGCTGGCTGCTGGTGACCAACGCCCCCAACCCCCGAGACCCTCCTGGTCAGCGGGGTGCACATACCCAGAGAAGTTGGAAGAAAATAATGGGAACTTCAATTTTTTATCTCATTACTTTTATTTTCTGTGAATGTTTTATAATGTACATAATGTATTAATATTGTTATTTTTGAATACATTTTATAAATATGCTCAGAAGTTGGTTACTGGCAATCATAAGTTTGGAGACACCCCACACACACACACCTGTGGAAGGAGTGGCACACACGGTTACAAGCCTAAAGGTTGGTAGTTGGAACCCACTCATAGGTTCCCTGGTGATCTGCCTTTGGGAAGGCCACAGCTTTGAAAACCCTATACTGTCATTGTTATGTGTGGTCAAGTCAGTTCCAACTCACAGCAACCCTGTATAGGGTTTTCAAGACGAGGCTGGTGGGTTTGAACCGCTGACCTTGCAGTTAGCAGCGCAGTGCCACCCCAGGACCCATTGACAACCCTGTGGAGCAGTTTTAATCTGCACACACAGGGTCACCATGAATCAAATGAACTCCAAGGCAGCTGACAACAACCCCTTGTGTGGAGGGTCTGTGTACTTGTGTTGAGACCCGCTAACATATTACCTTTCAATTCTCCCAGTCTTCTGCTATTTGCCCTGTTTTTAGCTGCCATGGGATTGGCTTAGACTCCTTGTGATGACCCCGTGTGTCAACAACACATGGAAGGTTTACCCAGCCCTGCATCATTTTCACGGTCCTCAATGCACCCAGGGCCACGGTTGTAGCCACTGTGTATTTCCAGTGCCTTCAAACAGAGGGGGCTCATTTTTTCAACACAACATCAAACAATCATGGCTAATTTCCAGAAGCTCATCACCAGGCCTTTCTTCCTAGTCTTAGTCTAGAAGTGCTGCTGAAACCTGTCTATGCTGGTATTGGACAATCAGAGGCATACCTTCCAGCATCACAACAACACACAAGCCACCACAGACAGGTGGTGAAGTTGGCCCATCAGAGGTTAATAATGGGGCTAGGTTTGCAGAATCAGCGAGGCTAGCGCTGCGTTTGAACCGAGATACTCCCCTCAGAGTCGCCCTGTGCCTCCCCCAGCTCTCCCTGTCAGGATTTGTCCTCACCTTGTCACCTGAGGGCTCCTCTAGAGCAGAGGTCATGCCTTCTGCAGTGCTTGCCTGACCTACAAACACACACACACACAAACTGACCTCAAGGGACCTTGGGGGTACAGTGTCCTGTCCACTCTTGGAGGCTGCAGGATGCATGCACAGACTTGCATTGTATGAGAGCCGAGTGTGGGCGGTGCCAGGAGCAGTGGCCGCCTCATCCCGGACCTTGCAGGAGCATTTAAACCTCCCACTCCAAAGCTGTGGAGACCTGAAGTCCCACCCAGAGATGCTAATTTAACCAGGTGCAGCCCCGGAGCCCTGAGGAGCCCTGACGTCTGAAGGTTCCCAGTGACTCTCCCAGGCAGCCTGGTTAGAGAGATCCCAGCTGGGAGGTCAGGAGGCACCAGGTCACCCCCTGGGAAGCCTGGAGCCCCTCCAGGGACCAGCTCCTGAGGGGTCCTGCTCTGGACATGGGGCAGCCCTACCTGTCACCTGGGACTGAAAGCTTCTTCATCAGCCCTACCTATCACTGTCCCTACCTCTTATGCACTAGTGAGCTGTAAACGCATGCATTAAGCTAAACAGCTGGCTCTGGACTGCAAACCACGAGGTTGGCAGTTCAAACCCACCAGCTACTCTCGGAAGCCCTACAAAGTGTCACTATGAGTCAGAACCAACTCTAGTCACACAATAACAAACGCAGGCTGTGTTCGTTCTGGGGACTGACAATGAGGTAATGAGGGAACAGATATCGCTCTGTTCTCCGTGGGCAGAGGGCCACAGGCCTGGCAGATGAAGGGCAGCTCATGTTGTTAATTAGAAGTTTGGGATCAAAGAGAGGCCCTTGGACCCTCAGTATAGGCATTACCTGGAAACAGCCACCCCCACCCCACCCCACCCACCCCTGCCCAACCACTGCAACACTTTGCTGTCCCACCATACCCTTCAAATTTCAGTTCTACCCATGCCCCCACCCCCTTCGGCAGAAGTGAGAGCAGACCACGTGGGAGGGAATTTGCTAGAACTGCTGCTGCTGCTATACGCCCCCAAGTCAATTACAACGGTATCAACCCTTTATAGGGTTTCAGAGGCTGTAAGTGGTTAAAAGAGCAGACAGCCGCATCTTTCTTCTGCAGAGCAGCTGGTGGATTCAAACTGCTGACTTTGTGGTTACAACTCAATGAGTAGCCCAATAAAACTACCTAAGAGAAAACCCTGTTGTTCCCATTTAGGACTAGGATTTCTTTGTTATGTTAATATGGCAACATGGGTGTAGGGTGGTTCTGTGCTGTGAAGTTGTTTCTGACTCATAGCGACCCTGCACAGGGTTTGCAAAGCTGTAAATCTTTACAAGAGCAGAAAACCTCATCTTTCTCTTTCAGAGCGGCTGGTAGATTAGAACCGCTGACCTAGAAATTAGCAACCCGACTTGTACATCTTACTTAAATCAATCTCTTCTGAGATAGGAAAGAGCAAATTAAGCTAGCAACTGAGCGAGAGAGAAGCCTAGATGGGGGATGGAGATGCCACACCAGAGTAAGACCACCAAGGAAGCCAGACATCCAAGCTCAAAAGAGACAAGGACCTTCCCTAAGAGCAGGCAGAGACTAAAAGCCTTCCTTGCAAGCCCCAAATTCAGACGTGGAAACCATCTAACAATATCACTAATACAGCATGCAAGTGAAATTTTGTTAAAGATAATTACAAAATGATTGCCACAGTGCATTAATAGTGAAACTCCAGAAATTCAAGCCCGATTCAAAACAAGCATGTCTAACCAGGAATACCGTTACTGGCATCAGAGAGATCTTGGTTGAAAGCAGAAAATAAATACCAGAAAGATGTTCACTTGTGCTCTATTGACTATGCAAAGGTATTTAACTGTGTGGATTATAACAAACTATGGATAACATTACAAAGAATGGGATTCCAGAACATTTCACTGTGCTCACGAGGAACTTGTATATAGACGGAGAAGCAGTTGTTCAAACAGAATAAGGGAATCCTGTGTGGTGTAAAATCAGGACAGGTATGCGTCAGGGGTGTATCCTTTCACCATACTTATTCAATATGCACGCGCAGCAAAATATTCTGAGCTGTAGATAAAGGAGCCCTGATAGCATAGTGTCACTTTGAGAACTAAGGTGCACCTGGCCCAAGCCATGGTATTTTCAGTCACCTCACATTGGGCTGCTAACCTCAAGGTCAGCAGGTCTAATCCACTAGCAGCTCCATGGGAGGAAGATGAGACGTTCTGCTCTCAAAGATTTACAGCCTCAGAAAACCTGTACAGGGTTGTTGAGTCAGAACCAACTGGAGGAGACTTAACAGCAACATATGAATATGAAAGTTGGACAGTGACTAGGAAGACTGGAGAAAGAATTGCTGCATTTGAACTATCATAGCATGGACTGCCAGAAGAACAAACAGATGTGTTTTTAAAGAAGTCCAGTTAGAGTGCTCCTTAGAATCCAAGATGGTGAGACTGTGTCTCATACTTAGGACATGTTATTAGGAGGAATCACTCCCTGGAGAAGAATATCATGCTTGGTACAGCAGGGGGTCAGCGAAAATGAGATGGATTGACACAGTGCCAGCAACCAAGGGTTCAGATGTAACAATTGTGAGGATAGCGCAGCACCAGACAGTGTTTCGTTCTGTTATGCATCAGGTCACTGTGAGTCAGAACTGACTTAATGGCACCGATTTAATGGTCCTGGTATGGTATGGCGCTGCAAGATAATGCCCTGGACTGCAAGGTTGGTTTGAAAAGCAAGGTCGACGTGTCAAACTCACGGGTCGCTCCTAGGAAACCCTTTACAGGCTCCCTATGAGGCTGAACCCACTGGCGCTTAGCTTAACAACAGCAAGCTGCCAGGGGGCCTGCATCTCATCTTGTTTACACTATTAGCAAACTGTCCAATCCCTTTGGTGGGTCACAAGCATTACATTTGCATAGCCACACCCAGTCAAGTGGTGGGAGATAACAAAGGCTCTAGCTAGAAGAGCCACATTAAGCCATCCAATGCACTAGTGGGCTTGGCAGGTGGCAGGTTTTGCCGAGAGACAGCAGCTCCCACTGGAAGCAGAGACATCTTCCCTCCAGAAGGCCCCAAATGAGAGATCCCTGAACTGGTCAGCGAGGGTTGGCTAGTGCACTGGCCTGGGCTTCGGTGGAGCCAGGTTGTTCAGACACCTAGTCTGGGGCTGGTAGATGCCAGGGCCCACTGTGGAGTTGGCAGGTCGCAGACTCACAGATTGCCTCAGCTCTCTGTTCCAGGTTTTCTGTGCCCAATTCTGACAGCCCCACCTTGATCTGGCCCCCTGCCCCCTGCCACATGACTCTTGTACTCTCTGAGGTTTGGGGGCCCTGGGGGCCTCACTTCTTCCCAGACCCCATTAGATCTGCAACAGCAATGAGTGGAGCTATGACGTGACTTGGTCTGTTTCTGGTTGAGGGTGGCATGGGGCCCAGTCCTGGGAATGGTCTGGTCTTCAAGGCTTCCCCTGAGCTTCAGCCACT
The DNA here is from genome assembly GCF_000296735.1 of Chrysochloris asiatica. Classification (NCBI taxonomy): domain Eukaryota; kingdom Metazoa; phylum Chordata; class Mammalia; order Afrosoricida; family Chrysochloridae; genus Chrysochloris; species Chrysochloris asiatica. The sequence continues at coordinate 4,621,207 of NW_006408650.1, read as the reverse complement.
CAGAAAGGAACTTACTTGAACAGGGCAGTTGTTGCTCCTTCCTCCTCTTTGCTAATGTGATCCCCTTATCCATCTCCCCTGGAAACTCTTTAAGGACCCTTGGATGGTAAAACTAGTTAACACACTCAGCTCCTAACTTAAAGGTCTGAGGTTCTAATCCATCCAGAGGTACCTCGGAAGAAAGGCCGGGAAATCTACTTCTGAAAAATCATCCACTGAAAACCTTATTGAGTCGCTCTACTTGACTCTACTCCAACACATGTGGTATGACCTCGAGTCAGAATGGATTTGACAATACCAGGTTACTGGTGGTGACTTCAGGACAATCTCCCATCACAAGGCCACCTACTAGCAGCCTTAAGTCAACTGTAACCTCAATTGTCCTTTGCTATGTACCCTTCCCTAAACTTCTTCCACTTCCTGGGTGAGGGAGTGGGGGGGGGCTTGGAAGAGGGGGTGAAGGGAAGTGTGGGGGCAGAGTATGCTGCCCTGGGTCTATCTGGGCCTCTCTGTCCTGGAGTTAAGGCCCTAGGGTGCCTCCACCTCTGGTTATCTCTCATGTGCAGACACCCAGTCAGCAGGGAGGCAACCAAGCGCTGGGAAGCGCCTGTGAGCAGCGGCGGCAGAGTGGGTCCCACAAGGCAGCGGTATGGGCTTCCTTCCACTGCTCACCTTGGCTGTGCTGGGTAAGTCTCCTAGGGCCACCGTGGGAAGGGGTGCTGACAGGGATTTGAGGAGGTGGGCTTGAAGTGGGGGCTACTGGGACGGACGCACAGGAGACTGGGAAATGTGTGTGGGCTGCAGTTCAGACCCGCGGCTACTGCCTCGCTTGCCTCCCTGGGTCTCTGTTGACTCTTTGGGAAAATGGAGCAGAAATCTCGATGTCAAGGGACTCCCAGACTTCTGTAGTGGAGTCTTGGGGCCTCACTTAAGGTTCTTTAGGCTGTCTGCAACCTGGGGACAAGGGGAGAGAGTAGGGGAGGGACTGGAGGACCTTCATTTACCACCCTGCCCTCCCTTACAGCCACATACGGCTTCTCAGAGGAAGAGGAGACAGGTGAGTAGCCCACAAGTCCGGGGACCCTTTGTCAGAGCTCCTATGTGGGAGTCTT
>NW_006408650.1:4598271-4619194 GCF_000296735.1 Chrysochloris asiatica | reverse complement strand
ATGGGGATCCGTGGACAGGGCAGACCAGTGTGGGGGCTTCCTGCGTAGGTGTGTCTCACCCGCTCAGTCCCTAGGCTCCGGATCAGTCCTGCCGGGAGGGCGTGACCCTAAGAGAGGGCAAGGAGTACTGGGGGCGATACCTTGTTCCTGGTGTGGCGCTGTAGGATAATGCACTAGACCTCAAGGTTGCTTTGAACCCTAAGGTCGACGGTTCAAACTCACCAGCCGCTCCTTGGAAACCCTGTACAAGGTCTCCCTGAGTCAGAACTGACTCGACTGCACTTAACAACAACCTGGGTCCAGGCACACAATGGCAGTGGGAGAAAGGGGAAGTCAGACTCCCCTACGGGGCAGGTAACCGCGAAGCTGCCCTCCTAATCACCGCTAGAGGGCGTCCTGGTCTCGCGCCCTCGCCTTCTTTCTCCGACCCCTTTCCAGCCGGGGCATCAGTCCAGACGTTAGTGACCGGTCCCTTCCTTTTCACGACCCGCTCCTCCTTGTCCCGTCCCAGTCAGACCCCTGCTCCGGGTAACCGACCCCAGAGTCGCGCCTCCCCCTCTAGGGAGTTTAAGGGCGGGGACTAGGCATGGCGACGCGGTTCCACTTGAAGGAGGTACCGGCTGAACTATCATGTCCTCATTCGCTTTAAAAATAAACACGTCGTTGGTGTCGCGGTTCTGCAGGGCCCGACCTGGGGAAGTACCTGGGCAGCCCAGCCCTAGTTCCTGCTAACGAAACTCCTCTACTGATAAATCATTCATTTATTCAACTGATCATTCATTCGTTAAATGAATGGTCCCTGAACCCGTTTTATATCAGGCACCCGGGATACACAAGGTGCAGAAACAAAGCAGTGATGATAAAATAAGTACATTCTGCACTAGGTTAACAAGGTCCCTGAGTGGAGAAACCGGTTTGAACTCCACCTACTAACCAAAGTTTGAACCCACCCAACCTCAGAAGATGCTTTTGAGTTATGGTGTTGGAGGAGAATATTAAAAGTGCCATGAGCTGCCAAAAGAACATACAGATCTGTGTTGGAAGAAGTGCAGCTAGAGTGCTCCTTGGAGGCCAGGATGGGCAAACTTCGTTTCTCATACTTCGGACATATTGTCAGAAGGGACCAGTTGCTGGAGAAGGATATCATGTTTGGTAAGGTGGAGGGTCAGAGAAAAATAGGAAGACCCCCAACTAGATGGACTGGCCAAGTGGCAGCATCGATGGACTCAGGCGTGGCCACAGTAGTGAGGTTGGCCCAGTGAAGCAGTGCTTCGTTCTGTTGTGCGTAGGATCGCTATGAGTCGGTACTGACTCGATGGCACCTAACAACAACAACAACCTCAGAAGAAAGGCCTGGGAATCTGCTTTTAAAAGGTTAAGGACAAAACATCAGCAACAAAAGAACATTGCCCTCCATTGGATTCCTACCCATAGCAACGAACAGAACAGAGCAGAACGTCCCCAGAGAGTTTCCAGGTTGTAAATCTTTATGGAAGCAGACTGCCTCATCTTTCTCATGGCTAGTGGATTGGAACTGCTGACTTTTCAGTTCACAGCTGAATGCTTAACCATAGCCTTAAAACCCCTGTGGAGCACAGCCATGGCTTACCACAAGCTGAAATCCACTCTATACCAGTAGGCTGTGACAGTTTACAGAGACAAGCCAGCAGAGATGAAAGGAGCACAGGGCAGGGGAGGCTGGAGGGTGACATTTGGGAAGTCATTTGCTAAGGACTTAAAGGAGGCAACAGAGCAGGAAAATCACAGGAAGTGAGGGGAAGGGGAATTTCAGGGGAGATAAGGGAGAATGGAGTACAGGGTTGACTAGAAAGGACCCGGGCCATACAAAATTATCCACTTAAATATCAGCCCGCTACATTTGGTGAAACATTTAATGAACTCATCCCTAATGTAATGGCTGGAACTGCAGTTGCCTTGGCAGGACCAGACCACATGATTTCACAAGCGTCGGAGTCCTGGTGTGGTGCTGTGGGTTAATGTGCTGGATAGCAAGGTCGCTTTGAAACACAAGATCGGTGGTTCAAGCTCACCAGTCGCTCCTAGGAAACCCTATATAGGGTCACTGTGAGTTGGAACCAACTCCAAATATGAGCCTCTGATTGGACATTCCCCCTTGCTATATAGGGTTGCTGTGAGTTGGAACAGACTCAATGATGTTTCAGATACCTAACCACCAGAGCACAGCCTTCGATATGGATTACATCTCAATGTCAAGAAAACAAAAATCCTCACCACTGGACCAGTAAACAAAATTCTTATCAACGGAGAAAAGATTGAAGTTGTCAAGGACTTCATTCTTCTTGGATCAACTATCAACACTCACGGAAGCAACAGTCAAGAGATCAGACGACGTATTGCACTGGGCAAATCTGCTGCACAGGAACTTTTCAAAGTGTTGAAGAGCAAAGATGTCAGCTTGAGGACTAAGGTGCGCCTGACCCAAGCCATGGTATTTTCAATAACCTCATATGGATGTGAAAGCTGGACAGTGAATAAGGAAGATCATAGAAGAACTGATGCCTTTGTGTTGTGGTGTTGGAGGAGAATACTGAAAGTGCCATGGACTGCCTAAAGAACCAATAGATCTGTTTTGGAAGAAGTGCAGCCAGAATGCTCCTTAGAGGCCAAGATGGCCAAACTTCGTCTCTTATACTTTGGACATGTTGTCAGGAGGGAACAGTCACTAGAGAAGGCTATCATGCTTGGTAAGATGAAGGGTCAGAGAAAAAGAGGGAGACCCCCAACGAGATGGACTGGCCAGGTGGCAGCATCGATGGACTCAAGTGTGGCAACGGTAGTGAGGTTGTCCCAGGATCGGACATTGTTTCGTTCTGCTGTGCATAGGGTCGCTATGAGTCAGTGCCAACTTGATGGCACCTAACAACAACAACAACAACCAGGCACTTAAGCCTGGTGGCGCAGTGGTTAAGTGATTGGCTGCAAAAGGTCAGAGTTTGAAACCCCCAGTTGCCCCATGAGACAAAGATGTGGCAGTAAACTTCTGTGAAGACAACGGCCTTGGAAACCATGTGGGCCAGCTGTCCTCTGTCTTATAAGTTGCTACGGGTCGGAATTGACTCAAGGACTTTGGGTTAGGGATGGAGTTTCGATCCATAAACTCAGTAAACAAAATCAAAGACTGCACAAAGCTTGTCAGAATGAAAAGTGAGTTCTCCAGTTTCAGTGCATTTAACAAAGGAGTGTGTTTATGCAAATGACGCATCTATTAATGGCTGCCGTTTTGTCTTTCCGTTTATATGAAGTCAAACTCATTTCCTTCTCTAAGGGAACAACAACTATATATATATATTTTCTATTGTTGTTAAGTGTTATCAAGTCAGTTCCTACTCATAGCGACCCTACATAGGGTTTCCAAGGCTATACATATTTATGAGAGAAGAAAGCCTCATCTTTCTCCAGCACAGAGAGAGTCTGGTAGATTTGAATTGCTAACCTTACGGTTAGCAGCCCAACTTATAACCCACTATGATATATATATATATATATATATATCACATGTTATTTATACATATATCTATATATTTTTAATTTGTTATCCATCCCATGGAGACTTGAACTGCTGACCTTTCGGTTAGCAGCCCAGTTTATAATTCTCCATGTGGTGTTATAGGATAATGCACTGGACCATAAAGTCTGTTTGAATCACAAGATTGGCAGTTTAAATTCACCAGCCACTCCTCAGAAATCCTATACAGGGTCACTATGAGTCGGGACCAACTTTATGGCATTTAACAACAACTAATAGTCAGGGTTCCTTTGAATTCTAGGTAGCAGTCTACAGAATGGAGAGTAGCTTCAACTCTAGATATAACTTTATTGTCTTCCAATCAAAGATTTTGCATGAAAAGTCATTTAAAAAAGAAAACAGAATGGTATTCAAGAATACAACAAGGCTGCTGCATGGAGGGGATTGTAACCATGGCAATAGGATGAATGTAAAACTAATGTTCTCCCATCTAAACTATCAAATAATTCACAATAAAACATTAAAATAAAATTTAAAAAGAATACAACAAGGCTTGTCGGGAATTTAGAAAGGGGAACAGATGAGAAAGTCTATTTGTGTCCTGTGCAGCCCTGGGCAAGGAGGAAGTGCTGATTCTAGAAGACTGGGGCTGGTGGTCTTGTTGTTCATGGGCTAAGGATGACTCCATGCCCCTCAGAAAGGAATGTGGTGTGGTCCTGCACCACCTCCGTCATGGGTGGTACACTTCAGGTGCCCACAGTCCACAGGGCTGCAATGAATGACTGAGCAGATCAATGCCCTTGAAGATGGTACAGGAGTAGACAGGGTTGTTGTTGTTGTTGTTGAGTGCCGTCGAGTCGGTTCCGACCCATAGCGACCCTGAATAGGGTTTCCGAGGCTATAAATCTGTACAGGAGCAGAAAGCCTCATCTTTCTCCCGCGGAGCAGCTGGTAGTTTCGAACTTCTCACCTTGAGGTTCGCAGCCCTATTCGTAACCACTACGCTACCAGACATGGTTAAAGTGCTCAGCTGCTGACAAGTTTGAACCCAGCAGCAGCTTCGAGGGAGAAAGAGATGACAGTCTGTTTCCATGAAGCTGACAGCCTTGGTTTTATACAGTCTCTATGAACTGGGACCAACTTCATGACCATCTACCGGGCTCATCTCCCAGCACCATAGCGGACAGTTCTGTAGGCACCCACAGCATCTCACTGGCTAATCTGTGACTGGAGATCACCAGCCCTTTCAATCTAGTCTCTCTTAGTCTGGAAGTTACACTGAAATCTGCCCACCATGGGTGGCCCTGCTCAGACTGGAAATACTGGAAGCAATGTTTCCAGTATCCCGGCCACATGGCACACAAGCTATCATCTGGGGTTGTTGTTGTTGTTAAGTGCCGTCGAGTCAGTTCTAACCTGTAGCAACCCTGTATAAGATTCCAAGGAACGACTGGTGAACTTGAACCATCAACCTTGTGGTTCAAACCTACCTTGGAGTCCAGCGCATTATCTCACACCGGGACTCCACCAGCTGGGATGTTGTTAAGTGCCATGGAGTCAGTTCCAACCCATAGCGACTCTGTATAGGGTTTCCTAGGAGTGGCTGGTGAGCTTGAACCACTGACCTTGTGGTTCAAACCAACCTCGCTGTCCAGCGCATTTACCCACAGTGCCACACCAGAACTCCATGAACACAGGGCCTGTGCCTTCGTACCTTAGCTGCTGAATCTAATCCAGTCCTCTTAGCCTGGACTCCAAATGTCTCCATGCTTCTGACCCTTCTAACGTTTCATTTTATTTTTGTAATAAAATGTTCTGGGCCGAAGAAACCTAAGACCATTTCCCAGAATTTTCCTTTCTTTTGTTGTTATTACTGAGGTGAAATTCATGTAAAAAAAATTAACCATTTTGAAGGAAACTAATTCAATGACATTTAGTGTATTCACAATGTTACGCAACCTCCACTTTCATCTGGAGGGTCAGTGAAAAAGAGGAAGACCCCCGCAACAAGACAGATTGGCACAGTGGCAGTAGCAATGGGCTCAAACGTAGTAGGGATTTGAGGAGAGTGTAGGACCGGGCAGTGTTCCATTCTGTTGTGTGTAGGGTTGATGAGTCAGAACTGACTCAATGGCACCCGATAACAACAACCTTCATCTTAGTCTCAAACATCTTCATCATTTCCAAAAGTTAGACTCCATACTCATAAGCAGACCCCTTCCGCTGCCCCTCTTCTAGCCCCTGGCAACCAGTAAGCTGCTCTCTGTCTCTGTGGAGTCGCAAATTCTTGATTGTGTCTGGCTTCCTTCACTCAGCATTATGTTTTCAAGATTCATCCATGGTTGTTTGCATTGACATTCATTCCTTTTTCACGGCTCAGTGATATTCCATTGTGTGGGTAAAACCCATTGTGTTTACCCATTCATCTGCTAGTGGACACCTGGCTTGTTCCTCCCTTTTAACTGTTGTGAATACTTGTCTGTTTGAATCTATGTTTTCAATCTTTTTGGGAATTATAGTCAGCAATGAGACTGTTGGGTCATGTGGCCATTCTAGCTAGTGTTTCCATACAGTGCATAGTAAATACTGGTTATTGTCCTTTCTCCCCAGAAGTCACCCCCAAAATCTTCATTGAGTACAAAGTCCTGAAGGTTTTCCCCAAAAACCGCCACTTTCTCATTACTTGCCACTCACCCCATGCCCCACCTCCCATCACCTACATCCTCTTGGGGAACGGGGACATAGAAGTGAACAAGAAGATAATGAAGACCAATGACCCAGCCTCCTTCAGCATCAACGTCACACACAAGTCCAGGCCAGACCTGCTTAGCTATTCCTGCCAGGTGCTCCTCAGCTCCAGGACGAGGATCACCAGTGAAAAGGTGTTGATAGACTGGGAGCTGTGGGCCAGTAAGTATGAGAAGTTGAGGGGAGCAGACAGCAGGGAGTGGGATGCAATTCCTGGAGGTGGGGATTTCTGGGCCCCCAGAGGGTTCTGGGCTGAGAAAAGGCCAAGGACAGGAGGGTGGGGACAAGGTCTTCCACAATCCCATAGAGCTGCCTGGCCCCGGTTGCAGACCTTGGCACAACCCCAGGGCCAGGGTTCAGGGAGGCGACAGGAGCATGCAGAAGAACCCTTGGGCAGAAGGGACCAAGGCCTGGTCCCACTGGTTCAGGGATAGAAGTAGGGGGCCTCAGACTGATAAACCAGGCACCTCTTGTTCATTATCTCATTCCATCTTCACCACCCAGTGGGTGGGGTCTACAAGAGAGAAGTAGAAAGGAGGTTATGAAACTGCCTGGGCCTCTCAGCTAGCAAGTAACCAAGGCTAGTTTCACCTCCTGCCCCCTCCCAGTTCCAATCCATGTTCCCCTGGCCTTCCTGGCAGAAGCCAAGGGGGTGCAAACCAGGAAGTGTTGCCGGATGATCTGTGGAGGGCTGTAACCCCAGGCCCCATCCCTTCTTTGTCTCTGATTCTAAGAACACAGGAAGAGTCCAGCATGTCAAGGGTTCAAATCCCTACACTTACTGGCTTTGGGGTTAGTAATTCCACCTCTCTGGACCTCAGTTGCCTCATTTGTAAAATGAAGCTAATAAACAGTACAAAGATGAACCTATCCCTGTAGGATGGGGGAGAACTTCCCTTTTAACATTTCCAAGGAAACAGAGCAACTGGTGGATTCAAAGTGCTAACGTTTCAGGTAGTAGCCAAGCGCTTTAACCGCAGTGCCACCAAAGCTCCTTAGTACAAAGATAATAGTAGCAAAACAAAGCCAATGACGCCATGGTAGTGTTGAAAGGGGACTCCTGGTGTGGTGCTAACTACAAGGCTGGCAGTTCAAGCTCACCAGATGCTCCTTGGAAACCCTATACAGAGTTGCTATGAGTCAGAACCGACTCAACGGCACTTAACAATAACAGTAAGTATTGAAAGTGTTAAATGAAAGCTTTTAGTGGGTGGTAACGCCTGGTATGGGGCTGCAGGATGAAACACTGGACTGTGAACCATAAGGCTGGTAGCTCAAACCCAGTAGCTGCTCCTCAGAAACCTTATACAGAGTCACTATAAGTCAAACCAACTCGATGGCACTTAACAACAGCAACTATGCAAAAAGGTGTGTCCGGTGCTATTCATCAGTAAGAATGTCTAGAAAAGTCCATTAAAGGTTGTAGGGGAAATCTAGAACCTTCTGTCAGTTCTTGTCCTAAAGAAGCATGCATTCCTGTAGGAGAGACAAGCCTGAAAGAATAGAATTAGGCTTACCAGATAAGCTTTGCAGGGGACATTTACCCTAAAAAATCACTTGCGGTTTACATGAAATTCAAATTTAACTGGGTGGCCTGTATTTTTATTTGCTAAATCTAGCAACCTAAAATAGTATATGCAAGAATAAAGCCAAATGTGAAATTATGTTGGACTTTCTGCAAATAAGGAGCCCTGGTGGCCCAATGATTAAGCACATGACTGTTAACCAAAAAGGTCAGCAGTTTGAACCCACCCAGAGACACTACAGAAGAAAGATGTCAGTTTGTTCCCCAAACTCCCAAACCTAATGCCCTCAGTCAACTCCAACTTACAGGGACCCTTTACTCTTGTCCTGGTGTGGCACTGTAGGATAAGCACTAACTGCTAACCATAAGGTTGATGGTTCAAACCGACCAGCTGTTCCTCAGAAACTCTATACAGGGTTGCTATGAGTTGGAACCAACTGGCCAATACTTCCCAGCAGTCTTACAGGGTTTCAGAGGCTGTGGATCCTTACATAGCAGGCTGCCTCATCTTTCTCCAGCAGAACAGCCACTGTTAATGCTGTCGAGTCGGTTCTGACTCATAGCAACCCGATATAGGGTTTCCAAGGAGCGACTGGTGGGTTTGAACCTCCAACCTTACAGTTCAAACTGACCTTGTGGCCAAGTGCTTATCCTGTATTACCACACTAGAACTCCTGCCACACCACGACTCAGGAAGCCCTTTGGGGCAGTTCTGCTGTGTCCTATGGGGTCACTGTGAGTCAGAACTTGTAACTTACTATACAACATCCTATAAGTAGGGAGAAGCCCAGACATAGGTTGAGGGAGTAATCTGGAAGGCTGCCTGGAAGAAGTGGCAGTCTCAGGTAACCCTTCAAGGCACTGACTTTTTGTACTGAGGGGTTCTTGTTTTGGGGGTAGGCTGTAAAAATCTCTCTCCCTCCCCTACCAGAGCCAGTGTCTCAGCCGGAGACCAACTTTACCCTGATGAACAGAGGATCAGGCCCCAGGGTGGAGGTGATCTGCCAGGTATCCTCAGGAAGCCCACCTATCACCTACAGTCTGGTTGGGAAGGACGGGTATGTCTACATACAGCACAAATCGCTTTACGGGCAACCTGCCAACTTTTCCTTCTCACTGATGAAGATACCAGTCTGGCTTCAGTGCCAAGCGGAAAACAATGTGAGCGTCCGTTCCAGTGGCCTGATACTGGTACCCCCAGGTAAGGGGTTCTTGTCTCTTGTGGGGTGGGAGGTGGCTGTGCCCAGGATTGGTGGGAGGTGGAATGGTCACTGTCAAGAGCGTTCAGCTGTCTAGACAGAGGTTGCTCCGGGATAGCTAGGCCTACAGGGGACCCTCAACTCAGCCTTCCCTGCCTCCCCCCAGGAAAGCTGCCCCAGGGCCCCACCTTGGTGCTGGTGGGCAGCCTTGCCTACATCTCAGCTGTCACCTTCGGAATGTTGCGTTGCTCCCCCATGAGGACCAACTAGGAAGTGGAGCTGGCCTAGCAGATGGGGTGAGGACTGGGGTCCACTGGCTTGGGGGGATTGTAGGGCAGGGCTATTCCATGGGTGTGTATGTAGGACGCAGACACTTAAAGGGTTACTGAGCTCTGGTATGGTGCTATAGGATAAACACTGGACTGGGAACTACAAAGTTGGCAGCTCAAGACCACAAGCCACTCTCAGAAACCCTATATAGGGTCCTTAATAGTTGGAACCAAACCAACAGCACGCAACACACACAAACAGTGCGTCAAGTGCCCCACTGACTGGTGTGAAAGCCAACCAGTGGATGGAAGGCAAGAAGATGTTCCTCCCAGATGGTGACAGCAGGCAGGTTCTGGGCTTCCTGGGGTCCTTTCTCCAAGTCATTGCTTCACTAACTTGTGAAGGTGACCAGGCATTGCTCTGTGTGTCTGCTCCTTGGGCCTCCCTTGGTTTCTGAGGCTCTGCTATCTTGGTCCACCTCCTCACTGGATGCTGCCCAGGCCTCTGTTCTTACCATCTCCCTGCCTCACCTGGCTCCTTCTTCCCAATCCACCTTACAGCCAGGACTTGTCATCTCTCTGAGCCTCAGTTTTCACCTCTATAAAATGGGGCACCATGTGATCAATCCCCCAGTGATTCAGTCCCCCTTCTTTATGGGGTTAGTCAGTCTGACTCTCTTCTTCTGTCCAGGACACAGATGCTCCCAAATTCCATAAAACCCAGGGCCCTGGGGAGGTGGGGCTGAGAGGATGCTGACCTAACCTGGGCTCTCAATGTCCTTTTCTTCAAGGTTGTGACCAGAACACATACAGGGTGGAGCCCCAGGACAGCCAGTCGCTTGCCTTACAGACAGACAGAGATCCTCCGGAACACAGTGTTTGCTCTGCAGATATTTGCCATAGATGGAGATACTTCCTCAGGATTGGATGGGGGCTGTATGGGAAAGGGGGAATGACTCTGTGTGGCTATCCTAACCTTCACCCACATGTTCTGTCCACCCAGTACTATGGGTGTGAGGTAGCGTGAAAGGATGCAGCTGACTGTCCTAATCTGACCTGGTCACCTTCTCCTCCCCCCACCCTTATTCCCCTCTTCTCTGCAAAGGGGCCCCATCTTCTGGGGGTTGGTCCTCTGGCCCACTCATCTTTCATACCCTGGTGACACTGCGCTCCATGTGACCTGCACCCCCTTATTCACCTATAACTAGCAAAGGGTGTCTGGAATCCCTCTCTCCTAGCGCACCTCCCACCTCCCACACGGAGGGCTCCTTCCCCATTGGAGAACTGTTTGAGGAATTAAACTGTTTGGGGAATTAAACTCTGCCTGGTGTGACGTTGTAGGATAAGCAATGGACCACAAGGTCGATTTGAACTGCAGGGTGGTAGTTCAAACCCACCAGCCACTCCTAGGAAATCCTATACAGGGTCGTTGTGAGTCGGAACCCACCAGACCGCGTGTAACAACAAGCTCTGCCCCAGGGTGGTTGTGAGTTGGAACGGACTCCAGGACAGCCTGTCGCTCTAGGAACTTCCTTTCTATTGAACACCAAAGTGTCTGAAATCACACAATCCTGGACTGCTCCAGGGAGAATCTGGGGCTAGTGAGGGTCCATGACAGCGGCCCTAGTGACGTAGTGTTAAAGTGCCAGGCTGCTAACCAAAAGGTCGGCGGTTGGGACCCGTGGAAGCAAGATGTGGCAGTCTGCTTCCAGCCTTAGAAACCCTATGGGACAGTTCTACTTTGTCCTATAGGGTCATTGAGTAGGACCATAGATGTTAGCTGGTTCCATAGAGGAAAGAGTGACCAGGAGTCGCTGGGCTTTATGGGCTTTGAGTGGGGCTGTGTGTGTGTCGTGGGGCACCAGTGGGACTTCTGGAGGAGGGCCGGGAAGCAGTCTCTCTCCAACTGGGGGAATCTCTGACCCTTCCCGGGTCAGCTTGGAGGCTGAGCTGCAGAGGAGCGCAGACGGGGTGGCGGCACGTCCCCGCCCCCTCGGCCACCGCCACTCTCGAGGCCGGCACTTTGCCGCGGTCCCTGGGCCGCTGGCCACGCCCCCGTCAGGAGGGAGGAGCCGGAGCCGCCTGGCTGGTTCTCGGCGTTCCGTTTCGGAGGCGGCGGCGGCGGCGGCGGCGGCGGCGACGGAGACATGGAGAGCGGGGCCTACGGCGCGGCCAAGGCGGGCGGCTCGTTCGACCTGTGGCGCTTCCTGTCTCAGCGGCAAGTGGTGGTGCGAGCCGTGTGCACGGTGAGCGAGCGGCCCGAGCGGTTTGGAAACGGGCACGGCCTCCACCTCCGGGCGCGGCAGGTGGCGGCCGGCGCCCGGGGCCCGGATCCCGTGGGGTGGCGCGCTGGGCCGCGCCTACCGCTGTCTCGGACCCCACCCCATCCCTGACCCGGATCCCGAGGCCCCGCCACCTTTCCCACCTCCCTTTCCGGGTCCGGACCCCTGACCCTGGTCCCGGACCCTGCCGCCTCTCCACCACCAGACCCCGCACGGTCCCGGACCTCGCCACCTTCTCCCCGGGTCGGGACAATTCACCCTGGTCCCAGACTCCGCCGCCCCCCGCCCCTTCCTGAATCTAGACACCACCTCTCCAATCCCGGACCTCGCCACCTCTTCCTGGACCCGAACTCTCCCATTGTGGTTTCGTCCCTCCACCCATTCACTCCACGTTTAGCCTTTCCTCGTCCCGGATCCCCGTTCCCACGCTGGGTGGCCGGGAGGCGCTGCGGGGATCAGCCGGAGGCCCTGATGGCAGTGGGAGGAGCTTGGGGTCTCTCCAGGACAGGTGTCCCGCCCGCCCAGCTTGTGGAATTCACCGGGAAGGGGTTTTCCCACGCCACGTGGGGGGGCAGGGGGATGCAAGTGAGGCGCCTAAAACGGGCTCTCCCTCCCCCTGGAGAACGTCTAGGGTGTACCTCCTCCCCATAATCGGGACCAGCCTCTAGCACCAGCTTGGGGGTGGGGGTGGGGAGTCGAGGATCCTTGACCTTGGACGCCTGTGGCTAAAGCTGGAGGGTTTAGTGGTGGGCGGCAGAGTGGGGGAGCGGTCCTGCAGTGCCTGCTTGGTCTGGCGACTTCCGGGATGACGCTCAAAGTCCCTCCCCAGCCATGGATGCTGATCCGGACTGTGATCAAGTAGGAGATTCCCTCAATGTTGGGACAGAAGTGCCAAAAGTCTGGCAGTGCGACCAGCATCCCGGAGTTCCGGCTCCATATCCAGCTGGGGGTGGGGCTTGTGACAGTCAGCCTGCGAGGCCTATTGGGGAGTTCCAGAGCAGAGGGAGCCTATAGGCAGTGGCTCTCATGTCTGGGCAAAGGACAGGTGGCACAGGGCTGTACCGAGAAGCTGGAGCCCTTCCAGGGGTTCTGAGTGGTGAATCCCCGACCCTTGGGGTCGGCTGCTGTTCAGAGCAGCAGGCTGGCAGAACCAAGGCCGACCTAGATGGGGGGATGGGGGTGGGGGCTGTATGAGAAGCATGTCCTGGGGGTGGGGGGTGGGCCTCAGGACTCTGGTGTTTTAGCTCAGGGTACGGACAGATTGCCTATTGGGGGGACTCTTTTCAGAGGTGGGGCAGCTCCATTATTTGGGAGATATTGATTGAGGTGACTCAGGAACCTGATGAGGGGGGGTCCAGACTGGAAATGGCTACAGCCATCCCACCCTGAATGCGCCCGATCTTGTCTGATCTTGGAAGCTAAGCAGGGTCAGGCTTGGTCAGTACTTGGATGGGAGACAGCCTGGGAATACCGGGTGCTGAAAGGACTCCTGGTGTGGTGCTGTGGATAAAGCACCGGAGGGCAGGATAGGCTTGAACTACAAGGTCGGCTGTTCAAAAACCAGCCAGCCGCTCCTTGGAAACCCTGTACAGGGTCACACTGTAAGTCGGAAGTGACTCAATGACATTTAACTACAAGACTTGGTGAGCGGTAGTATTTAAAACTCGCTGAAAGTGGGGTGCCCTTCCTTAATGCACATCATTGCAGTGGGGTGGTGACCCCTGGCTGAGATGGAATTGAGATTTGGAGGTTCCCCAGGAAGCAGTTTGCTCAGCTGGGCTGGCAAGTTCAGAAAGGGGATGTAGCATGGTGAGAGGCAGGTAGGTGTCCAGGGTGTCCGCAGTCCCCAGCCCGACCACACACTCCCTATTGGTGCCCCCCAGGTCTTCGCCTTGATTGTGTTTGCCTGCATCTTTGGTGAGGGCTACAGTAACATCCACGAATCCAAGCAAAGATACTGCGTCTTCAACCGAAACGAAGATGCCTGCCGCTATGGTGGGGCCATTGGAGTACTGGCTTTCCTGGCCTCTGCCTTCTTCTTCGTGGTAGATGCCTACTTCCCCCAGATCAGCAACGCCACTGACCGCAAGTACCTGGTCGTCGGAGATCTGCTTTTCTCAGGTAGACCTCCCTGGAGCACCTTCGTGTGGTCTCCGGAAGTGATCTCAGATTGCGTCCCCCAAAGCCAGGTGGGGCCTCTTGCCCTTGGCCTAGGCTCCCTACAGCCCACGCATGTGGATGGCTCTGTTTAGGTCTCATTGTACCTTACATGTACAGGTTTCTGTCCAACTACTGCCCTTGCCCTGTTTAGTCGTGACATGTGGGGTTTTGGAACAGGCGCCCTGGAATTAGCGCCTCTCTGGCCCCCTTCGTCCCCCAGAGTTTGCGTCAGTTACCTTCGGGAGATCCCGCTCTCAGTACCTCCTTCCCTCCAGAAGTTCCCCAGCATCTCTGGGAAGCCCCTGCCTCCTCCCTACTAGGGCTGACCGTTCCCTCCTCTCCCCAGCTCTGTGGACCTTCTTGTGGTTCGTTGGGTTTTGTTTCCTCACGAACCAGTGGGCGGCCACCAACCCCAAAGATGTGCTCGTGGGTGCTGACTCAGCCCGAGCAGCCATCACCTTCAGCTTCTTCTCCATCTTCTCCTGGGTAGGTGCGCTGGGTGAGGGATGGTGGAGGGCTGGGGGGCCCTCGCCTGCTCCCTGGCTCCAACCTTGGGTCTTCGGCAGGGTACTCTGGCCTCCCTGGCTTACCAGCGCTACAAGGTCGGCGTGGAAGATTTCCTCCAGAACTACGTGGACCCCACTCCGGACTCCAGCACAGCGTATGCCTCGTACCCCGGTGCCTCTGTGGACAACTACCAGCAACCACCCTTCACTCAGAACGCAGAGACAACTCCCACCACCGAGGGCTACCAGCCGCCCCCTGTGTACTGAGCCACGACGGGGATGGTAAGGGCAAAGGGGGGGGGCGCCTGGGGCCCACCCTGCCAGCCTGGACTGTTGCTTCCTGCCTCCCACTTGCTGGAGACCCACCTGCCTCCTCACCTGGTTGCTGGCAGAGCCATAGGCCCAAGTGCCTTATGCAGGAAAGCGCTTCCCAGCCACCTACTCACCCAGCAAGGGCATTTTTTAGATGAGTGTTTTTTTGTGTTTGTTTTTAGCTAGAAGTGTTTTCTTGTTGCTTTTAAAGTCCCTGCCCTGCGTGGACCAGCTGGACGTAAAATGGTGACCCCTCTCTTCTGTCTGGCTGACAAGTGCCTTAGTGCCCCCCAGCCTCCAAGGGGCTAAGCCAGGGCCAGTTACAGGAGGTCTCTGCCAAAGACAAGGGGGGGCGCCCCCCACCATGCCTTCTGCTGTTGGTGCTGGGCGCTGAGCCTCCTGCCCTCTTGTCCCCACTCACTCAGGTTTGTTACCCCCCAGCGGGCAGGGTTTGTACCCTCCGCCCGGCCCTCGGAGGCCATGGCCACTGCTGTATCCCTGCTTGCTCTCGATCTGGGGTCCACACCCTGTGCCAACTGCCTCTGGGCTGGCTGTCTGCTGTGGGAGAAAAAGGAGTAGGGGCTCTGGGCACCCAACCCCGGCAGCAGCCAAGGGTTTTGCCCGACTGACAACACGCAGCTTTGTCCATACTTTACCACTCTTGGTTCTGAAGTATGGGAGGGCAGGGTGCACCCACAGGCCCTATGAATGTACCTGAGGGGGACGCTGCCCTTGGGCGATTGCTTGTTTGGAGCGGGAATAAATGGTTTTCTGATTCATAATTTCCATTGCCCTGGGTGGGTCTCACCAGGGGTGGGAGGGTGAGTTGTGTTGGGGCATGGCCTCCAGGTGAATTGTGGAGTTTGTCCCCACCCAGGCCCAGTCCGTCTGTCTGTCCAGGTCTCCTTTCTCAAACTGTCCTCCATCAACACCTTAACAAAGCAACTGCTCATTGGATCGACAAGTGGATTCTCTGGGCCTGCCCCATTCTAGCATTGGGGCTACCTCCCCTGAGTACCCCCTTGTCCCCTTTCTTAGCCGAGTGAAGAAACCCTGTGAGAAAGGATGAAGGGGACAGACCCCTAATTCTTTAGACACACAGGGACCAAACCATGTCTTCAAGAGGACTGAGGAGCCCTGGCTTCCCCGTGAGGCAGGACAGAGGCCGAGTTTAAAACCCCAGGTGAAAGCTCCCAGAGTTCTGAAATTTACAGGGCTGCTTCAGCACTGGCCACCTGGGGAGCCCTCCTCCTCTCCCAAATGCAGACCCCCACTTTCCATCAGTCCCCAGGTCTATCGCTAAGGCTTGGACATAAGACGTCCCACCACGGTGTAGTCGATTTGAACTCAATCGCCCTATAGGACCAAGTGGCACTGCTCCTTAGGGCACCCGAGGCTGTCACCTTTACAGAAGTCGACCACCTCCTTTCTACCACAGAGCGGCTGGTGGGTTCAAGCCACCAACCTCCATTTAGCAGCCCAGTGCTTAACCCACCACACCACCAGGGCTCATTCAGGTATAGGCCTAGTTGTTAGGTGCCGTCAAGTTGTTTCTGACTCATAGGAAGTGCCTACGTACAATAGAACGAAACACTGCCTGGTCCTGAGACCTCTCACAGTTGCCGCTACCACTGTTACTCCATCTCGCTGGGGGTCTCCTCTTTTCGCTGTCCCTCCATTTTACCAAGCATGATGTCCTTCTCCAGGGACTGTTTCCCCCCTGACAGTATGTCCAAAGTGTGAGAGACGAAGGCTGGCCATCTTGGCTTCTAAGGAGCACTCTGGCTGCACTTCTCCCAACACAGATCTGTTGGTTCTTTTGGCAGTCCATGGTGTTTTGAATATTCTCCTCCAACACCATAACTCAAATGCATCAATTCTTCTGTGGTCTTCCTTATTCACTGTCCAATTTTCACATACATAGGAGGCTACTGAAAGCACCACGGCTTGGGTCAAACCCAACACCTAGGACTAACCCTGGGTTATGGCCAAGTATGGAGGGACATGGTCGATGGGCCTGGGACTGGGGAGCACTAACCCTACCAAGCCTGAGGCCCTGCCATTACCCCACCCCCATACACAGCTGAGCCTTGTCCACTTGGCTCCGGAACTGACAAGTGTCTATTTCACAAACACCACCTGACCTCACAGCCCCAGCACCCAAAGCAGGTCTCATCTTTCCACCCCAGGCCCCAAGCACTGCCATGGACCCATTTTGTCCCCAAATCCAAGGCTGATCCTCTTACAGGGCCCGATTCTCAGTTATTGGTCATGTCAAAAGGGCCAGGAAAGAGAAGTCTCCCTCACTACCCAGATCATGGTGGGGTTATCTGTAGCTCAACCTGGGAACCCCTGCGGCCCTCTTGGTATTGGGTGGTTACAGAGAAATGTGCTTACATGGAATGCTGAACTTTAATTTTAATATTAGTAACAAAGACTTGTGATCCCTGCACCAGCCCCACACCCCTGTAAAAGCCAGGAGCCCCATGTGATTCCAGAGAAAGCAGCCCACTGTAGGAGCTTGTGGGGCCTTGTGTGGACCCAAAGATCTGGAGTTATCAGAGGCTCGAATTTCAGTCTAGAAGAGACACTCAACAGCAAACGTCACAAAGGGAAGAGGCCCGAATGTCGCAAGAGTAAGCATGTGGCTCGGCCCCCACCACAAAGGACGCGGAGCCCCAAGGCTGGTGGCCAGGTCCAGTGACTGAGAGGAACTCTGAAGGGTAGTGGCCACATGGTGCACGAAGACTGTGGCATGAAGCACCCAGAGGGTACTTCTTAGTGTAGAAAGTTCCAAAGGCGAGCCCAGTTATGGGCCCCAGGACTTCCTCATTAGAAGCCTCATGCATGTGTAGGGGCAGGCACACGCTAGGGAGCAGCAGTGAGAGGGAGCGGGCAGGCGGGACTGGGAGGGACTCCTCCCACCCCCCCTCAGTGGGCGGGGCTGGACTGCAGGACCTGCTGGGGGGCAAAGAGCTTCCGGACTCCCGCAATGGGCGTCTCCCCTGCCTTCCCCAGCACTGGGCAGTTCTCCTTGTTGTCCAGCCCTTGCTGGCCTGAGGTCTTCTTAAAGTAGCAGAGACGACACACTGAGTGGTACTTGTCTGCTCCACCTATCACCTCCACCTGACCAGAGGGAGAGACGGGCAGGTGTGGACAGAGCCCTCCAGCCCCCTCCCCCGCACAGGAGAAAGCCGAGGGAATAGTACCTCCTTCTCAGAGCCCAGCCTTTTGGTGTAGGCGGCCTCGCGGAAGCATTCCATGCACACGGCCGTCAGCTTCACCACGCTCTCTGCCAGGGGCACCAGGTTCAAGATACTTCCGAAGGCCTGCGGGTACGCGGAAGGGCAGCAAGTGAGGACGCCCATCTGGCCAGGTGCCTCGACTCACGGGGACGTCTGCCTGGACCTTGCTTTCCCCCTCATTGCCCCAGCTGCCCCTTTGCCAAGTCAGAGGGTCTCTGGGGCAGACCCGGAGCTGGGATGGCTGCTTTCAGCCCTGGTGCTGCTAAAGCCAAGTCTGAGTAAACTGGGCTGCGCTCCGCAGCGCCTAGCTGTGGCCACCCGAGGAACCGCACCTGAAGCTGCCTCTTTGAGCTCTACCCCGGGGGTCTCCTTCCTCCATCCCAGTCGCTAGTTGAGAGGCCTTACCTTCCTCTGGAAAGTTCCATCCAGGGCGGCCACAATTACAGTCTTCCCGGCGTTAGCCATGGCCTCGCTGAACTCCACGATGTCAGGGAACTGAGGAGGTGGGGGCGGGAATTAGAGTGACTGTCCACTTCTGAGCAGCAGCTTCCAGACCTGCCATCTCTGACTGCCCTGAAGCCAGCCAGTATTAACCAACCCTCCACCCAGAGGCAAGCCTGTACCCACGCCCCACTGTGAGTAAGCGACTGTATTTGTTCTCAGTGACACAAGCCAGGCACCATTCGGTCAAGTCTTACAGCTGGCTGGTGTCTGCTCCATGATCCTGCACCCAGACACATCTAACCAGAATCACACACACACACACACACACAGTGGTCAAGAGCTCCACAGAAGCACAGCCTTGGGGTTTGACCCCACTGGTGCATCTACCAGGGTATAACCTTGGCAATGAGGTAAGGCTTCCAAACCTGTGCCCTCATCTAAGATTCAGCAACAAAGGCCCTTGGCTTCGAGGCACTCAGATAAATTATTATGCAATGAAACTTATGAAAGCCGGAACCTGGCAGATAAGGAATACACAAATACAGTAAAATCTGCAAACGCCAGAAGGAAAACATGTATTTTCATTAATAGAGGGACAAGAACGTGACCACTGCAGCTGGTCAGACCTGGACACACATGGCAGTCCTGCACATACCGGCTCCCACAGGTTCCACTGTGACTGGGTTGGCCGGGGACCAACTGTGTCCTCGTCATTTCTTAGTGTGTCAGGTCAGGCTTTCAGAAGGGGCAGGGCAGGTATGTGTTGCTAAATATGGTGGTTCTGTGCTGTGAAGTCAGTTCCGACGCATAGCGACCCTGTACAGGGTTTCCGAGGCTGTAAATCTTTACGGGAGCAGAAAGCCTCATCTTTCTCCGGTGGAACAGCTGGTAGTTTGGAATTGCTGCGCTTGCTGTTCGCAGTCCGATTCGTAACCACTACGCTACTAGAGAAAAGGTCACACTTTGCAAGTCATTTTAAAACAGCCCTGGGAGAGGCTACAAGTCAAGGAAACCCTTTGATGAATCTTCCCAGCCAAACCCATCATCTCCAGTTAATTGTTATTTGTTGCTATAGGATCAGCACTGGACAGCAAACCACAGGTGGAGGTTCAAACACATCAGCTGCTCCTTGGAAACCCTATACAGTGTCACTATCAGTCAGAACTGACAGGATGGGCACTTAACAACATGGGTCCTTCAGGTAGGCTGGAAGTGAAGGCGTTCTTGCCTTTGGGTATGTATGTGTTTCGCTGTCTAAGCCTCTCAAACCTTACTCGCCCCCCATCCCTTCCAGGTAACTGAAGTAGGAGGTCACTGATGGGCTCACCAGCCCCCTGCAGACCTGGGGGAAGGGGGGTACTGAGTCATTAAACCACACACCTATCCCAACTGTCTACACATGAAGAGCCCATCTGGGCCACACATACTTTCCCTCATGGTCTCTAAAGTGCTCTTCACGGGCCCCAGAAATGCAGCTCTCAGCCGGCGATCCTCTTTACCAGGTTCTTGAACCTCAAGATTATCTGCATTTGAGGTTGGGTCAGTCTTTGTTGTGGCAGAGTGGGGGCCTGCTCTACACACTGTTTAGCAGCATCCCTGATCTTCACTTCCCAGTAGCCAGTAGCAACCTCTCCATATCTAGTCATGACAAGCAAAAAATGTCTCCAAGTATGCTGAATTCTGGCCCCCCATCCCTCTGGGGTGAGGTGGGGGGCACAATGGGAAGCACTGGTCTTTACTCTCCACACGGAAGCAGATGCCAAGACACATTCACCTACATCAGGAGCTTAGGAATCCAGGAAGGTCCGCCCCACCCCAATGCATTACAACCACAACCTTTCCTAACCCCAGGCTGAGGACTCCACTTCTCCACCCAGTTCATACCACAAACACCACTCCACCCAGCACGGTTTTTCTGCCAGTCCATATGTGTCCGATATTCTTCACCAAACCCATCACTTCTCCTCTGGTCTTACTTGTTCTCCGTCCAGCTTTTGCCTGCATATGAGATGACTGAAAATACCATGACTTGGGTCAGGTGCACCTTAGTCCTCAAAGTGACATCTCTGCATTTGAGAGCTTTAAAGAAGTCTTGATTTCCTGACTGTTGTTTCCATGGGTGCTGATGTTGGATCCCCCAGTAAAATGAAGTCCTTAACAATTTCAATCTTCTTTTCATTCATCACAAAGTTGCTTCTTAGTCAAGTTGTGAGGATTTTTGGCTGTTGTTATTGAGCTGAAGGCTGCAGTCTTTGGTTTTCCTCTGTAAGTACTTCAAGCCCTCTTTGCTTTCAGGAACCAAGATTGTATCATTTGCATATCACAGGTTGTTAATGAGTCTTCCTCCAATCCTGATGCTGTGCTCTTCACATAATAGTTTCTGGGATTATTTGCTCATCAAGTGTGGTAAAAGGATACAATCTTGATGCACACCTTTCGTGATTTAAAACCATGCAGTATCCCCTTGTCCTGTTCAAAAGACTGTCTCTTGTTCTAAGTACAGGTTCCTCATGAGCACAGCTAAGGACTTTCTAGGTAGACAAAAAAAGGGAGTCCTGGTGTGGTGCTGTAGGATAAGCACTGGACTGCTAATCGTAAGGTCACCAGTTCAAATTCATCAGTTGCTCCTTGGAAATCCTATACAGGGTCGCCTTGAGAATCAACGCAACAGCACTTAACAAGACAGACAAAAACAACCACATTATGGGCCTACATAGGAAAGCAA
>NW_006408650.1:4593355-4598076 GCF_000296735.1 Chrysochloris asiatica | reverse complement strand
TATGGGCCTACATAGGAAAGCAATGAGAGGTGGGTTCCCTGAAGGTACCAAGGTTGGTGATGACTGAATTGGGTTTACCTGCCATCGCTACATCCCACGGGACCCCCAGCAAGCTTTGATAAGGGGGAGAGAACCCAGAGGACAGATGAAACCAAGACACAGATGTCCACCTGCCTCATCCTGGCCAGGTGCCTGTCCCTGTCACAAACACAGTGACACTCACACCCGCCCTCTGTGGTCCCAAAGGCCAGCAGGGCAGGGTGGGAAGAGGTACGAGGTAAAATTCTGAATGGTCAAAGACAAAGGAAGTGATTTAGACAAGACTCAAAAGCAAGTGACCTGGGGCAGAGTCTGGTAGCACATGCCCAAGGGACACCAGGCATTCCCAACCTTTCAAAACAGAAAAAGAAAAGAGGGACAAGTCCTAAGAAAGCCATTTACAACCGGAGAAAATCAAGTGGTCACTCAACAGAGAGGGCAGGTGTGAGCCAATTCATGCTGACGGAGAAATCACCAAAACGAACAGGACCCATCCCTCCCCAAGCCACTGTCCTCCCGTGGACTCCTGCATTGTCCCTCAGTCCTGACAACTGAAACTCCTCGGTTGGGGCCTTCCTTCCACAGCTTCCCGTCAACTCGTCTTTACCACCCTGGACACAGTGCCCTCCACATTGCTTCCTGAGTCATGCTGGCTTCATCCTCTCACCCTTCTTCAGCCCCTCCTGTCACTTCCACAGAAGGCAGCAACCCCACTTTCTCTCTGTCCCCCTCCTGCTGCCTTCTCTTCCCCTCCTGAGCAACTGTCACCACCAGACACATTAGGTCTTTCCCTCCTCTGACTGAAATGTCAGCCGGCTGGTGGACAATGCTCCTCTGTGGTACAAACTAAAAAAGCAACCCCACTCAGTAAACAGAAATGCTAAGACCTTAGAATGCAGCGAGTGGCTGCCACGGTCCCCATCCAGATGTATGCACACAGATGTTCATCACAGACTTCCAGTGTTAGCTGGCAGCGAGCTGGTCCCAACATGTGAAGTCACCCTATACAACGGAAGGGACCACTGCCTGGTCCGGGGCCACCCCCACGATCTGTGCAACGGCGTCCCTTACTTGGCCTTTTTTGCCCTGGGTTTGTGGGAAAGCACAACTTAGAAGGAATTCTGAGATCGGCATTTCCTGGACAATGGAGGAATTGCTGGGCTCTGATAGGGCTAGGAAGGCCCCGCCTTGAAACTGACAAGAAATGCCCTATGTAAAGGGTTTCTAGGCTGAGAGTTGGTCTTAGGACAAAGCCCCTCAGACTTGGGTAAAAGCTGTAGACCAGCGGCAAGAGAACCAGCATGGACCCTCCTCCGTAAACAGCACAGACGCCATGGGTCATCTGAACGTGCCCATAGGTTCTCAGGAGATAGACAAGCCCCTAGCCCCTGCCAACTGCATACCTTCGTCTCTCTCTTTGGTTGCAGGGACAACAACTGATTCCATGACTCTGTGCAATGAATTATCGAACCCGGTAGAGACAGTGCCATGGGGTCAGAAATGAGGAAAAAGGTGGAAAGTGCCTTTGACGAACCAAGTTAGCTATGAAGTTACACAAAAAGACATTCAGTTCAGCTCCACGGAGTTTTTTCATTGGCTGATAATTGGGACGGAGAGCGCCAGTCCTTTCTTCCTATTGTCTTAGATTGGAAGTGCCGCTGAAGCTTGCTCAGCATCCCAGTAACAAGGCAGAAGGTGGCTGCGGGTGAGAAGCCTTGGCTGGGAATTAACCCTGAGTCTCCCACATGGAAAATGAGAGGTCTGTCTCTGAGTCACAGTAAAATGCCACACGGCACACTCACAAAAGGCTGTGTTGAGTCATTAAAAAGTGAAGATAAGGATAGGGATTTGTTGGCATGGAAAAGTGGTCACAGCCATTTATAAAACACGTGCTCAAAGACGAAAAGGACAGAGACAAGACTATCAAGTGACTTTTTGTGTATCTTTGGTTTTCTGGGTGCCCCAGGCAGCTAGGAAGCAGCTTGCCACTCTGACGGGCCTGGTTGTTCTGTTGAACACAAACAATTTCACAGAACATCAGCACCAGCCACTCTGTCGCTATGAATCCAGAGAAAACAAATTCACATTTAACAACTCCAAACATCGTCTGAGCCACAAGACACCAAAGTTATCAACGAGTACTTTCGTTTTGCTGGAATCTGCCTGCTCTGGTAGCGTAGTGGATACGAATCGGGCTGCGAACCTTAAGCTCAGCGGTTCGAAACTACCAGCCGCTCCGCGGGAGAAAGATGAGGCTTTCTACTCCCGTAAGGATTTACACCCTCGGAAACCCTGTACAGGGTTGCTATGGGTCGGAACCGACTCGAAGGCACTTAACAACAACAACAACAAACATCGTCTGAGCCACAAGACACCAAAGTTATCAACGAGTACTTTCGTTTTGCTGGAATCTGCCTGTCCTAAAGATAACATCAAAGACACAGAGCAGGAGCTGGTCCTGAACCTCTTGTTTTCAGAAACTACACAAGAGGATGGAGACCCCTTTTTTTTTTAAAAAAAAAAAAGGGAGATTAAGCATTGGGCTGAAACAGTGGGTTAAGTGTGGGTGGGCCGCCCCCAAACCCACCAGCTGTCTGCGGGAGGAAGATGTAGCAATCTGCTCCTTTAAAAGATTTCGTTTGAGAACCCATAAACCCTTATGGGACAAGCTCAGCTCTGTCCTATAGGGTCACTGTGCGCTGGAATCGACCCGACAGCAATGGGTTTGACAGTAAACACGTGTTGAATGAACTAAACTTTTACTTGATCACCCAAGGAGGAAGTGGACAAATCTATCCCTTCTGGAAGTCAGAACAGGGAATAGAAGTTTGCAGAAGTTGAAACAATACTGGCTCCTAACCCAGCATGTCAACCAAGGGCAATGAGAAAAGAAAGACCCTTGGCTTTGGGGTCTGTTGGTTTCTGTAAGCATTTAGTATAGGACAGGAAAGCATGGCTGCCCAGCAACTGGTGACAGGTCCCAAGGGAGTTCAAGTCTCCAGGTTCTGCTGGCCAAACCTTAAACCCACATGTCCATGCTGACACCACAGACAGGAGGAAAAAGAATCGCAGGACCCATATCCAACCCAACCACAAAGCAAAACTAAACACCTGCATGTGTGTTTCTATGCAGAAGTGAGGACCCCATACCAAACCCACTGCCATTCAGGTAAGTCTGGCTGTGGTGGTCCCATATGTTAGAGAATTGCTCCGTATGGTTTTAGGAGGCAGAGAACCAGGTCTTGCTCTATCAGATGTGTTAGAACTGACAACTTTTAGGTTTGTTGCTGTTAAGTGCTGTGGAGTTGGTTCCAATTCAGAGACCCCTGTACAGGTGATTTGAACCACTGACCCTGCAGTTAGAAGTCTAGTGCTTAACCTACAGTGTCACCAGTGCTGTGGCCTGTAGGTTACTTGAGTACAGACCACTTAACACCAGGCACAGCTAGGCTTAAAATATGGTGTCATTGTCGTCTCGGTGGGCCGGAAATGGTACGGACCCACCAGGTGGGTCAGCAGACACAGTGAATGCTAAAGGCTGTCGCAGTGGCTGAAATCCATTGCTGTAGGGGAAATACTCCAACAGGATAGGGGACTGGTCAGTCTCACCCTAGGAGCGAGGCAGTTTAGCATTCAGCTGCCAACCAAATCCAGCAGCCACTCCGTAGGAAAAGAAGATGAGGCGGCCTATGTCACAAGGCAGCCTCAGAAACCCCGTGGGGCAGTTCAACTCTGTCCTGTAGAGGTCGCTATGCGCTGGATTCTGTTCAATGGCAGAGTTTGGTTGGGAGAGGATGACAGGGCCACAAAGCAGAGGCGGGCAGACACTGGAAGGTCTCTTACGGCTTGAGTCATCTGACCTCGTGCTGGAATCTAGGAGGTGGGTAGACAAGGACTCTTAACAGTTCACCAAAAAGCAAACACAGCACTGAACGAGCAACTAAGGGCCTCCTTTTGCTCTCTGGGGGCCAACAGCAAACGTGGGCATGCATTATCAGCAGCATTGTGCCCCCCTCAACTGTATGTGGAAGTCCTAAGCCCTGGGCTTGTGTGACTTTGCGTAGAAATAGGACCGTTAACAATGGCAGTGTTATGTGACAGAGGAAAACTATTCCAGAAGATTTCCTAATGTACAATCGTCTGGTCTCTCCTCCTATGGAGCAGCAAGGTGGTTCAAATCGCCAGCGTTTTCGTTAGCAGCTTAGCACCACTGCAATACCAGAACTCGTTCATGTAAACTGCTGCCATGTTTGAGCCCCAGGTTTGTGTCCCAGCCACCGTGTTGTCCTAATTTTTGTTGACACTCGCTCCTTTACCAAACCCAATAGCCTTTTTAAAAGATTGGTCTTTTCTGATGACATGTCCAAATTAAGCAAAAAACAAAATTTCCACATCTTCGCCTCCAGGGAGCATTCTGGCTGCATGTTCTCGAAGGCAGATTCGTTCAGTCTTCTGGCAACACACAGTATACACACTACTCCTCACCAACACAATTCAAAGGCTTCTACTCTTCTCCGGTCTTCCTTTTCCACTGGCCAGCTTTCTCATGAATGTGAGGCCATGGCTTGAACAGGACCAAAAGGAAGCCTCTTTTATTGTTCTGAGAGAAAGCAGGCAGAAGAACTACCCAGGAAAGTAACCATTAGCAACAATGGTTAGTAACCATTAGCAACAATGGTTAG
>NW_006408650.1:4580248-4581465 GCF_000296735.1 Chrysochloris asiatica | reverse complement strand
AACTACTTTACTAACCATGATGTCCCTTTCTAGTGACTGGTTTATTTCAGTGATGTCCAGGGTTAGTGAGCTGAAATTTACCATTCTTGCATCCGAGGCACATTCTGGCTATATGAGGGGCTTTTTTTCTTTTTTTAAGTTTTCATTGTGAATATGAGTGATAGCTTACATGGAGAACATCAGTTTTACATTTTTACACTCATCTTATTGTATTTCGTTTCATTGAAGTGATTACAATCCCCTCCGTGCATCATCATTCAACAGTATTTGCTTCCGTTCCCTCTTTTCTTTGTGGGGGAGGGTGGTAATGTACACCAAAACACTCAGGAATATATGATAATTTAAACAAATAAAAGGCACATTCTGCAAGCCTGCCTCCTGGCCGCCAACACACAGCCTTTCTCTTCCCATGAGTCTAGAGTCCTCAACTGTTCTGTCTCTCCACGTCCTCATCATTGCCTCCGTCTCTGGTGTCGCTACTTCTCTAGATAGGGTCCCACGCTCCACTCCCACTCTTCTCCCTTGATGGTTCTAGGGTCCTCTGTTTCTGAACTGTAAGATTAACTACTCCCCCATTTTTCCTACAAAACTTCTGCCTCTACAATTGTGACAGTCGCAATTAGTCATGATAATAATTACTCACTATTGAATCCTAAGAGTCTTATCCCCATCTCCTTTCACCAGACGTGTCTAGACAGGATGAAAACCACGCAGAGGGGATCCTGCACCCCTGCCCCCCTGCACACTCTGAAACTAAACTTCCTCTTGAAAACCTGTAAGTCAGTTGCTTTGTGCCTTTATGTTGTTGTTAAATATCATCGAGACGATTCTGATCCATAGTGACCCTGTATAGGGTTTTGAGGAGCAGCTGGTGAGCTTGAACTACCAACCCTTGCAGTTCAAACGGCTTTGCAATCTGATGCATTAACCCACAGTGCCAGCACCCCCTATATAAAAGGGGGCTTTTAAAAGCTCATGGAAAAAGGCAGCAATGAGAGAGAGAAGACGAAGGGCTGGTTGGTCCAGTATATGGTGAGACCTGGGAACACCTAAGCCCATGGACAAGGACATAGCCACAGAAGTCTAGAACTGAGAGTGAAGCTCCAGCTGATATGAAGTGAGGGGAGATGCACAAGAATGCCCAAACTTGCAGACAGTACACATTTGACCTAGCCTTGATGGCTTGCTAATCAAAACATGACTTGTTGTTGTTGTTA
>NW_006408650.1:4571074-4580148 GCF_000296735.1 Chrysochloris asiatica | reverse complement strand
AACCATTAGCAACAATGGTTAGTAACCATTAGCAACAATGGTTAGCAACCATTAGCAACAGAGTTAGCAACAATGTGCTCTGACATTTTTACAAAGCATCAAGGAAAAAGGACAGTCAGCTACCCAGCTGATACTATAAGGCAACATAAAGACATTTACACACACAGACAAGGAGCACTTCTCATCATACATCCTGACTGCGAGAGCTACTAAAGGGCATACTTCAGCAAGAAGAAAAACAAACGCAGAAGGAACAAGCAAAAGCAGCAATGAGCCAACCAAACACACCACTCCCTACACACTAGTGTTGAAAAGTCGAATCATTTTTGTACACCAGCAAATGAGTATTACACGTCTTTTAAAAGGTAAAGAAATTCCTTACAATTAACATGGAAATCAGGAGGCAGACTGCAAACACTACTTATTAAAGGAAGTGAATTTGACCTTGTATACTTTAAGGGAAAAAGTGTAAGGGTAACTCTTAAACAGACCTAAAATTGTTAACGTCCAAGGTAGCAGAGGAGAAAGAAGGACAGAGAGGGAACCCGTAGGCAGAGTGACACTAGGACAAGCCAACTTACAAACTGCCCTTCGTCAATGCCTATGACAGCTACCCCCAACGCTTCCTGGGTCACGTCCCGGAGCAGGCAGGCTGGCAGCGCCTCCATGGTATTCCTGGGGAGGGAAAGTAGAACATGAGCAGTCAGGGAGACGAAAGCCAGAAAACCAGGGGACATCGTGATCACAGCTTCTGCCACACTTACCTGGAAGTTAGCACCCACAGAAAGAGATTTGGGGAGAACAAAAGCCATTGTTCCAAAGCTCAGATACTTAACAAAGGTATTCGCTTTTCGCTTGAGAAATTAGCGTTACCTAATATAAATCTCAACTGCACCTCAGAGCCCTGGTGAGCTCTGCCCAGTGGCGGGTCACACACAGACAGGTCCTGTTCTCCATCAGGCACAGTGCCCAGGGGTCAAGAATACTTGGTTTGTTGTTGTCAAAGTGCTGTTGAGTTGGTTCCAACTCATTGTGATCTTGTATAGGGTTCCCATGGAGCAGCTGGTGGGATTTAACCACCAACCCTGAGGTTAGCAGTCCAGTGCTTACCTTACAGAGACACAATAGGACTCCAAAGATACTTCTTGTTGTTGCGAAGTGCTGCTGTGTCAGTTCTGACTCATAGCGAGCCTTGTAGTCTAGTGCTTACCCTGCAGTACCCCAGCAGGACTCCAAGGATATTTGTAGGGGCCAACAAAAATGTCATAATTTCTTTTAAAAATCAAAAAAAAAAATAAAAAAATTATATATAACTCAGCTTGAACAGTCTTACTTACACCAAGGAATCATAATGTGGTGGTGGATATGTGCTGTGGAGTTGGTATGGACTCATAGCGACCCTGTACAGGGTTTCCGAGGCTGTAAATCTTTACAGGAGAAGAAAGCCTCATCTTTCTCCCACAGAACAGCTGGTAGTTTCAAACTGCTGACCTTAAGGTTCGCAGCCCGATTCGTAACCACTACGCTACCAGAGCTCCTTAAGGTGTCATAATAGATATATTTAATTTTTACTCATGGGGGGTGGAGCAGTGGGGGAATTCTCGTCTTCCATGTAGACCAGACTTTAATCCCAGCCAAAGCAACTCCTGTGTGCCACCACGCGTCTGTCAGTGAAGGTCTGCATGTCTGCATGTCACTATGATGCTGAACAGGATTTACCACAGCTTCCACAGAGACAGACTAGCAAGGCCCAACTATCTTCCTAGACTCAGCCACTGAAAACCCTGCTGGTCACAATAGTCGGATCCACAACCGGTCACATGGATGAGGAAGCACAGGGCAGTTTTTCATTGTGTCCTTCCTGAGGCTACCTTGGAGTTTAGGGCTGACGACAATGACGAAAGCGGTCCAGGAATGCTAGGATATGGCCCTCAGTGCAGATGCCTGAGTGTTCTGCTGGGAGAAGCCTGGAATCCTACAATATGATGACCCAGAATGACCTCCTTCGGACAGGCCTGTGGACTCCCCCAGGACCCTAGGCAGAGGCAGGATACAAACCAGGCTGGTGTCAGGCCTGCAGCCCAGAGCTAGCTGCTACCCTGTGGCCTAGGGGAGGGCACGCTGGGATCTATGTGTACAGATACTCCTGCGCACACAGTGAGAATGTTTTAGTCCCACTCCAAGGACATTTGGGGGTCCACTCCATCTACCCCCACAGCCAGGACGGGTTGTGAAGAATGCTGTTCTGTGTCCTTGCCCTTCCCAAACAACTTGCATTTGTCTACAATGTTGTCTGAAACTGGCCTCCAGCTCCCAGACTTCAGTAGCTGTATTTGTTATCAGATGCCCTGGCCTCCATTCCCACTCATACTGATCCTGCAGAACAGAGTAGAACTGTCCCACCGGGTTTCCAGGCTGCCATCTCCACAGAAGCAGACTGCCTGGGAGGTTCAAACCACCAGCCTCCCGGTTAGTAGCCAAGCGCTTAACCAGGGATCCTTGTAGCTCTTTTTAAAACAAAGAAAATATTTTTACAAATGCTGCTTCCTGTATAGTTGCCATTTTATTGCAATCCGACTTCAGAATCTAACAAAGAGTGTCAAACAGTACTTGGTGCGTTTTAAATTCCCCCTCCCCACCTCAAACAGAGGAGACCAGAGGCAGCCGGGCACCTCAGCACCCGCCGAGCCACCTGCCAAGTGCTCAGTCATTGCCATAAGCCCGTCTCTGGCTGCTACCAGCCCGTGCCAAAGATGACTTGTCACCATGTGACCGTGCTTGGTATGGAATCCGGAATCTGAGCAACTTCAGAAGTTGCGGGTCCCTGCTCTTACCGACCTCCCTGCTCACGCCCATCCTGTGCGCTCCAGCAAAAAGGAAGCAAACTTAGCATTGCCAGGAAGCAAGCTTCCAGGCCTCACCCCTGGCACAGGCTCCATGTCCCGGCACCCTCCACTCCATCTGGAATCAGAAGCCGGCTCTATGGCCCCCAGTCCTGAATATGCTTCAGCGTGCCACTGGGGGCTCAGGTGGACACCTCCCAGGGTGGTTTAGAAACAGCTGGCCCAAATCTGCTGCTAAGAAGCAGGCAGCCAGGGAACGAGAATGTAACCCACAGATTGAAATGTCTACTGGGCCCAGGCAGATTAATAATGGGGAATATGAAGGCCAAGGATACTGTGAAAGTTAAGCAAATTAAAATAAGCAAACGGCAAGGTACAGGCTCAACAAAACCAGTCTGCATCATCTACAGGGCTTCGACCTCAGCAGTGTTGTGTGTGTGTGTGGACAAGTCTCCATTGTGGGGCTGTCCTTCCTGTTCATGGAGAGTGCTGAGCCTCATCGCTGACCTTTACCCACCAGAAGACTCTAGCACCTCCTCTCCCCTGGGGGCAAAAATGGCCCAATTAGGGACTTCCGCTCTAGACCCCATCCCAGGCCACTTTGCCAAACAATTTGGAAAATCTGTCCATAGAAGCCTGGCAGGCAGGGGCAGGGACTGACCGATCATGTGTAGAGAAGCCAGTGCCGTAGCGGATGTCCTTGGAGTACTTGATGACCAGACACTTGTACTGCGCAATCTGGAAGCGGCGGACTCGTCTCATCAGCTCCGTGCTGCAGAGGCAAAGGGGTCGTGAGGCCACCGAGAGGGGCAAAGGGGTCATGAGGCCACTGTCCCCGCATCCATAGGCTGGGCTGCTGCTGCCCCCTGGTGGTTTATAGGAGGAAAGAGTGGATTCTGGCTTACAGTGAGTGGCACGATGGGAAAGAGGAAAACTGCTCCATAGGGTTCAGAGGCTAAACCTTTAAGAGAGCAGATAGCCTCATCGTTCTCCAATTGAATGGCGGTGGGATTGAACCGCCGATCTCCCAGTGATCAGACCAACGCTTAACCCACTGTGCTACCTGGGATCCTTAACAACCCTGTCATTGTTGTTGAGTGGGTTCTGACAGAGCGGCTGGTGTTGATCCTACAGTCTACAAGCAGGCTCTGAGAATTTCCAGCTGGGCATGAAGCAAACCAAGAGAGCAAATCCATAGCCATTAAGGGATTTCCAACTCAGGAGGACCTTGTGGAAGGGTGGGTCCTCTCCTCCCGGAAATGATCTCATCCAAGAACCGCCTCCCGGGCTGTCAGCCAAAATTAACTTCACCAAAGGTTTTCAGCCCAATGCCGCCCGGGGGCCAAGATGTCCCACCCAGAGGGCTAGAGTGAACCCACCAAGCCGACTCCTAGGGCCTCCCCGAGGCAGGGGTTTCCTGTGAGGGCTCCCCAGCCCTCCAGGCTCCATCTCCTTCAGGACAGGATTCCAGGGAGGGAGGGAACCCTGGGGCAAGAACTTCAAAAGGGTCCTTGTTCTAAAGGGCTCATCGCTGAGGGGCTGCAGCCAAGGAAGAGAGGGTCCCCGGGGAGGAGGGTCCCCGGCCCCTCCCTGCTCCCCCAAAGTTACTACCTTTTCCCTGAGAACATGGGTCCGAGGATCACCTAGGAGAGAAGGAGA
This sequence comes from Chrysochloris asiatica, assembly GCF_000296735.1. Taxonomy (NCBI): domain Eukaryota; kingdom Metazoa; phylum Chordata; class Mammalia; order Afrosoricida; family Chrysochloridae; genus Chrysochloris; species Chrysochloris asiatica. The sequence continues at coordinate 4,575,646 of NW_006408650.1, read as the reverse complement.
AGTCACTTGGGGACCCATAGAGTGCTGAAGCCGCGCGCTGGTCAGACCCCACCGGACCCGGGCCCCGCAGTCCGCCCCCGCCCCGGAGCCTGTACCTGGACCTGGCCGCGGGTCTTGCTGGGGGACCCCGGCAGCACGGTGGGCAGGTTGATGCAGCTCATGGCGCCTCTGGGACTCACAGGATCTCAGACCTCCGCAAATTCCCGCGCTGCACGGTTCTACTCTGTCTACCGGCGTCCGGGCCAATCAGGGAAGCAAAACGGCGCTCCCGGGAGCCAATCACAGCCTGACGAGTCCAAACCAAAGCCGACCCCTTCTTGGGCGAAATTGGGGTTAACGCACAGGGGCGGAGCTGGCGCCTGATCGGTGGGAGCCAGCCAGATTGGTGGGCGGGGATATGACGAGGGGCAGGTCCTGAGTGGCGTTAGCGCTGGGGGATTCGGAACCTGGGGCTCTGCTAACGCAGTCGTTAAAACACTCGGCTGCTAAAGATCCCACCAGCCGCTCGCAAGAGAAAAATGAGGTAGTTGACTACTACACTCCTCCAGTAGGGTCGCTAAGAGTCCACAGCAATGGGTTTTGGTTTTGGCGGGGAGCTGCCGTCAGACTGGTGGGCGGGACCACAGCTTGGACGCGGGCTGGCACCGAATCAGGGAGGTGGGCGGGGCTCCGCTAAACTCAGGGGCGGGGTTGGCGCGGACTGGTGCGGAATAGGTGGTGGACGTGACTCCTCCAAAGGCGAGGACGGGGCCACGGCGTCTTCAGCCCACCCTCTAAATCTATAAGGGCGGACGCTGCGCACGCTTTGTTGTCGGTGGGATGGATGTGCCTCACGCGGGTCGCAGGGGTGAGGCCCCCTGGAAGAAGATGTCTAAAGAGGTAGGTGGATTGTAAAGAAGCGTGGTCAGGGCCTGGGAAGGTCCGTTCAGACACAAGATTAGAATTCTAAGTAGTCGGGCTGCTAACATGCTGAGTTGCTAACAGAATCCACCACTGTTTGAGAGACAGATAACAGCCTTGAAAACCCCATGTGGCAATTTTATTCTGTCCTATCGGACTGGACTCCAGAACAGTGCTTAGTTTTTTATCCTAAGCAGAGTTGTATTTACAGAAAGGTCCCTCTGGCTATTCTAAATTACTGAATGATATTTCACAACGGGATGGAACTGCGATTTCAGCCATACCATAGATACACGTTTGGTCCTAAGAAGCTAGCTTAGAAACCATCCTAGCCTCCTGTGATTGTCAGTTATGGAATTACAGCACCACCATCTCTTTCCCTGCTGGCTGCAGAACAGCTTTTGCTAGCATAATTTTAAGAACAGGAAAAATGGAAGCCAGAATGTTATTCTATCAAAGATTGGGGCCAAAGTTCTCCACTCTTGCTAAAATGCCTGAGATGATGCAATATGTGTGGGTCTGTGCTGGGAAGGCCGAGGCTGGGGGAGGCTGGTGTCCACTGAAGGTTGTTGTGAGGGCTAAGATTTGCTAACTTGTCCTGCTTTTCCTGTTCCTTTTTCGGGTCATGAGCATATCTGATTACCCTACGGAAGTAGTCAATCTCTCTGTCTCTCTCTCTCTCTCACACACACACACAATGGCAGGGAACACTTGGAAACTCATGGCACCGTCCTTGTCACAAACAACAGAGGTGATTCTGTTGACAACTTCCTGTGCAGTGGGTGTGGTTGTAAGCACCCTGCAGGTGGGCACATTTGTTGTTGCTGAGAGCCTTCGAGTTTTACTCCTAGCGACCCCATGTAACAAAGTAGAACTGCCCCATGGGTTCCAGTATTTCCAGGAGTAGGTCTCCACGTGTTTTCTTCTGAGGATCTGCTGGTGGGTTCAAACCCCCACTCAACCTTGTGGTTAGCAGCCGAGTACTTACCCACTGGACTCCCAGAGATTGGAGTCCTGGTGTGGCACTGTAGAATAAGCACTTGACCACAAGGTCGGTTTGAACCCCAAGATTGGCAGTTCAGACTCACCTAATACAGGGTTGCTATGAGCCGGAACTGACTCTATGATACTAAACACCACCACCACCACCAACACCAACAACAACAATGTTCCGTAGCATATTGACTGGTTCAGGTTGTAGAGATCCATGGAGTTCAGGCTAACAACCCCATTCTGTAGGAGAAAGTGGTTTCCCACTTAGATTTGAATGGCTAACATACTATCATTTGTTGTTACGTGCCATCGAGTTAATTTCTACTCACAGCTACCCTGTATGGGGTTTCCAAGGAGCAGGTGGTGGGTTTAAACCACCAATCTTGTGGTTAACAGTACAGTGCTTATCCTACAGCACCACACCAAAACTCCATTATGTCATTTACACGCCTGATTTCTTTAAGGCCACTGTTTACTATGCCCGTTACAGGGATGAAGAGACTGAGACAAGAGACTGTATATAACTTGTCTTGTCTAGGTTAAACCAGCTAGTAAGTGACTCCAGAGCCCCACCCGCTCCTCCTTGAATTTCCCAGCCCAGTTTCCACTTGGAGCCTTTTCTCCAAACTCTCATGCAGTGGTACTTCTCGGTTCAGCACTAGCATCCTAGCCTGGCATTCAAAACCTTCCACGCTCTTGCTCCAACTCTCAGCTTCTCCTAGGCTGGCCTTTCCACACACCTCTGACCGTGCTGTGTGGCCCACCTCTCTCAGCACACCCCTTCTCCTCTCTTCTGAAGCTACATTTATAGCCTCTCACCCAAGACCTTGCACTGCCTGGGCATTCTGCAGTTGAATGGGAAGCTTCTAATGACTCAGTAGAGGCAGAGTCCTGAGGGCTTTGCCAGGCTGGTGGAGAGCCCAGAATGCTGGGGAGGGCACTTCTGGAAGCAGAGTGGGACATCCATGGGGGTGCGAGGGGGACAAGGGACATAATCTGTGTTGAGCCTTGTGTCTGTTCATAGGAGCTGGAGACTCAATACAGCCCCAGCCGATGGGTCGTCAGGCTGGGAGCCGAAGAGGCCTTGAGGACATACTCGCAGATTGGAGCCCAGGGTACCACATGAGCCGTTCCTGACCACTGCGGGTGGACTTTAACTTGTGGGAGTGTTCAGAATGCTGGGGGTAGGGAAGGGCTATTTCCCAATCAGGCACCAACAAGGGCAAGGTCCCCTGCTCTGTCAGTCATGTTGGGCCCAGGCCCTGAAGGTCACATGTCGGGGTTAGCACAAGGCAGCGATGTACAACAGGAATGCCCCTACTGAACTGCTGGATGTGGACTGTTGGACTATTTATGAAAGAAAGCTGTTTCGGTTTTGTTTCCTTGAAAGAAATCAGGGCTTAGGAACCTACAAGCCCTGAAGTCTTCTGGTTAATTTCCATCTCTGCATGTGTCCACCAAAGTGCTTTAACTTTCTACTTGTTGCACTTTGAAACATCTCAAAACAGAATTTGGGAAGGCACTAAAAAGGGTTTCTTAATTACCCTACCCACAGGCTCTTTTCATGCCCTCTGCTCACCCCCTCCCCTTGGTCCAGTTCTCAAGGGACATTTTAGCAGATTTTTCTAGAGTTGCTACAATTTGAAGTTTTAAAAGCCAAGATACCGAACAATCAGTTAAACGTTCGTGCAGCCAGGGGAAGTAGGTACCAAGAGGAAGCCATACACCCTGTCAGAAAACTCAGATGTCAGCAGGTGTGTATTTGTGAAGGAAACCTATCAAAGCTGGTTTCCCAATATGTCTGCCTGGGTTGGAGGTTCTAGTCTCCCCAGAAGTGCCTTGGAAGGAAGACCTGGTGTTCTACTTCTAAAAGATGGTAGCCATTGAAAACTGTGTGGAGCACAGTTCTAGTCTGACACACACGGGGGCACCAGGAGTTAGAACTGATTCAACCACAACTGTTTGATTACCAACCCAGGAAAGCTCCCCACCAAAGGAGTAGAGAAAGGAAAAAGTTTGCTTATTGAATAAGCGTTTGATCTGACCGCAGTGCACATCAAAGGCAATTCATTAGCAGGGAATCTTACCTTTTGTATTTGTTGCTGTTGAATCGTTTCTGACCAACTCATAGCAACCCTGTATGGAGTTTCCGTGGAGGAGCGGCTGGTGGATTTGAACTGCCGACCTTGTGGCCCAGTGCTTATGCAACAGTGCAGCACCAGGACTCCAAGCCTTTTGTATGGTCAGGTGGATACAGCCTTGTGCGCATGCTCTCAAGATCCACACTATCTAGTCCTCAAGCAAGAGGACTGAGCAGCACTGCTTGTCACACACAACCACTGCCATCGAGTCAATTCCAACTCATAGTCACCCTGTAGGGTGGCATAGAACTGTTCCTGTTGGGTTTTAGAGGCTGTCAATCTTTACAGAAGTGGACTGCCTTATCTTTCTCCTAAAATTGGTTGGTAGGTTAGAACTGCCAACCTTTTGGTTAGTAGTTCAATGCTTAACCCATGGCATCACCAGGGCTCCTTTTTGTAAAGTACTGTTGAGTCACTTCCAACTCCTCATGACCCAGTATGTTGTTGTTGTTAAGTGCCGTCGAGTCGGTTCCGACCCATAGCAACCCTGTACAGGGTTTCCGAGGGTGTAAATCTTTACGGGAGTAAAGAAAGCCTC
>NW_006408650.1:4555583-4564149 GCF_000296735.1 Chrysochloris asiatica | reverse complement strand
GAGTCGGTTCCGACTCATAGTGACCCTGCACAGGGTTTCCAAGGCTGTAAATCTTTACAGGAGCAGAAAGCCTCATCTTTCTCCCACGGAGCAGCTGATAGTTTCAAACTGCCAGTCTTGAGGTTAGCAGCCCAATTCGTAAAGAAGTCTTCATATCAAGTATCAATCCTCTCCCCTCTGTATACAGGGTAGTTAGGGACAGGCAGCTTAGACATTGGCTACCTAAAATGGGAGGTAATAAAGGCTCGGAGTGACTGGCTTACAAGGTTTCAAGAGGGAGTTTAGTTTAAGAATGTGCGGGGGGAGATAGAGTCCCCACTGAATAGTTTTCATCTTGTCTAGATGGGTCCAGTAAAAAGAGATGAGGATAAGATTCTTAGGATTCAATAGTGAGTAATTGTTATCATGACTAATTGCAACTGTCACAATTGTAAAGGTAGAAGTTTTGTAACAAAAACGGGGGAGTAATTATTCTTACAATCCAGAAACAGAGGACCCTAGGACCATCAAGGGAGAAGAGCACAAGCGGAATGTGGGACCTTATCCAGAGAAGCAGCGACACCAGAAATGGAGGAAGAGATGGGGACATGGAGAAAGGGAGCAGCTGAGGACTCTAGATTCATGGGAAAAGAGAGACTGAGAGATGGTGGCCAGGAGGCAGACTTGCAGAAGGTGCCCTTTGGTGGTGTAAATTATTATATATGCCTGAGTGGTTTTTTTTTTTAAAAAGAGCTAAAGTGAATAGAGAGAAATACTGTTAACTGATGGTACATAGAGGGGGATTATAACTATTGTAATGAAGCAATGTATGATTTGTTGAATATAGAACTGATGATCTGCCCTGTAAACTTTTCTCAATTCACAATTTTAAAAAAAAAAGCTCATGGAGGAATGGAATGAAAAGATAATAGAATTTCCCCACAAATTTTTTGAAGCCCCCTCAATTTCTTTATGTTGTTGTTAAGTGCTATCCAGTCAGTTCCGACACATAGTGACCCTGTATAGGGTTTCTGAGGAACGGCTGGTGGGTTTGAGCTGCTGATCTTGTGATTCACAGTCCAGTGCTTAGCTTACAGCACTGCACCAGGAGTCTTTATGTACATATAATAAATGGGGCCCTGATGTGGTTCTGTAGCATCAGCACTGGACCGTAAGGCCAGTTTGTACCACAAAATCAGTGATTCAAACTCACTAGCCACTCTTCAGGAACCCTATACAGGGTTGCTATGAGTTGGAATCAACTTGACAGCAACAACATATAATAAAATGATGGTCTCCATCAGACCAGCCAACTCCCTTACAGACACTAGCATGTAATATTGGAGGCCTACCTGGATGAACTAGCTTGGTTCCATTGTAACCAGATACCTGTAAATGCTTTGGAACCTAGCACTGAGTATTGTTAAAGCTTGGGAAGGCATCTTTTGTGGGACACTTTCAGTCAAAGCCATCGTTCAGGTGACATAGAAACCATGGATCACTCAGGGGGAGGAGCCTATGACTGGTCCCTGATACACTGAGGTTGTGCTGACCAGCCACATGTCTTTCCCGAGACAGCCACCAGCCAAGCCCGAGCCACCAGGAGGAGCCTGCTGCATGTCCCCTATGGAGATGGACAGGGGGAGAAACTGGACATCTATCTTCCTGATGGAGTGTCAACAGGTGGGTGCTCTGGGTGGGTAGGTCCCGCAGCAGCGCTCAGCCGACACCACTCCTGGCCGTGTGACGGGACCTCTGTTTTGTTTTACAGCCCTGCCCTTCTTTGTGTTTCTCCACGGAGGATATTGGCAGAGTGGGAGGTAAGTTAGGGGAACCTACATGAATGGAGAGAAAGGGAGACTCACCTCTCCCCAGTGTGTGGCGCCATAACAAATCACCGCAAACTGGGTGGCTTAGCACAACCCGATTTTGTTCCGTTGCTGTTCTGAGACAGCTACAAGTCCAAGATCAAGATGTCCACAGGGCTGTGCTTCTTCCAAAGAACGCTTCCTTCCTCTTCCAGCTTCTGGTGACTGCGGGTCTTCCTGGGCTCAGGGTGAATTTCTCCAGTCTCTTCCTCCGCTGCACATGGCCTTTATTCTTACGTTTTTCTGTCTGAAATCTCCTCTCCTTTCTCTTATCCATGTGCTAGGGTGGAAAAGACCCAAAATTCAAACATGCTCTCTAGAGATCCTTTTACTAAGCCTTACACAGGATAATGACAAAACAAAGACAATCATCCCAGATGAGGGAAACCACCAGCATGCACACAACACAGAGGCCAAATGGAGTCCGCCTACTCACAGCCATGGGACTCACTCTCTATGGCAGAAAACAAAGGAAATCCTCACAAGCTCATGACTGGCGGCAGGTGAGTCCATCACAGTTGAAGGCAGGACTACATACAGAAGCTTGGAAGAGAGTATGATTGGGATACATACACAACTGCAGATTCAAAAAGCTTACAGGATTGGTTCTGAGGCTCTGACCACCTGGCTACGTGTCCGTGAGTCATAGCCACCAGTACCCCACTTTTAACTTTAACTAGAGAACATGTAACTATTTTTGGTGAATCATAAATGATACATCCAGGCAAGTTCTCTAGGACAAATTGCCCTTCCCTGGGCTTGCCTGGGCATTGTCATAACCAAATTCCTGGTTTAATGGTCAGAAAGAACTCAAATGTCACCTGAAATTACATCAAGACTCAAAACAGAGTTAGGACTCCCTAGGCTGCAGACTGCAGCGTCCCACAAAGCATATGCTTTAGAATTTACACTTTAAAACATAAAGGACACCTGGCATTCATCTCAAGGTCCTTACCTTCATTTTCTCTCATTACATCTGCAAAGACCCTGTTTTGTCCTAATGAAATTGTCATTATGTCAAAACCTCAGGGGTTAGGACATGGATATCACATTTAGGGGACCCAATTCAACCACTGCACCCATGAAAAGCATGTTCCGTCTACTGCTGACGCAAAGGGGGAGTCAAAGCAGCCAGTCACCTCACTTTGCCCAGCACGGAAGGGTTTCCCAGGATGTGGGACTTCTGGTTTGAAAGAAAGAGAGAGTCCCAGGCAACAGGGGCAGTTGGTCACCATCAGGTAGACCGAGGGGTACTTAGATCTTTTCAGTAACTTACAACAAAGGTGCCTATGATGGGGTCATCTCCCTTCAAACAGTCGTCTTTGCAGTGACGTCCACTGTGCCCCTGCCCTCTACCTGGTTTGTCTCTATTATTTCTGTAAATGATACTACCCTCGGAAACAATTATCCCTGTTTGGCAGATGAGGAACCAGCCTAAGAGGTTCAATGATGCCCCTTTCATAGCTCAAATTGTGTTCCCCCACCACCAAAATATGTGGCCAACCCATGACTTACAACATCATGTGATTATGCTCTCCATTTTGGGATGTGTTGTAGACCCTAACCTAACCTCTGCCTGTGATTCATAAGGCAGGATTAGATGATGCCCAAGAGGATTCGGTTATGTTTGCTATGTGAACGAGACATGTAGGGAATGTCAATCACTCTAACTCAAATCTCCCAGGTCAGAGCCCTGATCCCATGTAAAGGGAGTGTCCCGGGGGGGTGGCCTGCATCTCCTTTTGTCTTATGACAGAAGAAAGGAGAGAGAGAAGAGAGCAGAGAGGGAGGGACCACTAAGGAAGAAGAGCTGGACTGGACCAGAGTCCTTGGGACCCAGAGTCCCTGTGCTGAGAACCTCCTAGACCCAGGGAAAGATTGATGCCAAGACACATGGAGCTCACTAAGGAACGCTGGGCCCACAGATGCTGACAGGAGACCAGGACCTTCCCCCAGAGCTGATGTGCTGATTTAGACATCTGGCCTTCTAAACTGTGACAGAATAATTGTCTGCTTGTTAAAGTCACCCACGTGTGGAATTTCTGTGATAACAACACCAGAGGACTAAGACCATCCCCAAGGTCCCCTTGTTGGCATGTGGTGTGACAGAGACTTGAACCAGGCACCTGGACCCCAGAGCTTACCTTTGTCCAGTACCCACAGGGTCAGAGCAAGCTAGAGTTCTGGGTGGACAGGACCCAGTGGTAGCAGCTTAGTGGCCAAGTTGCTTCCGGTTGTCACATCCAGGTCTCCTTCCACAGTAAAGACACCTCAGCCTTCATGGTGGACCCACTGACCGCACAGGGAGTGGCCGTGGTGATTGTGGCTTATGACATTGCGCCCGTAGGTAAGGCTGCTTACTGGAGGTCCGGGAGCTTTGGAGCCCCATGGACCCTGACCCAGCGCATGTTCTCTGGACAGGTACCCTGGACCTAATGACAGAGCAAGTGACCCAGAGCCTAGTCTTCCTTCAGAAACAATATCCCAGCAACAAGTGGGTATCTGCTGTGGACTTCCTGTGCCACCGGTGCTGGGTGGGATGGTGGGTTCCCCGTTGGCCTGTGCTGTCCTTGGCCCTGGTCTGCTGCTCTGAGGGACAGAATGCAAACCTGCCTTGAAGAGCCAGGGTTCTGATCTCCGCCCCTCCCTGCTCTCTGCTCCGGCTAACCCAGGGGGATTTACCTGTGTGGACACTCGGCGGGGGCCCACCTCGCTGCCATGATGCTTCTGGCCAACTGGACCAAGCACGGAGTCTCGCCCAACCTCAGAGGTGTCTACGGGGCTGTAGTCTGCACCCTCCCCTGATGTTGAGGGGCTGAGCCAGCAGCAACTTCCTGTAACAGCTGGGCGGGGTCTTCCTGGTTTCCCTATGGCCTCTACCCGAGTCTTGTCCCCTCTAGCCCCTGGCCCCAGCTTACTCCACTGCTGATGAACCTTGTGGTGTGTGGGTGAGGGCCAGTCTGATGGAGTGCTGACCCTGTGACTGTCCCTCCCCTCCCCAGGCTTATTCCTGGTCAGTGGGGTCTATGACCTGGAGCCCATCCTGCACACCTCCCAGAATGACCTTCTCCTCCTGACATTGTGAGTCACCTACTCCACCACCTCCCACCAGCCAACCTGGAGCCTGTGGGAGGTCCGATGAAGCCAGGGACCCTCCTGAGCTGGCCCCTTTGCTGTCCCCGCCCCTCACCAGGGAGGACGCTCAGAGGAACAGCCCACAGCTGCGCTTGCAGACCACCCCGAAGTCGCCCTCAGTTCCTGCCCTTCACATACTGGTGGTAGTGGGCCAGCATGACTCCCCTGAATTCCAGCGGCATTCCAGGGAGTTTTTCCAGGTACCCCAGTACCCACTGTGGTCCAGGATCAGGAACCATGGGCTCTCCTCCTTGGTTCTATAGCACTTTCCTCTTTATGTCGCCCAAGTTGTCCCCAAGACCACCCGAATAATTAATGGACCCCTGGGCTGGCGCTGTAGGATAAGTACTGGACTGCTGACTTCAAGGTCGGTGTTTCAAACCCACCAGCCAATCCTTGGAAACTGTATACAGAGTAGCTATGAGTCAGAGCCAACTCGACATCACACAACAACATTTGTGAGGGGCCTGGGACGTGCTGGCACCGAGAGACCCCTTCTTTCTGTCCTGCTGTCTCACGTCCCTTCTTCGGTCCCCACCTAGGTGCTGTGCCTTGGAGGCTGGAAGGCCACATTTGAAGAGCTCCCGGATATGGACCACTTTGCAATCATTGAGAACCTAAGCCAGACACACTATGTGCTCACCCAGGTGGGCCTGCACCGTCCCCCAGCCACCTGGCAGCTCCCTTTCGCTGTGAACCCACAAGTTCTATCAGAACCCCTTAATCTTGAGGAGCGGTAGGAGGCAGGGGAACCACCTCGGCGGTTCTTTGAGCATCCACAAGGTTAGGGGCAGGGGCCTGGGCTCTGAGAGAAGAAACCAAGTGCTAACCGAGTTCCCATCAGTCCCCAGGCGATCTGCTTACCTGTCTAGTCCTGGGTAATCAGGTGGGTTCTGCATGTCGCTAATCCAGGAGCCTTGCTGAGGTGCTGTCAGGTAAGCTTCGGACTGGGAACCAAAAAGTTGGCAGTTCAAACCCATCAGCCGCTCTCGGAAACCCTACATGGGGTCACTATGAACTGGAACCAACTCAACATTCCAAACAACAATAATCCACTAGCTTCTCTTGGAAACCCCATACAGGGTTGTGATGAGTGAGTTGGAACAGACTCAAGTAAAACACCACCAACAACTCAATAGCCGATCTCGGAAACCCTATGCAGGCTCCCATGAGTAGGAACCGACTCAACAGCATACAACAACAACCCACTAACCATTCTCAGAAAACCTACACAAGGTTACGATGAGTCAGAAACCAACTCAATATTAACAATAATAGTCCACTCGCCACTCTTGGAAACCCTCTACGGGGTTGCTATGAATCAGAACTGATTTCATGGCGCACAGCCACATGTGTGGGTAGGAGGATGGCACAGTGATAAAGTGCTCAACTGCTAACTGAAAGATTGGTGGTTCAAATCCACCAGACACACCTCAGAAGAAGGATCATGGCAGTGAGCTTCTTGTGTGGGTACAAGTCCCTGGGTGTCACAAATGGTTAAACATTCGATGTTCGAACTCACCCAGAGGTACCTCAGAAAACATGCTTGACAGTGTACTTCCAGAATGCCCCTCCTCCTGACACTGAGAGTCACCTGCTCCACCACCTCCCACCAGCCAAGCTGGAGCCTATGGGAGGTCAGGGTGAAGTCAGGGATCCTCCCTGACTGACCCCTGTGCTGCCCCCACCCTGTGGAGCCATTCTGCTGTGACTTGACAATATCAACAACAATGTGTAGGTGGAGAGAGACAGGTAGGAGGAGGTACTGCTGTCTGTAAGCATAAAAACGAAGGCAAGGGCCACAAAGATAGGATGGATGGATTTGGCAACATAAATGTTTATGGTTGCTTTAGCACTGAGATCACTATGTTGTTGTTGTCAGAATCAAAGGTTAAATTGAGGGAAGTATTTTCCATAGTTCTGGCATGTATAAAGTCAATATTCGTACCCCCTCCAAAAAAAAACAACAACTAATAATTGGGAATTTAATTAGCTGGGTTTTTGGACCAGCTGCCACCTCAGTAGAGTTTGTAGAGCTGTTTTACACAGTTAATATCCTTAACATATAAAGAGCCCTTTCAAATCAACAAAAATCATGTTTATTTCTCTTTAAGTGTAGGAATAAATTGAAAAAGACAATGAATAGGAGACTTCTTTTTGTTTTCCAACTTTCTATTGTGAATTGAATGAAGGTTTACAGAGCAGATCATCAGTTTTACATTCAACAAGTAGTATACTTTGCTTCATTGTTATGTGTCGTGGAGTTGGTTCTGACTCATAGCGACCCTGTACAGGGTTTCCTAGGCTGTAAATCTTTACAGGAGCAGGAAGCCTCATCTTTCTCCCACGGAACAGTTGGTAGTTTTGAACGGCTGACCTGCGGTTCACAGCCCGATTCATAACCACTACACTACCAGAGCTCCTTGTAATCCTCTCCATGTACCATCAGTTAACAGTATTTACCTCTATTCACTTTAACATTGCATTCCTCCCTGTGCTCCTGCTACCTTCATCCTTCCTCTGCTAACCTCCCTCTTGTTATACATTGTCTGCCCTGTCACCCATGTTAACATGTGTCTACTCTCTAGCTCGTAAACAATTTTCCATCTCCTTTACCCCGTTAACAAACATAGATTATTTCTTTTATCAAGAAAACCTTTTGGGGAAAAAACTTTTTACAACAGTGGTCTCATACAATATTTGCCCTTTTGTGATTGGCTGATTTCACTCAGCATAATGTCCTCCAAGTTCAACCATGTCACGAGGTGTTTCACAGACTCATCATTAATCTTCAACATTTTACAGTATTCCATTGTGTGAATATCAAAGTTTATTTAACCATTCTTCTGTTGACAAGCATTTAGGCTGTCGCCATCTTTTTGATATGTGTCTTGTAGACAGCATATTGAAGGATCTTGTTTTCTTATCCATTCTGCTCTCCGTGTCTCTTGACTGGTACATTTAATCCATTTACATGCAGTATAATCATTAGGTATGAATTGATTGCTGTCATTTTCTTGTGCTGTTTTGTTTTGTTTTATTTTGGTAGTACTACTGGATTCTTTTTGTTCAATAATTTCCTACGCAGAGTTCATTTTGTTTGTGGGTTTTCTTTGCATTTTCATTTCTGTTGTGGTCATGTTTAATTAAATCTTTCTGGTTTTCCTCTTTTATATTTTGATGTGTTGGTGTATTGTTTTTCTTTGAAATTACTCTGTAATTTATTAATTTTCCCGCTGCTTTTAACAGTCAGTTTTATCTTGAAATCTACTTGACTTCCTTGCCATTTGGAAGTTCTGTGCTATACTATTTCCTCTTTTTATGTACACTTGACTTTGTTATACATTAATATCTCTGGTTCCCTATTTTCAGTCTTGTAGGCTTGTTTTACTTTAAATACTTCTATATCTGATTTGAGTTCTGGATGTTGTTGTCATGTATGATAATCTCAGGTTGTTGTCTGCTATTGTTGGTTCTCAGTCCAAAGAACACCCTTTTGCATTTTTTTTTATTATTAAATGTTTTTATTTTGGATTGAGTGAAAATTTACAGGGCACATCATCAGCTTCACATTCAACCATTCA
>NW_006408650.1:4552555-4555483 GCF_000296735.1 Chrysochloris asiatica | reverse complement strand
AGTTTCGAACCGCTGACCTTAAGGTTTGCAGCCCGATTCGTAACCACTACGCTACCAGAGCTCCTTATGACCCAGTATAGGATTTTTAAAGAGTGACTGGTGGGCTTGAACCGCTGACCTTGTGATTACCAGTCCAGTGCTTATCCTACAGTGCCACACCAGGGCTCCTAGTCACTTGGTAATTGGATATCCCAATGAGGTAGGCAATTGCTTCTACCCAAAAGACAGACCAACCTTTCCTGGTCCTCTATGGCCAGGAGGGAGTCACCGCTTGGAGCTGGTCTGTTGCCCACAGTAACCAGAACCTAGGAAGGGCTACTATCTTAACTGATGGCTACTTTTGAAAGAGATAACGTTGAGGTTCTTAAGAAAAACATTCCTGTTTGTAAGGCTATCAAGAGACTTACTGAGCTTCTAAAAAGTGTGACACTGTGGGTTAATGCACTGGACTGCAAGGTAGGTTTGAACCGCAAGGTCATTGATTCAAGCTCACCAGCCGCTTCTTTGAAACCCTATACAGGGTCACTATGAGTCGAAACTGACTCGACGGCACTTAATAACAACAACAAGCTGTAAGTGCAAATGGTTAAGCACTCTGTTACTAATCAAAAGATTGGTCCTTCAAATCCAAGCTGAGGCACCTTGGTAAAAAGGCCTAGCAATCGCCTTCTAAGGATCACAGCAGTTGAAAATGCCATGGACTAATTCTACTCTGACACACATGGGGGTGCCATGAGTTGGAATTGACTGCACAGCAGCCGGAACGCCAGCAAGCGGTACACCACACTTGAGTCAAGATTTCTGCCAGTTGTGATGATGGCAGAATCCCAAGTACCTACAACAGTGCCAACATCCTGTGCCGTTCCCACAAGTGTTTGCTAAATGAACTAAGAAACTGGGAGGCCTGAACAGAGAAACAAGATGGAAGATGATGAACTCTGACTTTCTCTGAAATCACTACCACTTCAGGCCCATCCCTGGGTCTTCAGCACCCTGCAACCATTTGACTTGGGCTTCCTTAGGTTAGTCTCCGGTTGCCCTGAGTACACCCCCTAACTGCTCTAACACAATGTTCCAATTGAGGATATGAAACCAGTCCCCCAAGCGTAGAATTTTAGCTGCAAAAGCTTCAGGTTCTGCACAGTAGAAACCTACATTTTGCTTTAACAAAAAAGACCACGTACAATAGAGTTTATTTTGGTGCATCGTGATGGGATCCACTCGGTGTCAGTGGGTTTGGCTTAGGGCATCCTCTTTCGGCATGATGTGATCCGTAAGGTTTCACTGACTGACTTTCAGAAGTGAATCACCAGGCCTTTGTTCCTAATCTGGAAACTGGCCTTTGTTCCTAATCTGGAAACTGCTAGAACTTCTCCACCATGGGTGACCTTGCTGATATCTGAACTACTGGTGGTATAGCTTCTAGCATCATAAAGACATGCAAGCCACCGCAGGACTACAGACAGACAGACAGGGGGTGGTATTCTAGGGTGGTCAGGGGAGGTAATAGATAATAAGCATATGAACAGGTAAATATTACAGGCTCGGGGAATGGGCTTCCTCTGGGCACAAAAGGTTGGCTGTTTGAATCCAACCAAGGGTACCTTGGAAGAAAGGGCTGGTGATCTACTTCTGAAAAATCAGCCACTGGAAACCCTGTGGAGCCCAGTTCTCTGACACACATGAAGCCGCCTGAGTCAACTGAGTTACAGTCTGCTCCCCAAACAGCAGTTACCGTTGGATCATTGCCAGTTCACTGCAGTCCATGTGTGGGATGGAATTGCTCTGTAGGTGCATACAGGAGAAGGCTTGCGAATAACCCTCCTAGCTACAGTCTGTGCTGTTGTTACTATTAGGTGATGACAAGTCAGTTCTGACTCACGGTGACCTTTGTTTATTTATTTATTTATTTATTCTTAAATGTTTTATTGTGAATTATGTGATAATTTACATGGGAGAACATTAATTTTACATTCATTCTATCATATATCATCTCATTGCCATGGTTACAATCCCCTCCATGCATCATCAACCAACCAAAGGGTATACCCTGCAATCCTGCCCCCTGTATCCCTCTCTGTGTCTAACATCCCCAGCTGCTCCATCTCTCCACATCATCGTCTCTGCCTCCATTTCAGGCATCACTGCTTCTCTGGGTAGCTCTCCGCTCTTCTCCCTTGATGGTCCTAGGGACCTTCATGGTCACCTTTTGCACACTGCCCACCCTGCCATCCTCACAACTGCAGTTAAGCTTGACCTCATTGCTGCTGTCACTGTACCAATCCATCTCATTGGGTCTTCCTCTGTTTCATTGATCTTCCACTTTACCGAGCATGATGTCCTCCTGATGATATGTCTGAAACAAGAGACAAAATCTGGCCATCCTGGCTTCCAGGGAGCATTCTGGCTATACTTCAACCAACACGGATTGGTTTGTTCTTCTACCAGTCCGTAGTGCTTTTAATATTCTCCTCTAACACCATAATGCAGATGCAGCAATTCTTCTGTGGTCTTCCTTTATTTACTATACAACTTTCATATGCATATGAGGCTATTGAAAATTCCATAGCTTGGCTCAGGCACACATTAGTCCTCAAACGGACATCTTTGCTCATGAACATTTTAAAGAGGTCTTGTGCAGCAGATTTGCCTAATGCAAGATATTGTTTGATTTCTTGGCTGCTGCTTCCGTGAGTGTTGAAATCTTGGACAACTTGGATCTTTTCTCCATTTATCATGATGGTACTGGTCCAGTGGTAAGGGTTTTGTCTTCTTTACATTGAAGTGCCATCCATACAGAGGGTTGTGGTCTCTGATCTTCATCACTAAGTATTTTAAGTCCTCTCAATGTTCAGCATATTTGACTCTATCTTCTCAAGCTGATCTTTGAAATTTTCTGTTCAGCTCTTGGACCTCCTCATTTCTTCC
>NW_006408650.1:4549404-4552151 GCF_000296735.1 Chrysochloris asiatica | reverse complement strand
ATGATGGTCGTTACCAATTCCTTTAATTTCTGTTTATCAGGAAATGTCCTAATTTCACTGTCACATTTGAGGGACAGCTTTGCTGGGTATATGATTCTTGATTGGCAATGTTTTTCTTTCAGAGTTTTGTATGTATCATCCCCTTGCCTTCTTGTCTGCATGGTTTCTGCTGAGAAATCAGAGCTTAGTCTTATTGAGTCTCCTTTATATGTAACTTTTTGTTTTTCCCAAACTGCTCTCAGAATTCTTTCCTTGTCTTTGATTTTGAAAAGTTTGACTATGATATGTGTTGGTGATTTTCTTTGGGGAATCTGTGCTGTTTGGGGTTCGTTAAGCTTCTTATATGCTTATCTTCTTATCTTTCATGATGTTAGTTTTCTTCCAACAACTCTGCAATAAGTTTCTCTGTTCTTTTTATTGTCTTTTCTGGAAATCCAATCACCTGTAAGTTGTTCCCTTTCATGGTGTCCCACATAACTCTTAGGCTTTCTTTGGATTTTTTCATTCTTTTTTCTGATTGTTTTTCTAGCACACTAGTATTGAGAGATGTATCTTTAAGTTCACTAATTCGGGCTTCCGTTGCTTTGAATCTTCTCCTTTGCCCTTTCAATGTATCATCTATTTTGGAAATCTTAGCATTAATCTTCTGGATTTCTAATTGTAGGTTTTGTTTTGTTTCAAAATTTGCATTCATTTTGTCTGTTTGTTCTTGTACCATTTCCCTGAATTCTACAGTTTCTTCTGTGTTCCCCTTGCTTTTCTTGATCTTTCTTTCAATCCATCTAAGGCACCAAAATATCATTCTTTTTAATTCCTTTTCAGTTAGTTCCATTAAGTTTTTTCTTTTCAGAAATGTTTCCTGTCTCTGCATCTTTATCCTTTGTTTGAGCTATTCTCACTTGTTTCTTCATGTGAGCTAAAACTGTCTGTTGTGGGTTTTGTAGATCTGAAGTCAAACTCACTTGAATCCAGGCCCCAAAGCAGCACACCAAACTGGCACAGCCAATCCCACCTCACACTGCTCTGGTTCCCAGACACTTGGCTCCAAACTCCCAGAAAGCAGGGTCTGTGCTGTGCATGAGGGAGCTGGCCACACCTCTGGTCACCAGGGGAGCATGGGGAAAAAGAAAAATCTACCTTTTCTGTCCCTCATGAGTCTGCACTGCCAGACTGCCCTCCACCGCCAAAGCTGTTCTCAATGGTGGAGCTACATCTGGCCAGCGTAAACCAGCCAGTCTCCCCTCTCACGGTCCCTGCCCCGTCTTTCATCCCAGAAAGCACTCCATCCACCTCTCCAACCTTTCTTCTGAAGTTCAGGGTGCCAGAATTCTCATCTGTGTCTGTTTCATTTGGTCTCTCATATCTTTGTTGTGGAGGGTCCGTGTAGTGCGTCTGCCTAGTCTGTCATCCTGCCGGAAGCCTAGGAGACAATTTTTTAAAGGAATATAAAAAGATAAGCCAGTAAATGTGGGGAAAGATTCAACTGTGTTGGTGGTTCTCAAAATGTAATTTTCCCCCCTCTTTTTTCTTCTTTTTTTACAAAAGTTTATTCTTGAATGTACAACAGTGTCCACGACAACACTTTGCTCTGACTGTAGGTGGCAGATGTTCTAGCAGGGAATTTAAATGTTTAAAGAAATGGAATCAAGGGTCACCATGGCCTCAGTCACAAAGAGCAGCTTGCTTTTTGCCAGATTTCTTCATTCCACCTGTGGCCGGGGTCCCTTCACTTCTTTAGCTCCTCAAGTTTCTTCTGTACCTCTTTCTGTTTCTGCCTCCTTGATCATTCCCTTGGTCAGTTTCTTAGGCTGTTTCAGAGGTCTCTTCTTGCCACCTCTTCCCCAAACCTGCCACTGGAAGCAGAGCTCATAGACATGTCAATTAAGATGAGATTCCTTTGCACCTAACTGGAAACAATCTGAGTTGGTGTTGTTATAGTGAAAGGGGTGACCTCCAGTTCTGCCTCTGAGCACGATGGTCAGGTGTTTCTGAGTCACGTGGATCCAAACCCAGTCAGCCCATCATTCTGCTGCTGGGAACTGGTCTACAATATAAAAAGAAACACACACAGATGTTCTTTGCAACTCTATTAATATTCAGGACATGGAAACAAATGTTCTGGAGTCAATTTCTTTTGAGATATAAAAAGGATTAAAGAACTGAGCAGAGAAGAGGGACTTCCTACCACCAAAAAGAAGAGCTGCGAGTGGGGCATGTCCTTGGGACCCAGAGTCCCCTGCTAGACCCAGGGGAAGATTGATAACAAGGACCTTCCCCCAGGCCCCACAGAGAGAACGAGCCTTCCCGTGGAGGTTAAACTGATAGAACCCGGCAACCAAGTTAAGGTGTTTTTTGTTGTTGTTTTGTTTTGTTTTTTTTTAAGAAATATTGTTAGGTGTTGTTTTAGTGATCTAGTGCTGATGTGACACTGTAGGATAAACACTGGCATGTGAACCACAAGATTGGTGGTTCAAAGTTGCCAGCCACTCCTCAGAAACCCTGTACAGGGTCTCTATGAGTAGGGATCACCTGGGAGCCCTTAATGACAGCTGTGCTGGTATGGGGTCCTGGTGTGGTGCTGTAAGATCAGCACTGAAATGCTAATCGCAAGGTCAGGGATTCAAACCCACCAGCAGCTCTTCAGGAACCCTACACAGCAGGGGTGGGGACCCTTTTTTCTGCCAAGGGCCATTTGGATATTTATAGCATCATTTGTGGGCCATACAAAACTATCAACGTAAAAATTA
>NW_006408650.1:4540073-4548736 GCF_000296735.1 Chrysochloris asiatica | reverse complement strand
AACAAATACCAAAAGTGGATGGCTATGAATAAACCGAAATTGATTCTCTCAGTTTAGAAGCTAGATGAGTGAGTTCAGGATGCTGACTCCAGGGAAAGGCTCTCTGTGGGGCCTGGGGGAAGGTCCTTATCAATCTTTCCCTGGGTCTCGCACAAAGACTCTGGGTCCCAAGGACATGCCCCACTCACAGCTCTTCTTTTTGGTGGTAGGAGGTCCCTCTTCTCTGCTCAATTCTTTAATCCTTTTTATATCTCAAAAGAAATTGACTCCAGATAGAACCTAATCCTGTCATTGTGACCTGCCTCAATAACCACACAGAGGTCAGGACCTACAACACAGAGGGTAAGTACACCAGATCTCAGCATGGAGGATCATTACATAATGCTGAGGGTCATGGTCCGGTCGGGCCAACACATATTTGTAGAGGGCACACAGTTCACTTCATAGCAGAAGCCATTGCTTTAATCCCAACTTATAGTGACCCTTGCATACCAGCAGGCCACTGCCCCGTCTGACACCACCCTCACAATCTTGCCTATGTTCCAGCCCCTTGTTCCAGCCGCTGGAACTTTTGTAAAAAAAAAAGGAGAACTTTTGTAAAAAACAAGAAATAAGAGGGGAAAAGTCTATCTCAATGAGGGGCTTCCTCTTTTTCTGCTGACCCTTTACTAAGCATGCTGTCCGTGTCCAGGGACGAGTCCCTCCTGATAAATTAAGATATGGAAATTGAGTTAGATGTACTAAGTGAAAAATCACCTAAAACAAAGAATTCAGTATTGTGTTAAGTTTTCTCCAGCAGCTGTAATTAAAGATGCAAGTAGGAGGCTTTTAGGAAGAGAGATGGGTCATCTTACAGTTCTGGAGTCTAGATGTCCAAGTTAAGGCACTGGCTCTGGGGAACGGTCCCTGTGGATAGCCTCAAGAGTTCCTTGGTTCTTGGTGCTCCAGCTCCTCTGTCTGTGTCCGTCTGTGTGTCCATCTGTCCACCTATCTGTCTACTCTGCTCTTTTTATGACAACACTTAGAATTGACTAGGGTTAGGACCTACCCCAGTCTTTTAGGACTTCATTAATGTAAGAATGGAATCCTGGTGTGGCGCTGTGAGTTAATGCAAAGTCGCTTTGAACCTCAAGGTCGACAGTTCAAGCTCACCTGCTGCTCCTCAGAAACCCTATACAGGGTCGCTATGCGTCAGAACCGACTTGATAGCACTTAACAACAATGTAACAAAAGGACCCCCACCCCATTCCCAAATTTAGCTGTATTTTTGGGGTTAATCCATCAACATAGCACTTGGATGTCCCAGGTTGATACCACATGGACTCCCTGAGCCATAAAGGCGTATATGTTAGAAAACGAAAAAGCACTCCTTAGTGATGCCAAACATGCATTTTAAAAAGCCCTTTCCTACATTTTCTACCATGAACATGTATCCTAACTGGGAGGGGAGAAGAAACCTACTACCGCTGAGTTAATTTCAAGTCATAATGATGCTGTAGGGCAGAATAGAACTGCCCCATAGGGTTTCTTATCAGGAGAGACTGGTCCCTGGAAAAAGACGTCATGCTTGGTAAAGTAGAGGGTCAGCCAAAAAACAAGAAGACCCCCAGTGAGATGTGCTGATGCAGTGACCGCTATGGCAGGTTCAGACTTGGCAGCAGGACTGAGCAGTGTTTCCTTCTGTTGTGTGTGGGTTACTTTGTGTTGGAAACCGACTCAAGGGTCCCTAATAACAACATCAATCATTATGGAAGCTAGTAGGTTCAAACCGCCAGCCTTATGTTAGCAGCCCAATGCTTAGCCCAGAGCACCACCAGAGCTCCCACTGGGGAGGAAAACAAGTGCCCACAAATGACATCACCTGAAAGAACCTAAAAAAGACCAGCCTGTTGCTCTAGTTAAATTCCTAGCAGGGCTTCGTCCTGAGGGCTCTCCGTACTTTCTCCAATTGTGGGTGTTTCCCTCTCTTCTCGTTGCAGATGATTTTGAAAACAATCTTCCAGGAGTTGTGAATGGTACTTAAATCCCAGACCCATGCTTGCCCACCTGTGAACCATCTTCAGGAAGCCTTCCTGTGTCCCCAGCACCCAATAAAGTCTTTGACTACCTCGCCCATCAAGAAACACAGATACATCCCTCCTATGGCTCGCTTCACTAACGGAATCTCCACCTCCGTCTCCCTGTCTGGGGTCAGGTAGGCGGCAGGGAGGCCCTGATCTGGCCCAGCCCGGCGCGCTGTGTGACTTGGAGCCTCCTCCGCAAGTCTGCTGAGAGGGAAAGTGACATCTATACACTTGCCTCCAACCCACTGCCCATTTGTTGGAAATGGTTTTTTTAAAAAAAGAGTTTTTTCAAGAACAGTACTTAATAACATGTGAAAATTTATACAAAATTCAGATTTTAGTGTCCAGGAATAAAGTTTTATTGAAACACAGCCACATACTTTCATTATTCTAATTGTCTGTGGCTGCTTTTATGTTACAATGGCAGATTTCAGGAGTTGCAATGAAGGCTGTTTGGTAGGAAAAAACTAAATAATATACTACCTTGGCCCTCCTGGGAGTCCCTGGATTGTGCAGAAGAAGGGCGTGGCAGTGTGCTTCTGAAAAGTCAGTTATTGAAAATCCTGTGGAGCACAGTTCTGCTTAGACACACGTGGGCTATCGTGAGTCAGGGTTGGTTTAATGGTCACTTCTGTTTTTTGGGGGGTAAAGTTGTTGTTGTTAAGTGCCATCGAGTCGTTTTCGACCCATAGCGACCCTGCACAGGGTTTCCGAGGCTGTAAATCTTTACGGGAGCAGAACGCCTCATCTTTCTCCTGCGGAGCGCCTGGTAGTTTCAAACGCTGACCTTAAGGTTCACAGTCCAATTTGTAACCACTACGCTACCAGAGCTCCTTTGGGGGTAAAGGATATATGCCAATTCCTTGTACTGTTCTTACAACTTTTCTTTAGTTGAAAAGGATATTGCTATGCACACCTGTTCATCACAGCACCATTCACAAAAACAGCCTAAATGCCCTTCAGCAGAAGAATGGAGAAACAAACTTTGATACTTACACACAATGGAATAGTATGCAACACTGAAGAACAACAATGACTCTGAGAAACACCTCATAACATGGATGAACCTGGAGGATGTTGTGCTGACTGAAATTAGTCACCGAAGGACAAATGGTGTATGAGACCGCCGTTGTGAAAAGTCAAGAAGGGATTTTCATGCTAAAAAGAGAAAACATTCTTTGATGGTTTCCAGGGATAGGAGGGAAGGGAGGATAATTCACTGGCTAGAGGGTTGTTGATGTTAAGTGTCTTCAAGTTGGTTCTGACTCTTAGAGACCCTGTAAGGGGTTTCCAAGGCTTTTTAAAGCCTCCCCTTTCTCCTGTAGAGCGGCTGGCAGGCTTGAACCGCAAATGTTGTGGTTCACAGTCCAGTGCTTATCATATGGAGCCACTGTGCAAGAGGGTAGACACACATGAACTTGAGTGATGGCGAAGTCAATATGCAACAAGAGGGAGGTAGGCAGAAGAATGATGAAGGCAAGAGAAGACACGGAGGGATACAAGAAGTATAGAAAATAAAAGTAAATATGGTTAAATCCACAATCCTGCAATAATAGTGATCTATGGGGGGGGTGCTGTGGGCTAATGTGCTGGACTGCAAAGTCGGTTGGAACCACAAGGTCGGCTGTTCAAGCTCACCAGCTGCTCCTTGGAAACCCTATAGGTTTGCTATATGGGTCAGAACCGACTCGACGGCACTTAACAACAACAACATGGGTAGATTCAGGGACAGACATACAGACTGAACGAGTGTGGGAGGAGTGGGAGAATACCCACAAATATAAATGGGTTTGACAGAGAGTATCTGTACATGGGTAGTTAGTTACCTTTGCAGCAAACAGATCCGTGAATGTGGTAGAGCAAAGTTAGGAAACTTCTTAGACATTACCCAAGACCTTGAGTGAATAAGTTGCTGGGCCTAGGGGCTGAGAACTATGTTGTGGTATGCCACAGTCCACAAAGACTTTCTACATCCCACTTAGACTCGATGGTAGTTTACAACACCACTTAGGTAAGTTGTTAAGTGCCATCGAGTAGATTCCAATCCATAGTGACCCTGTATAGGGTTTCCAAGGAGCAGCTGGTGAGCTTGAACCACCAACCTTGCAGTTCAAACTGACTTTGCAGTCTGACGCATTAGCCCAGTGCCACCCCAGGACTCCTAGGTAAGTAGTGACTGGGATCTTAAAAGCTCATGAGCAGCCATCTAAGGAACAATGATTGGTCTCTCCCTGCCCCGAAGAATGATGAAAACTGAAGACCCCTGGAAACAATTCATGCAATGATGATGAAGGCAGGAGAAGGCACTGGAAGGAGCAAAGAGTTAAAGGGAACAGAGGTAATGGCTTCTGAGACCAGAATAAGTAGATGTGGCCGGTACTGATCGGAATCACATTAGAAGGGCCCGGAGAGAGTGGAAGAAAATGTGGAACAAAACCCCTAATCCTAAAAGACACCAGGCTTACTGGTTACACAGAGACCGGTGGGACCCTGAGACCACGGCCCTTGGTCACCCTCCAGGTCTGGAACTGAATTCAATTTTCAGCCCACAATAGCATCACAGGGAGGGAATGGGTTAAGTGATGTTACATGGAGGACATTTGCAGTCATCGAAATGAAGCGTGTGGTTTGTTGAAGGTAAAACAAGATCTGCTCTGTAAACCTTCACTCAATTCGCAATAAAAAGTTTTTTAAAAGATATCCAAATAGAAAGTTACAGAGAAGTCATTATATTAGAACATTTGAGGTTAACAAGTCTAACGGAGGCTGCGGGGCTGGTGAAGGCCTCTTGTCTCAGACTCCCTTCCCCACCCCACCCCCCGAGCTCCAGAAATGAGTCTCAGAACATAATATTACGTTACCATCAAAGAGGGGTGCTGAAGGGTACTGAAGCAAACCCACAGAATCTCCAAACTGGCCTGTATTAAATGACTCTTAGTGGTGTGCGCTGTAGGATAAGCACTGGACTGCTAACTGCAATGTTGGTGGTTCAAATCTACCATCTACTCCTGGGACACCCTACACAGGCTTCATGTGAGTCAGCACGGACTCGAGGGCACTTAACCACAAAGGTTGCCATGTTGGTTGGAACTGGGACGATGCTGGGCTTTGAGGAGCGTGGGAGCAGTTGGATCCCTTACATTAACGTTTTCCACATCCCTGGTGTTTCCACTTGGTTGTCTTGGTGGTGGCTTTGTCCCCCATTCCTGAACAGCCTCCCCAGACCCCACTCTGCAAGGGGCCCTCCTGGAAATCCAGATCTGAGATCCTCTTGTTGGCTCTCAAACTCATCTGGAGTTTCCTGTGGGAATTGATAGGAAGCTTATAAAGCTCTGCTCTCTGACTTCGTTGAGCAAGTCAGGGCCTGACTGGGTCTCGTGGGGTGCCTGCTACCCAAGCTCTCATGGCTTTGTTCTGAGCACCCCATTTCACTTCCGCTTCACTGGCTTGCCCAGACATCTGCCAGAGGCTTATGGTTTATTCACCCATAAAATAAGCCGGCATGCCCAGAAGAGGCAGACAGATCTATGGACAGAAGCAAAACTGGGGAAATAGGTCCCAGCACTTCAGGGTGCTTAGGATGTGAGAAAGGTCGTGTTCCAATTCACTTGTCCCAAGTCGACTGTTGAATACACGATATACGGATCACTGGTCAGACTTTGGGAAAAATAAATCATTACCCTTTCCACAACTACCCCCATTGAGAGACTGCCCCATAGACCCCAGAGGGTCTCAGTTTTCATCATTCTTCTGGGCAGGGAGAGACCAATCATTGTTCCTTAGATGGCTGCTCAAGAGCTTTTAAGATCCCAGTCCTGGGGTGGCGCTGTGGGCTAATGCGTCAGACTGCAAAGTCAGTTTGAACTGCAAGGTTGGTGGTTCAAGCTCACCAGCTGCTCCTTGGAAACCCTATACAGGGTCACTATGGATTGGAATCTACTCGATGGCACTTAACAACTTACCTAAGTGGTGTTGTAAAGTACCATCGAGTCTAAGTGGGATGTAGAAGTTCGAATCCACCAGCAGCTCCTTGGGAGAACTATATGGCAGTCTGCTTCTGTAAAGACCTGCAGCCTTGGCAAATCTCCAGAGCCTTCTGCTCCGTCCTACAGAGACACTGTGAGTGGAAATCGACTGCACAAGTGGAAATTGACTCCACGAGTGGAAATCGACTACAAATGGTGGGTGTGCAGGAAAAGGGGAGACATGAGAAGTGAAGCTAAATCCCTTGTTTGTAAAAAAAAAAAAAAAAACTAACTTTCTTACCAAACAATAGTCGAAATACCAGCAATCCAACAAAATAGCGGACAAAGAATTGTCGGAGGCCAGTTAATAGGTCATTCAAGGGTGAAGGGTTAGCTGTGGGTTTAATCTGTCCCACCACGTCTCTCCCCTGGGAGAACGCTGGCCTGTAGTTGGAAATGCATCCGCACATATTCTAACCAGCCTGGTCCAAGGTCCCAGTTCCAAAAGAAGAGCTCACAAAAAGAAATGAGAGTTTGCAGAACTTAATAAATATATGAGGTTCGGTGGTAGCATTCTCACCTTCAGAGCGGGAGACCCAGGTTTGATTCCTGGCCAACGCAACTCATGTGCATCTGTCAGCGGAAGGGTTCGTGTGACTCGGACGCTGAGCAGGTCTCAGCGGAGCTTCCAGATTAAGACAGATTAGGAAGAATGACGTTGTGGTCTACTTGCCAAAATCAGCCACTGAAAACCCTATGAATCACTACGTCCAGGTTCACAAGGCCTGATGAGTAGGGCGCAGGATTAGGCAGCGTTTTGTTCCATTGTGCACGGGGTCATCATGGGGGAGGGGGCATGAGGTCGCCATGAATTGGGGGGCTGACTTCTTGCGGGCATGTGTTTTATAGGGGCGATTCCTTGAGCCCATTCCAGGACGTCGGCCCATCCCCAGCTTCTCTTTTCCATTCGCTCTTTGAAAACTGTAACCCAATGATACCCTAGCGGGTCACACCACG
This sequence comes from Chrysochloris asiatica, assembly GCF_000296735.1. Lineage (NCBI taxonomy): Eukaryota > Metazoa > Chordata > Mammalia > Afrosoricida > Chrysochloridae > Chrysochloris > Chrysochloris asiatica. The sequence continues at coordinate 4,541,691 of NW_006408650.1, read as the reverse complement.
CAGGGCAACTAGAAGTGAAGCCACAGAGCGAGAGGACTACAGCTCCCAGTAGGCCCCGCGCCACCCAGCTACGTATTCCCAGGGGGCCGTGGGAGGAGTCCCGTGCAAAGGGCGGGGCGTTCCCGACGTGCCCCGCGGTGCGCCTCAACCGCCGGGTTTGAATTGCGGCGTCGGCGGAATGGGTGCTCCGTTGTTGCCCCGGGCCTGGCAGCTGTATCTCAAGGACCACCGCATCTCTACGTTCAAGAACTGGCCCTTCTTAGAGGGCTGCTCTTGCACCCCGGAGCGGGTGAGACTGCCTGGCCCCTCGGGGCGCCCTCCCGGAAACCCCAGCCCCGCCCCGTCCCCCAATCACTCCCTGGACACTTTGAACCCCCCCAACCCCGCCCCGGACCTCTAGATACTGTGGACCCCCAGCTCCGTCCTGGACTCCAGGCCGGCCCCGTACCCCTAGACACCTTGTGGACCCCCAGCTCCGTCCTGGATCCCCAGGCAGGCCCCGAACCTCCAGACACTATGTGAACCCCTAGACCGGCCTAGAGTCCCCAGCCCATCCCCTACCCCAAAGCCCCTTGGTGTCCATTCATCCCCTCTCCCTTGCAGATGGCCGAGGCTGGCTTCATCCACTGCCCCACTGAGAACGAGCCTGACCTGGCCCAGTGTTTCTTCTGCTTCAAGGAGCTGGAAGGCTGGGAGCCGGATGATGACCCCATGTAAGTGCCCAGGAGGGGCTCCGTCAAAGCTTTGTTCTGAACTGGGCTCGGGGACTGAACTGAGGAAGCGGAGCCTTCTAAACTGATTTTGTGCCTTTCAATTCATAAGCGGGAGTGGGACTTCAAAGTTCATCGGAAATGAAAGGTAATTACATTTTTGAGTGGATAATTCTCTGCCTGCTGGTGCCTAGGTGACACAAATCAGTGTCCTTCAGGGTGGATGGAAGGCTCTCGATACCTGGCAGGTTCACCATGATGTGGGGACAGATCCTGCTCTTGTGAGCATCTAGCCATACCCAAGTGCCATAAAGCGTGTCCTCTTGAAGACTGTGGTTTTGAATTTGACTTGTCAAGAAACCATGAACCATGGGGGGAAGAATTCTGTGTATTTACTCAGGTGGGTTACAGTCGCCTGTCTTTTGGAAATGGGATGTTTTTTTCCTGCTGGAATCAAACAATTCCACAACTTAAATTTTTTTTTTCTTCCAGAGAATCAGCTGAGTTGTTTATCTTGGCCAGAAGAGTGTTTTTTTTTCCTCTAATGCGTTTTCTGTTATGATTCAGTATTGACGGGGGTGCCATGGACTGAGGGAAGAGAATAGTGATCGCATTAGTCTTGGAAGTGAATGTCAGAAGTGTTATGTTTTCAGATTATAGTTAGGACTAGCTGTTCTTTGGACTTTGTGTATATTTTCATTCGGATACATTTTTGTTGTTGTGAATTGAATGAAAGTTTACAGGACAGATCATCAGTTTTACATTCAACAAATCATACACCTTGGCTAATTACAATGATTATAATCCCCTCCATGTACCATCAGTTAATAGTATTTCTCTCTATTCATTTTAGATCTTTAAAAAAAAAAAAAAACAGCAACAAAAAACATTCAGGCATATATAATAAT
>NW_006408650.1:4530802-4539143 GCF_000296735.1 Chrysochloris asiatica | reverse complement strand
TGTTGTTGTTGTTGTCAAATGCTGTTGAGTCAGTTCTGACTCATAGCCACCCTGTATTTATCCATAAATGAAACACTTACGTATTCTTGTGATTAGCATATGGTACTGTAACTATTTAAATAAAGATGGCTTATAACACTAGGAAAAAAAACAAAACAAAACAAAACTCTGGCAGTTCATGACTGAGGAGGGCACAAAGGAACCCTTAGAAGCTGGAAACGCCCTGCATCTTGATCTGGGCAGTGGCCGTGCGGGTGTGTAGATACACATGCGCAACTCCAGCCTGCAGGACCACTCTCAAGATTGTGTGTAAGTTCTTCCTTAGCAAAGAGATATGGAAAAGAGTAAAGGTACGTGGTGGGTGCTGTGGGCTAATGCACTTGCCTGAAAAGTTGGTTTGATCTGCAAGGTCAGTGGTTCAAGCACAGCCGTTCCTTGGAAACCCTATACAGGGTCACTATAGGTCAGAACTGACTCAACGGCACTTAACAACAACAACAACAACATATATTGTTTGGGGAGCTTGGTGTTTCTGTAGGATAAACATTGGACTGCGAACTGCAAGGTCATTGGTTTGAACCTACCACCTGCTTCCCCCCAAAAAAATATTTTGTCCCCATCTCTTTTCACCAGACCCGTCTAGACAAGATGAAACATTCGGATATTTTTTGGGGTTCAGGAACAGTGCCCACTGTAGAGAATGATGTTTTGATGTAGAGGTGTTCTCGGGGAAGGCCCAGCCTATCCCATCCTTCTTCCCAGCTAGTAGGTGATGCCACAACAGAAGCAAAATGAAGTTCTTTAAACAGTTCCCTGGGGTTTAGAGGGATTTGATGTGCAGTAACCCGGGCCTTCTAAGTGATAGGGCTTGAGAAGAAATGATTCACGACAAAGACGTGGGGGAGAGGGAACAGGTGCCGGGAAGTGCTGAGTGTGGTTGGAGGCAGGAGCTGGGTGCTGGGTGATGGTGGCACACGGTCACCTTTCTTCTGGTCCCTGGCTCCGCTCTGCTAACACGCGTCCATGTTGACTTTCCAGAGAGGAACACGAAAAGCATTCATCTGGCTGCGCTTTCCTAACCGTCAAGAAGCAGTTTGAAGACCTGACGCTCAGTGAATTTTTGAAGCTGGACAAAGAGCGAGCCAAGAACAAAATTGTACGTATCATTGGTCAGAACTGACCACAAACCCTCCCCGTCCCTCGAGCCTCCTAGGTGGTGGCTGTTCTGACTGAGGAGCATTGTCAGCCTCTGTCACCTACATGTGAGGGCACAAAGGGACCGAAAAACCACGGTCACTCAGTGAGTGTGTGTCCAGCGTGAGCTGGGCGCCAAGGGCTACCTTGGGTGGGGACCAGAAGGCGGTCCCGCTAGCCTTCCTGGCCTCCGTGAAGACAGTGTGACCGACGGGAATCTGTGTGCACAGTGTGCGTTGTGAGTTAGCAGTGGTGTGTCCTGGATGCAATTCTGTCCCCCTAGAAATGATATGCCAGCTTGGCTGGGCCCTGATTCTCAGGGATTTGACCGTTCTGTAATGACGTCATCACCCCACTGTGGAATTGCTATGGGAGCAGCTCTGTCTGCTGTGGTTGGTATATGGATAGAGACGCCAAGGAGAGCTGTCTGCCGTGGCGCGCTCTCTTGTTTCTCCTCTCGTAGCTGGATGCTTACAGTCTCAATGCTGGAGAGGAGGGAACTCCATGGTGTGGTGTGGAGAGCAGGTGTCCAGGGACCAGCCTGGGAGTGCTTCACCTCACCAGCCAGGTCTGTCCTGAGGGCCCTTTGGATTTCTTTCTTGGTTTGGATGCCTCTGTCCTTGAAAACATGAAATACATTACTCCTGCTCGGAAAATGGAGTGCTGGTATGTACTGCCAACTGCAAGGCCGGCACTTCAAATGCACCAGCCACTCCTGGGAAACCCTACGCAGGCTCACTGAGAGTCGGAACTGATTCGACAGCCGTTAAGGACAACAATCGGTGAATAAATCAGCTCTAGGAAGAAACAGGTAAAAACTGTTACTGACGACTGCGTTGTAAATGCCCAAGATGGGGGTCAGATGAGCCACTGGAAGACGTGTGGGTGGAGCCCTGGTGAGGACCACCAGATTTGCCATCGCGTTAGGATGAAAATGAGCCATCCTGGAGGCAGAGAGGGGGAACCTCAGGACCACCAGAGGAAACAAGAGCGCACATATCCTTTGGACCTGGGCGCCCTCTGCTGAGAGTCTCCTGCACTCAGGAGACGGCGGTAAAACCACAGACTGAGCCGTAATACCAAAGGTGCCACAAAGCAGCGGCACAGAAATGGTGACTGCGGAACCAGGGAACCACAGAGCCAGAGAGCTGAGCACCTTTGGACAGGAGGCTTCCTGGGGGAGTGAGGTCCCCTCAGACTCCCATTAGCAGAGTTAAAGAGTTAACCCTTGCCAAGCCGCAAGGAAAGGCGCTTGGTGATGCTGTAGTATGAGCCATAGACTAACCTCAAACCCACCAGCCGCTCTGCAGGAGAAAGAAGGAGAAGGCGTTTTGCACCTTAAAGATTACAGCCTCAGGAACCGACTCGATGGCGCTGTGTTTGGGTTTTTGCAGCAGGGCCGAGGCCAGAGAGGCCCACCGTGCCTGTGGGCGTGGCGGAGAAGAGGCCGGGCTGTTGGAAGGGCTGAGTCCTTCCTGATCCTGAATTGTAACCTGTTTGTTCCCCGCTGGAGTCCTTGTGTGGCGCTGTAGGATGAGTGCTCAGACTCACACTGCTCCATGGAAACCCTATCCAGGGTCGTTATGAGTCAGAACTGACTTCCTGGCACTCAACAGCAAACGTCCCTAATAAACCCCATCATCGTGAGTCAGGTCTGTGAGCTCTGTGAGGTCATTACAATGACTTCTCAACCCAGCTGAGAGGCCGGGAGTGTCACGAGGGTTGGCTGGGGTCAGAATTGGTAAGAAGGTTGGAGAGAGGAGGCCTGTCTGACCTCTGCCTCTGAGCAATCAGCCTTGGGCTGTTGAGGCTCCTCAGAAACCCTGCGCTGGGTCACTGGGAGTCAGAACAGACTCAGTGGTATCGACGGCATTGCTTTTCTCAGGAAACGTTTCACCCAAGAAAGAACCTTCGTCCGTGTTTTCTTGGGGCAGAGAAGCCCAGGGGAGGAGAATCATCTGGGGAGGCATTTGCTCCATTGGAAGGAAGGCTTCAAGCCGCTGGAGAAGGTCTAATTGCAGGGGTGAGGGGAGGAAAGGCAGGCTAATCCTGAGCCCGGCAGTGGTGGTTAGAAGGGCCGCCCAGTTGTCCAGACACTGGTCTGCACCCATTACACCCTCCACCCTTTGGCTCCTTCATCCTGGTGTCTGATCACAGGGCCCCAGTCCCTTTGGGTGTCCCCAGTCCCTTTGGGTGTCCCCAGACATTCCTTCCCCCTCCTCACCATCTTATTAAAACTTTTCTGTTTTGAAAATTCTTCTCTACAAGATAGAGTCCTGTGCGGTGCTGTAGGATCAGCACTGAACTGTGAACCACAAGGTCGGCGGTTCAAACCCACCAGCTGCTCCTGGGAGACCCTCAGCAGGGTTGCTATGAGTCGGAACTGACTCTTGTCACTTGCCAGCAATCTCCAAGGTGGGATTTGAGAGCTCATGCTTCCGTTTCATCCACCTCTTCTGTATCTCCAGGTAAAGGAAACGAGTAATAAGCAGAAAGAGTTTGAAGAAAGTGCCAAGAGGGTGCGCTCCGCCATTGAGCAGCTGGCTGCCCTGGAGTGACGGCCCCGCCTGTCTGCGCATGCGCTCAGTGCCTTCGGAAAGAGGGACGTGAACGAGAAGACTGCGGACAGGACATCTCCGCTTGACTCGGGGCAGCGGTCAGCTGCCAGTCACTGGGACTCAGTCGATCTTTCTTTTCATTGTTTTTTTTGGGGGGTGGGGGATGGGGTTTGGGGTTGCTTTATTGATTCTTGCCTTGCCACGGTGAGAAGGGGAGACGTGAGTAAGGAGGAAGGCCGAGTGTCCGTTCTGGATCTGGTGACTGGGTCCATGTTAGTGTGACCAGTGCTTGGATGGGGTCAGACTCCCTGTGTGATTGGACAGAGGATTAAGGGTGCCATTGTTTTACAAGTCATTTGTATAAGATTCAAAATGAATGTTGTATGTTTCTTAGCTAACCTGTGTTCAGAATGCTCTGTACTGTCTCCTCTGACAGCTTCATGTGTTGTGGGTTTGCCTCTCCCCCATCAGTCTCCCCCACCCCCTACATGGGTCATGTGGAATCCACTCACCCTCCTCACCACACCTCTATGGAGGTGCATTGATTTCATACTCCTCTGGAGGAGGCTTTGTTGAGCACCCAAGTGTGCCTCAGGGGGGCTGGGTAGTGTAGATTGGGCCTTTCTCAGCAGCACTGGGGGGGTAAGGGGCGGTGTCCAAGACCAAGGCAAAGCCTGCCTCTTGCTCGAGGTCCACTGGAAACCATTCTCTTAGCTCTCACCTCCAGTGCCCACACCAAGGTTGTACCATTTCTCCCAAACAAGGTGGTCTCAGCCCCTGCTCACTCGGGGAGGGTGCAGTTGGGGTGTCCGGGTGAGGCTTTCACACTGTTAGGACGCTGACAACTCATGGGTCCTCCACAAGGAGACAGTGGGATAAATCAATTAAAAAAGTAGACTGGAAAAGTTCTCTCTGGTATGCAGGGGTTTTTTGTGTGTGATTGTTGACTCCTAGTGGCCTTGTGGGTTTGAACTGATGTTGTCCAGTGCTGACCCTACAGTACCACACCAGGACCTGATAGGCAGCTGCTTCATGTTGTTTGCAATCTTGCAAGATCATAAATTCCATTTAAGTTCCACCCAGCATGGACCCGAGCAAGGAGGTGAGGGGACCAGCTGCACCTGTGCAGTAACTGGTGATGGTAGACAGGTGCTGCTGACATGTAGACTCGGTTCACAGCCGGTGACCAAGCTCAGTTTCTTCACCTGGAACCCTGAAACCTGGCTGTGGCCACTCAAGGAAAAACAAAACCCAAGACATGAGCTTTTGCACCCTGGATCTGAGTGAGGGGAGGGCAGTTCCTCTTCAGGTTCTGAAAGCTGTTTCCTCATTTTGCTTGAATTGCTTCATAAACAACTGCCATGGAGTCAGCAACTCCATAGAGCAGAGTACCCTCGGGTTTCCAAGGCTGCACATCATTCCAAAAGCAGTTTCATCTTTCTCCTGTTGAGTAGCTGGTGGGGTTTGAACTTTTGACACTGTACCACCAGGGCTCTGCAGATTCCCTGGAACAATGCAAATTAGTTGCACACAGGCATACGGCCATCCTGCCAACCAGCAGCAGCTGCCCCTTTCCCTCCCCACCCCGGCTCAGTGCCCTGGGGCTTGGCCATATACCCCATGGTATGTCTGCCCTGATTGGCTGGCTAGGTGCCTTGTCTCCCTTGCCGGGCTCTGTGCACTCAGGGTGGGCAGGCGGGGAGGAGGTCAAGCGGCAAGGAGAACTGGAGCTGCTCGGAGCATGATCACTGATCCGGTCATTTCACAGGCTACTGCTACTGTGGTGACCTGCTAACCGGTCCTTTCTGGTGTGCACGTGCAGGAGGGGCGTCCTAGTGGAGGGACGAAGAAGTCACCGTACTCCAGATTTGATCGCTCTGGGCACAGCTCTGCACTATCCATGTGGGGCCCATGGGATCGTCCTTATCAAGAATGAAAAAGGCCTTCACACTGTATCCTCGTCTAGGCCGCTTACTCCTGGTATCTGTGCCAGCTGTCTATGGGTCCTGGAAGTGGGCAAAAAGACAGTGTCTGCCCCCCTGCTCCTTTGCAGGCAGCAGTGTGGCCCAAGTTCTCAGCTTTTTCGGCTGTGCTGTCCAAGCAGCTGGCCCTGGCCCCCTAGGTCCCTCTCACCACACAGTTCATCTTCCAAAGACCGTTTTCTCGCTGGACTCCCAACAATGCTGACATCCAAAGAAGCAACAAGCCCATGGCTCAAATTGGAGCCACACAATAGACTATAGACTGGGCCTGTGGCGCTATGGGATAAATATTGGACTGCAAGATCAGTTTGAACTACAAGATCAGGGGTTCAAACTCACCAGCCGCTCCTTGGAAACCCTATGCAGGGTCGCTATGAGTTGGAACCGACTTAACAGAACCGACTCAGCAGCACTTACCAACAGCATAAGGTAAACAATAACACCAGGGAGATACCCACTCAGAACAGTCAACCCTACGAGCTCCAAGGGCAGCAGTGCCCAGGGAGAAAGCTCAGAAGCCAGAAAGGGATTGCAAAGGATGAAGGGAAATGGGAAATGCAGGAAGGAGGAGGGAAGAGTGCTGTTGCATTGTGGGGATTACAATCAACATTAGAAAACAAAAAGTGTGTATGAATTGTAGAGTTGGAAAGCAATTTGCTCTGTAAACTTTCATCCAAATCACAGTAAAAGTTTTCCAAAACCACAATTTTTTTTTTTAAGTTTTTATTGTGAATTGAGTGATAGTTTACATGAGAGAACATCGGTTTTACACTCATTGTTTTATTGCAATGATTACCATCTCTTCCATGCATTACTTCTATTCTCTCTGGGTTTTTCTGGGGGGTTTTTTTGTTGGGGGGATGGATGTACACAAAAACACTCAGGAATATATAATCATTTAAACAACCAAAGGGCACATTCTGCAAGCCTGCCTCCTGGCTGCCACCACACATCCTTTCTCTTTCCATGAATCTAGAGTCCTCAGCTGCTCTATCTCTCCATGTCCCCATCTCTGCCTCCATCTCTGGTGTCACTGTTTCTCTGGTTTGGGTCCCACATTCCACTCATGTTCTTCTCCCTTGATGGTCCTAGGGTCCTCTGTTTCTGGACTGTAAGATTAACCACTCCCCCGTTTTTGTTATAAAACTTCTACCTTTACAATTGTGACAGTCACAATTTGTTATAACAATTACTCACTACTGAATCATAAGAATCTTATCCCCATCTCTTTTCACCAGACCCATCTAGACAAGATGAAAACTATTCAGTGGGGACTCTACTTCCCCTGAACACTCGGAAACTAAACTCCTTCTTGAAAATTTGTAAGCCAGACACTTCCTGCCTTTATAGCTCCCCCTGGCCCCCAATTTCAGGTAGCAGTGTCTAAGTTCCAAGTCCTATCAACCCTGTATACAGAGGGGATAGGATTGATACTTGATGTGAAGACTCCTTCCCTTTCAGTTGTATTTTGAGTTACTACATCCAGAAGTATAGGTCAACTTCATCAAATTATGACAATTTACACTTGTTTCCTCAAAACCCACAAAATTTTGATAAATGTTTTTAATAAGGAAGGGCCGGCGGTAGATGGCTGAAGGTCTTCAGTTGTGTAAGGTGATTCACAGGCTGCCTATCACATGCCTGTGAGCCAGCCTTGGAGACCAGAATCCTTACCTGCCTCCTGAGATGCCATGACGTGCAGCGTGCAGCTCACCGGGGAGAACCACGTACCACAGGTGGGGCCCCAGTCAACCACCACCTGGAAGTGGCGTCCCCTTTGGCCACTGCCCAAGCCTTGTAGGCTGTACTCGCTTGTCTTCATCTATGAAAAGCAACTCAAAGTGTAACATGCCTTTTTGAGAAGCGAAATAACTGGTCTGCAGTCACGCAAACTAGCTGGAATCTGAACTCAAATCCAGTTTGTTCCAGAGCTGCTCACTCACCTGCCTGCAGGTGACTTAGGATGGCGGTAATGCAACCACCTGAGCATGGATGGGGTGACCCGGTGGGCAGGATAACTTAGGATGGTACATTTTCAGTTAGAGGGAGGATGTTTGCCAAAGCAGTGCTTTAGTAAGAGGTAGTTGATACCAGGGACTTCAACTGTGCCCCCAGACCTTTGTGTTGAAGCAGATATTCAAGTCATCTGCAAAAAGCAAAGGAGGTTGTTGTTGTTAGGTGCTACAGAGTTGGTACCGACTCCCAGCGACCTTATGCACAACAGAATGAAACTCTGCCCGGTCCTCCTCCAACCTCACAATTGTTCCTACACTGAACCTGTTGCTGCTGCCACTGTGCCAGTCCATCTCGTTGGGGGTCTTCCTCTTTTTCTCCGACCCCTCACTTTACCAAACATGATGTCATTCTCCAGGGACTGATAACATGTCCAAAGTATGAGAGACGAAGTCTGGTCTCCTGCCTTCTAATGAGCATTCTGGCTATACTTCTTCCAACATAGAAATGTTTGTTCTTCTGGCAGTCCATGGTACTTACAATTTTCTCCTCCAACACCATAACTCAGGTATATCAGTTCTATGGTCTTCCTTATTCACTGTCCAGCTTTCACATGTATATGAGGTATTGAAAATACCATGGCTTGGGTCAGGC
>NW_006408650.1:4527286-4529802 GCF_000296735.1 Chrysochloris asiatica | reverse complement strand
CAATGCCTTCAGTGCACCTTGGATGTCTTCCTTTAGTATCATTGGCTCTTGATCATATGCGACTTCTTGAAATGGATGAACATCAATTCTTTCTTTTTGGTACAGTGACTCTGTGTATTCCTTCCATATTCTTTTGTGTGTGTGTGTGTGTGTGTGTGTGAATTGAGTGATAGTTTACATGGGGGAACATCAGTTTTACACTCATCCTATTGTATTTGTTTCATTGCAATGACTACAGTCATATTCATTTCATTGCAGTGATTACAATCCCCTGCATGTTTCATCATTCAACAGTATTTACTTCTATTCCCTCTGTTTTGTGTTTGTTTTTTAAGTGCACCAAAACACTCAGGAATATACAATCATTCAAACCGCCAAAGGCACACCCTGCAAGCCTGCCCCCCGGCTGCCAGCACACATCTCTCCCTCCATGAGTCTAGAGTTCTCAGCTACTCTGTGTCTCCATGTCATCATCTCTGCCTCCATCTCTGGTGTCTGCGCTTTTCTGGATAGGGTCCCACATTCTGCTCCTGCTCTTCTCCCTTAATGGTCCCAGGGTCCTCCACTCTGGGACTTTAAGGTTGACCACTCACCCCTTTTTGCTGCAAAACTTCTACCTTTTACAGTTGCAACAATTGCAATTAGTCATGATAACAATTACTATTGAATCATGAGAGTCTTTTCCCCATCTCCTGTCACCAGACCTGTCTAGACAGGATGAAAACCCTCAGTGGGGATTCTACCTCCCCCCACCCCACCCCCAGCACACTCTGAATCTAAACTTCCTCTTGAAAACTTGTAAGCCAGTCACTTTGTGCCTTTATAGCCTGCCCTCCCCCCATTTTAGGTAGTCAATGTCTAAGTTGCCCATCCTTATCAACCCTGTGTACAGAGGGGATGGGAATGATCCTTGCTGTGAAGATTCGTTCCCTCTTGGTTGGTATTTTAAGCTACTACATCCATAAGTATAGGTCAAGTTCATCAAATTGTAGTGAATTACACTTGTTTTCTTTAAATCCCTCCCCCCGCCCCTTTACCTTCCTCTACTTGGGTTCTGACCATCCAGCCAATGAAGCTAGGTGCAATGGGCACTATCTGCAAGTTTGGGCACTCTTGTGCATATCCCCTCACTTCATACCAACTGGACTCTTCACTCTCAGATCTGGCCCTTCATGGCCATGTCCTTGTCCATGGGCTCAGGAGTCCCAAAATATCCCCGTACTTCAGGTCTCACCATACTACAGGTCGATGGGGGTCTATGTAACTTGTTCAGACTCAGCCCACCTCTTCATTGCTGTTTTTCCTCCACTTCCTCTCACCACTAGACCAATGTGGTCACCAGGAAGCTTACATTCCCTTTGAGTTTCAGTCTTGGGAGGGGGTTTTTCCTAAAGGGACTTGATTGCTTGCCTTGCTGGGTCCCCGGTGAACAACTTCCTTGTTCTTGTGGTAGCCAATCAGACTGCTGTTTTTATTTTTGATTTTTCCTGCTGGTCTTTCTTTCAAGAAGTATCTTCTGTTCCTCTAGCTGCTCCAGGCTGGTCTGCTTGTCTTTTCAAGCAGGAATGTCCCATCTCAGAAGGTTCTGGATGAGAATCATGATTCTTCCATATTCTTTTGATGCTTTCTGCATCATTCAATATTTTGCCCATTGTTGTTGTTAAGTGCCATTGAGACGATTCCAACCCATAGCACCCCTGTATAGGGTTTCTGAGGAGCAGCTGGTGAGCTTGAACTGCTGACCTTGCAGTTCAAACAGCTTTGCAGTCAGGCGCATTAACCCAAAGCACCACACCAGGACTCCTTTTGGCGCTGTGGGCTAATATTCTGGAGTGCAAAGTCGGTTTGAACCTCAAGGTCAGCAGTTCAAGCTCACCAGTTGCTCCTCAGAAACCTTACACAGGGTTGCTATGGGTCGGAACTGACTCAACAGCACTTAACAACATTTTCCCCATAGAATCCTTCAATATTACAAATCAAGGCTTGAATTTTTTCTTAATTTCTTTCAGCTTGAGAAGTGGTGTGTTCTCCTTTTTGCTTTTCTCTTTGCATTTTTCATTATAATATTTGACTTTGTCTTCTTCTTTTTTTAAATGTTTTATTGTGAATTATGTGATAGTTTACATGGGAGAACGTTAGTTTTACATTCATCCTATCGTATGGTTACATGCATCATCAGCCAACCAAAGGGTATACCCTGCAAGCCTGCCCCCTGGTCATCAGCATACAGCTGGGTTTACAGTCCTCAGCTGCTCCATCACTCCACGTCATCGTCTCTGCCTCTATTTCTGGTATCATTGCTTCTCTGGGTAGGGTCTTGCACTCCACTCTTCTCCCTTGATGGTCCCAGGGACCACGGCTCCTGGACTGCAAAGTCAATCACTCCCCTCATTTTGCTACAAAATGTCTACCTTTACATTTCCAACCCTCACAGTCAGTCCTGATTGTAATTAGTCACTACTGGGCAACATGAGTGCTATCCCCATCTCCTTTCATCAGTCCCACCCAGATAGATT
>NW_006408650.1:4493178-4525898 GCF_000296735.1 Chrysochloris asiatica | reverse complement strand
CCCCCTTTAGTATGGGTCACATTGAGTTGAAATGACTCCATGGCATGTAACAACAACAGATACAAATTTATATTTGTTACTGCTGTGTGCCGTCCAGTTGATCCTGTACAGGGTTTCTGAGGCTGTAGGTTTGAACTGTCAGCCTTACAGTTAGCAGTCCAGTGCTTATCTAACAGTAGTTATCTATCTATATATCCAGAGTGAAATCTTTTAAACTATAAATAGTAGTTATTCTTATGCCTGATAAAAATATAGGCAATTCTTATTTTTTCTCTATTTTTTTTTATGTAAGGTGGCTTCAAAAAGTTTATAGAAAAAAAAATCTGTTTTTCATTTCACTTTTCCATGAACTTTTTTGAACTGTGTGACTTTCATATTGTCTAAAATGATCTGTTTCCTCTCTTGCTCTTAAGCTATCTTACCAGAGAGAGGCTTATCAATTTTATCAATATTTTCAAAGAACCACCTTTTGGCTTTGCTTATACACCCTCTCCTTATTTATTGATATTGTTAGGTTCTGGAAACTAGGTCATTATGCAAAATTGGTTTTATATGAAAATGAAGGATGACCACATCATTACACAATGTCCAAATTACATCACTACCTAACTATCCAATCACTGAGAGTCACGGTCCAGCCAATGACACGCACCTAACACCAGCTTTCTCCAGCCAGAGAAATCATTGAGGTGTGAAATCGCTGGGCAGTGGATATTTTACTGCTGTAAATGCAAAATTTCAGATGACAAGATAGTAATTGAGGAGGTGCAGATAGTGCGCTGGATCGCAAGGTTGGTTTGAACTGCAAAGTTAGTTCAAACTCACCAACTGCTCCTCGGAAGCCCTATAGTATACAGGGTCGCTATAGGTCAGAACCGACTCAATAGAACTCAACAACTATTTTCTGACTTATCTTCCTTTCCACTAATTTTCTCTTCAGCGGTTTTCATCTGCTGTTAAACCTATCCACTGAGTTAGTTCCATTTATTTTTCAATCCTAGAAGGTCCATGTGGTCAATCTCTCTGCCAAATTGCTTGAGCTTGTCTTGTAATCCTTTGGCTAATTCAAAGTATGTTTAATAACTCCTGTGTCTTGATCTTCTGGGGGAGGAGGTCTGTTTTCTCTGTTGATTTCAGCCACATCTTGTTCCTGTGATGCACCAGAGGCACTAGCCATTCCAGATCACCTGAATCAGGAGTTATGGTGAGAGGTGATGTTTCCATGCCTCATACTCCTAGTGGGTAGCCCCTTCAGGGCCCCAACCCAAAGCCTGGCAAGTAGGTTTACTGGGGCCTTTTGGGAAGCCTTGAACTTTAGTTTCTGCTCCCTCAGCTCTGCATGTCTGCCAAAAGCTTTGCCCAGCTGTTCAGCCACTCAGCAGCTGCTTTCAGAACCCAGCAAATACCCAGAGCAAAAGTGGCCCCAATGCCAAGCCCAACTCTAGGTTTCTCTTCACCCAGATCTTACTTGGCCTCCCAACCCACTCCAGGCTCGCAGTCTTGGCAGGGCCTCCAAACAGAACTGTACAAATATGCATTTCGTCCAGCTTTTCTTGTTATCGAAGGAGAAGTGGCCTTAGTCATTGAGTCTGCTTAAATTTCAAGAGATGAGGAAAATGAGGTCTAGCCCCAAGTGATCTATCATAAATGCATATTGCTTTATGAGCAGAAAACATTTATTTGTATAAAAGGGAAATACGTATTAGATGATTACAAGATAAAGTCCAGACTCCATATCTTGGCAGTTAAAGCCCTTCACAATCAATCCCTGATGTTCTGAACGTCCTCTACCTGCCTCCTGGGATGCTTTGGTTCGTACTTGGCCCTGAGTGGACAGTTTAGGGCAGCTTCCTCCTCTTTACCATGGGAATGGGAGGCCTCCTGGTCAGTGGTGAGGAGGGCCTCGATGGTATCCTTGGGAGTTGATATGGTTTGAGTTGTGTCCTCCAAAAAGATATGAAGGAGCTTCAAATAGTTCATGAAAAAATTACGTTATCTTTTCATTCCATTTTCTCACAAACTTTTTGAAGCCCCCTTGTGGGTTGAAACCCTAACCCCTGGCACCTGTGAATATGTAAATAAGGTCTCAGCTTTGTTGTTGTTAAGTGCCATTGAATCAGTTCTGACTATAGCAACCCTGCATAGGGTTTCCTAGGAGTGGCTGGTGGGTTTGAACTTATGATCTTGTGGTTTGCAGTTCAGTGCCACACCAGCACTCAAAGGCTTTGCAGATGTTATCAATTAAGTTAACTTGGAGTTATACTAGATGGAGTAGGGTGGGTCCTAATCCAATATGCAAGGTATCCTTATGAAAGAGACAAGACACACAGATATACAGGGAAGGCAATGGGACAAGGGAGGTGGAGATAGGAGTGGTGCAGCTTTAAGCCAAGTTGGAACGCCAAGGTTTGCCAACCTTGACCGGAAACTAGGAGGAAGGCGGAGAACAGGTTCTCCCTCTCAAAGGATCCAACTGCCAGCCTCCAGATCTGAGAACACATTTTTTTTCTGTATATTCAATACTTTCAGGAGCTCTGGTAGCGTAGTGGTTACGAATTGGGCTGCGAACCTTAAGGTCAGCGGTTCGAAACTACCAGCTGCTCCGCGGGAGAAAGATGAGGCTTTCTACTCCCGTAAAGATTTACACCCTCGGAAACCCTGTACTGGGTCGCTATGGGTCGGAACCGACTCGATGGCACTTAACAACAACAACAACATTCAATACTTTCGGTTTTCATTTATACACTGGGGGGGGTGGGGATTGTGGTTGCCACTGAGCCAATTCTAACCCATGGTAACTCCATGTGTGCAAACTCCATAGGCATTTCAAGCACATTGCCAGACCTTTCTTCCTAGGTACTTCTGGGTGGGTTCTGCCAACCTTTTGGCTAGGAGTCATGTGCTTAACTGTTTCTGGCTCTCAGAAACTCCTTAATTTCTGTTGTTTAAGCCTCCTTCCCTCCAAGTATGTGGCGTTTGTTACAGCAGCCATGGGCAATCATTCTAGCTCTCCCCTCCCCTCCTAGTTAGGGCACACATTCCTGGTCAGCGGGTCCTCAGGGGCGGCCCAGTTGTTTCAGCACCAACTCCCACTTCCTCAACGCTAACTCAGTGTCCTGCGCGGAGACATCACGGTGCCACACTGCGCGCACGGAGTACTCGGTCCAGGGAAACAACAACACGCGCACTCCCCGGCCCAGCTGCGCCTCCTCTTCTGCGCTCACGGCCTGCAATCGCCGACACAGCTCCTCCGGCCGCAGCCCGGCCACCCGCACCATTACCATGTTGGTTTCCACTGTGCTGGGATCCACTGAGCAGAAAGGAGAGGCCAGCTCCCGGAGTCCTGGGCACAAGTCTTGCAGTGAGCGGGCCCGGCCAGACGGCTCCTCGGCTTCCCCTACCCACCAAATGTGTGCCCCCTGGGAAGGCAGAGGGGCCGTCGGAGGCCTTTGTAGTCTTGGCTCTGCTGTGTCTGAACTGTGTGACTTTGGACTGGTATCTTGACCTCTCTGGGTCTCGGTTTCCCGCTCTGTGAAGTGGGGGCTTCCGAGATTGTTAGGCGGACTCAGTGGAGGCCACATTTGGCCTGTTCTGCACACAGTACCCTATCAGCATCTTCTGAGCTTATTTATTTTTGCTCCATACAGCGTCCGGGTTCACTGCTCCCCAGCCCTGGCAGATTCCCCCGCTCTAGAAGTTGAAGTGTGCTGAGCTGTGGCGAGGTCCCTCCCCAGGCCCAGATCAGAGGCAGCTAAGGGTGTTGGGGCCCTGGTCTAGGTACCTTTGGCAAATCTCTGAGCATTGCGGTGGTCCTGGCCCAGCCTTTCCTCTGCGTCCGTCAGACCCACCAGAGCGGCAGCAGCCAGCACCCCCGCCTGGCGCATGCCTCCGCCCAGAGCTTTCCGAAGACGCCAGGCTTCTTCTATGAAGTCCTTGGGGCCTCCAACTAGGGCACCCACTGGTGCCCCCAGACCCTGGGAGGAAGAAAGGAGAGGCCTGCGTGTCTGCATCCTATCCTTGGGGGTGAGTGAGAGCAACCAGGTGATGGGTGGGAGGGGCAGCCGGTGCGGGCCCCACCTGAGGGGAGGAGTTAAAGAGGGCCCAGCAACCTCCTCACCTTGGAGAAACAGAGGGAAACAGAGTCACAATACTGCACGATGCTAGAGGGGGGCACGCCTAGGGCCACTGCCGCGTTCATTAACCGGGCTCCGTCCAGGTGGACGCGGACTCCGTAGTTCCGGGCTAGGAGCCGCACCTGGTCAGGGGACGTCACAGTGGAGGGAAAGGAGGGGGGTGGGGAGTCAGGGGATCAGCGTAGTGGCCAGCTCATGCTTCACGCAGGCGCAGGAATGTCTTCACGGAAGGTGAGGGTACTTGCCTCGGGCGGTGAGCAGCAGAGCTGACACCGCAGCCCTCCCCCTCCCCCTGGGGAGCGAGGGAGCAGCTGGAAACTTATGCCTCAACTTGGGCTTGTTCCGAACCGCCTTAGTAGCACGTTTGGGGAGCTGGGCAATGCCTGATGCTGCTCTGGGATTCAGCTGCCTGGGGGTGCCTGGGGGTGGGAGTGGAGTCTCTGCTCTTAGGTAAGAGTCCAGGGCCTAGCTGGTAGCGTTCGCGGTGGACCTGCGATTCCCAATTGTTAAGTGCCGTGGAGTTGGTTCCGACTCACAGCGACCCAGCACAGGGTTTCCGAGGCTGTAAATCTTTACGGGAGCAGAACGCCTCTTCTTTCTCCCCGCGGAACCGCTGGTAGTTTCGAACTGCTGACCTTGCCGTTCACAGCCCGATTTGTAACCACTACGCTACCAGAGCTCCGTAGTGGAAGTGCTCCGTAGGGTTTACTTGGCTCCCATCTTTATAAGTGAAGACCGTTTGCCCCACACAGGGAACTAAAATGGGAGCATCCGCAGCCTAGGAACTCGCTGGCATCCCTCGCACACAGCAGTGATCTCCAACAGGGGCTCGTGTGTGAGATCCCAGGATGGGGACCCAGGGAGACAGGAAGCCAGGAGCAGGCAGACCCCGGGCGCCCAGTAGGGAGCCGCTCCTACCTGGCCTAGGTAGTCGAGGGGGAGGACCCGGCCCCCAGAGCTGCTGTGCGTGTTCTCCAAGCAAATGAGCTCACAGACAGGGTGGTAGGAGCTCCCCTGGCTCCGTCTGAGCACCTTCTCTAGCTCTGCCAGGTCCAGGGTGCCGTGGGGCAGGTCTGGGAGGGGGTGGGAGTGTACTCCTGCCACCTATAGATAGGAGGGGGTAAAGGGTAGGGCCGCAGGGCAGGTCCAGCAGCACCCCATCCCAGGGTGAGGGCTTCTCTGGAGTAAGGAATCGGTCCCCCAAAGGTAAATCTTTGAGTCCAGCCCTGGCCCTCAGAACCTTTGCTCGTTCTGTGTCAGTATCTGGGCGTTAACTCTCCCACTTACTCTCCTACACGTTGAAGTCCAGCTCCCATCCTGCATACCACTAGGGGGCAGTAGGGCACCAAGCTCCAGTCACCGCTCTCCCCGGGTTCCCAGGCCCAGCCTGAGCCGCTGCTGCCCCCGAGTGGTCAACTTTCCTCGCACCTCCTTCCACCTGCCAGGTTGAGACCACCAGCCTGTTTCTCGGGGGCTCTCCCTGCCTTTCTGCAACCCGTGAAGGCCCAGGGTAGGGTACTTGGCTCTTACCTGGGCCGTCCCGCCCTGCTCATACACATGGAGATGGCACTCCTGCCCAAGGAGGAGCTGGGAGCCGTGGCGACGGCAGTGACCCATTACTGAGACAGAGGGAGGAGGCAGATCTTGGCATTCCATCTACCAGCTCCCGCTTGCTCAGCCTCCGCCAGGCTAAGCCCCAGGGTCACAGCTCCTCCCAGAGCCTGAAGGCACTTAGGAAAACCTCACTCCTTCAAGACAACTTAGTGCAACGCTCCAGAAAGGAGCTGTTGACCAAGAGGTCGGAGATTCAAAGACACCTGGAGGTGCCTCACAAGAAGAGCCTGGCATCAATTTCTGAAAACCCAGCCATTAAAAACCCATGGAGCCCAATTCAACTGCACACATGGGGGATTTTCAGGAGTCAAAGTTAACTAGATGAAAACTGGAAGCTAGGAGATGCCAATCTCCAAGGTCCCTGTACACAGTCTGCATGCTTGTGTTCGGTGGCCTTGTCCTCCAAGCACTGCCTGCAGACATGCTGCCCCTCAACTGGGTGCAAGCGTCCAAGACACCTGCCTCTTTAGGCCCTGCAGGAGAAGGGGGTTCCAAAAAACTGGGAATTTAATCAAGGGACAATTTTCACCCTAGGGGCAAGGTGTGGGGAACTCTCTTAGGGCAGTGAGGATCCCTGCCCAAGATGAGAGGGGAGGGGGCTGAGAAAGAGTGTGGTCCTAGGAATCTGGAGACCAGGCAGTGTGGATAGAGTTGATGGAGTTGGGGAAGAACGCAGATCCGTTCCCCCTCTACTGCTCAGGCTCTCCACAGCCACCCAATAGAATTCCAGTAGGCTGGGACCCAGAGCTCCGAGGACAGGAGTTTGGGAGGGGCCTGGAGGCAAAGGGAGGTGATGGTCAAGGTGCTCACCTGAGATGAGGTTGGCCATGGTGTTGGTAGGCACAAACAGGGTCTGTCCCACCCCGAGCAGCTCCGCAGCCTTTTCCTGCAGCTCTGGGGGAGGAGGGCGGGGTGGTTCTGTCAACAATGCCTGTCAGGCACGGGATTACCCTGGCTTTCCAGAGTCTTGGGGGTATGATTCCCTTGCCCACCGGGGCTAGGTCTTGGTCACCCATATCCCATGCCAGAGCCCCTCAGTCAGCCCTCTGGTCCCCCATTGAAACTCTGTGGTCTGATCCTATCCCCGCCTGTCTCACACCTGTCTGCTTCCTTTCCCATCAGCTAGCCACTGGCAGGTGGGGCTCTGCGGTTTTTCTACTGACTTCCTCTCCCACAGTGAAGGCAGAACAGGAGTGGAGACTTGAAAAGGGGGGTGGTGGAAGGGGGGTACCCTGAGGAAGGGAAGCAGTGGTGGGCTGGGAACATCGAGTCCTTAGAAGTCCCTAAGGTGGTGCACAAGCTCAGTGACCAGGCCACTGCCTCCCCTGCCCTCACCACTATGGCCCACCCAGATGCTGAACACCTTTCCAACCACAATGCTGTCTCTGCAATTCTCTCTGCTCTGTGTGCCTGGTTCCCTTCCCTGCTAGGGGGGGTGGGGAGAACTTCATCCTCTAAGAGGGTTCCTCCGTGAACCCCCCCTCACTGTGACTCAAGTCCCTTTCCCCAGGCACCCTCTGCTCTTGTCAACACCAGTGTCTCCCCACCTAGATGGCAGAGGATCAAGCTGCTGTGGTTCAGCACCTGAAGTTCCAGGTAATGGTTGTGTCAGCCCAGCAGTGTAGGACTCAGGTAGACACCCTGTGGTTTGTCCCTGGGGGTGTAAAAGAACCCCCTCCTTGGGCAGTGTGTCTCTAGACAAACCCCTTTTTGAGATGGAGTTTGTATTGGTCTTGTAGGAAGACTGTGGGGCAGGAGGTTGAGTATGGGTTCGAATCCTGGTTTGGCCATTTACTGAGTGTGGGCAGCACCTCAGGGCCTCCTCTGTAAAATGGGATGGTAACAGGGGTTGGTTAACCTGTCCTGCCGTGCACACGGGGCCTGCTAATCTGCATTTCTAATAGGATCCCAAACATCAAAGTGCTTGCCCAACCGCAGGCAGCCACCTGGGCGGTGCTCTGGGGTCGTCTCAGCGACCCCCGTCCCAGCCTGCACGTGGGCTCACCGCGGACGGTGGGGTCCTCGCCGTAGTCGTCGTCCCCCACGTCCGCCTCGGCCATGGCGCGCCTCATGGCCGGCCCGGGCCTGGTCACCGTGTCGCTGCGTAGGTCCACCACGTGGGCCGGGATGCCTGCCCGGCCCCCAGATCCCCGTGCCCAGGGGACCCTGTGCCTCTGGGCCGCAGCCCGGGCTAGTCCGCGGAACATGGCGGGACGGTTTCAGGTCTCTCACCCCGGCGCGGGCTGCGGGAACGATCCGACTTCCCAGAACTAGCTGACCGCAGACTTTGGTCGGGCGGGAGCGCCTACGCATGCTGGGAGTTGTAGTCCAGACTTCATCGTGGGCGGGATGGCCCGCGGCAGGCTGGAAATTTTAATCCAGGCTTCATTACGGGCGGGAGGACCCCGCGGCATGCTGGGACTTGTAGTCTTGACTTTGTCACGGCGCAGACTGCATGAATTCGGGATGTTGGAGCGAGAAGGTACAGAAAGGGAAATTGAGACCGGAGCGTGTGTGTGTGTGTGTGTGTGTGTGTGTGTGTGTGTGTTTTTTACAGATGGGAAAACCGAGGCGAACAGAGACTTAGGAACCTGCTTCAAGTCACTGGGATGGGAAGAGCTGGAGAATGAATTTTGAACGCAGGGTCCTACCCCCAGGGTCCGGCTCTGAACCACAGCGACCTTCGGCCCCTATAAATAGCCCCCATCGTCCCCTTTTCACACCAAGCAAATCGATATAGGATTGTTGAGCACTGCTGTGTGCTGGCATCGTGTGGGCGCCCGGGCAGGGTGACCCCGATGACTGCAACTCGGTCCAGGACCCTTCATGGGGAGTAATGTTGTGAAGTGTCCAGCCGGTTCCGACCCATAACAACCCTGTATAGGGCTTCCGAGGAGCGACTGGTGAGTTTGAACTGCCGACCTTGTGGTTCAAACCTACTTTGCTGTCCAGCGCATTAACTCACAGCCCCACACCAGGACTCCATGGGAAGTAATAGGAGGTAAATTAGAGACACCCCTCCCCACCCGCCTCCTGGAAGGGCAGACTGCCTCGGTGCAGAGATGGTGAAGTGTAGACACCAGTGCCTGGCGAGTGATAAGTGCCACTACGAGTGCTTACACCCGTATCTATTATGTTGATGTTATTAGTATTGGACATGGCCAGTGCCGGACTCTTGAAGTAGCCTGGACTTGCCCTCCTGTGTGTGGAGGGTGGGGGGTGAGACCTCCTTCTCAATGTCCAGCCCTACTCAGTGGGAAGTCCAGATGGAGAAGTTAGTGCTGAAAGCTCTGGTGTTGTCCCCTCTCCCGCCCCCTCCCCATACTGAGCTCCAGGAGGGGTTGGGGGACCAGGGGCAAGCATGAGAAGACAGCCCTGTGCTCAGAACTCAGGTCCTGGGGGCATGGGAGCAGCACCCCCAACCTTCACACAGACAATGTGGAGATGTGAGAGGTGGGGAGGCTGTGACAGACCTAGTCTCCAAATCCAGTGGGCTTCCTGGAGGAGGCATAGACTAGGCTGGGCTCTACAGGGCTGAGGGGTCCTGGGTAGGGGGCAACTGGGTCTGCAGCCCAGACGGGAAGCCAGCCTGACTGCGGAGATAAGATGTAGCCCACAGCACATCCTGGGTTGGGGGCCTCTGGGCTGTTCCCATTTTCCCCCTCCCCCTTGTCAAGACCATTCTGAGAGGAAGGACTGTGTGGGCTCATCTTCTTCCCAGACCAATGCCCCAGGACGTGCTGCCACTCCTGTCCTTTGACTTGTCCTGTGTTCTGAGCCCGGATCTGACCCTCAGTGTCCAAGGTCCCAGGGGCCTCATCTGAAGGAAAGGCTCAGCATGCCCCCTCTCCAGCTCCCACCCCCTCTGGAGTCCTCTGACCTGGCTCCTCATCTCCACCAAGTGCTTGGCCCTGGAATACCAGACCTTATCTCTCCTGACTCCAGCCCTGCTGCCGGGAAGTAGGGGGTGGGGACGGAGCCTCTGGAAGGGAGGAGGCCAGCTGGAATGGGAGCAGCTGATGGGTCCCTAAGATTTGTCCCCTGGCACCTCCCCGTCAAGGCAGACCCATGTCCCAGACGCTGTTCACAGGCACTTCACAATTTTCCAAAGTCCTGCAGTCCACAACCTCTCTGTTCACCCTCACAGCGGCCTTGGGGACTGAGGTGGGCAGGGAGATTAAGGTAACCCGAAGTCAGTCACCAAACAAACCAGCCTGCCCCTGTTCAAAGTGGGCTCACACCATCCTGGGGGAAGTTGAGACAGGACAAGTTTCTTCTGCTGGTAGCGGCTAATCCCCTGGCACCCAGTCCCCGCCGGCTCTGTGGCCAGCCAACCTGCCCCAGCCATGGTCAAAGTGTGGAAGGAACAGGAAGGATGGGTCATGCTGGGGGACACTCCTCTGACTTCTCCTCCTCCTGATGCCCCAGGCCCTTGCCATTCCTGTCCTTTAACTTATCCTTTATGCCAAGCAGGTGTCTGACCCTCAGTCACACCTGGTATACACCAGCCTCAGGACAAAGGAAGGGAAGGACACATAGTCCATCTCCCCATCCCTGAGATCCCCGGGACCCCAGATGGTGTCACATGAAGCAGGGAGTAGTGCAGAATGACCTGGGGCCCGTGAAGGAAGTGGCCGGTCTTGGGGTCTGGGGTCCTCCAGGTAGCTTCCTCCCTGAGACAGGTATCTGCTGCCTTCTCCCCAGCGTTCAGAGTGGGAAGTGCCTGGGTGGTCTGCCGTGTGGTACCCCTGTAGATGCAGTTGCTGGGTGTGTGCACAGGGCATGCGTACGCCCTCGTGCTGAGCTCAGTTGGGTTCCTGTAAGCTTGGTGTTGGCAGGAAGCGAACCTCGGGGAGCCTGCTGCTGGGAACCAGGGCTGGCCCCATCGAGATAAAGGCAGGCAGCCGATTGGAGCTGCAGATAGCGGCTAGACCTGGTAAACAGAGAAAAATCCAAGCAGAATCTGTTGAGAGGCTGGGAGACCATGACAGATGGGGGTCAGCGCTAGTTACCGTGGCCCCAACTTTTATGGTGATGATTGGCATATCTTTATGGCTTTACCACTACCTATGTATCCCTAAGAAGCTCTGGTAGCGTAGTGGTTACGAATCAGCCTGTGAACCGCAAGGTCAGCAGTTCGAAACTACCAGCTGTTCCACGGGAGAAAAGATGAGGCTTTCTGTTCCCATAAAGATTTACAGCCTCGGAAACCCTGTACGGGGTCACTATGAGTCGGAACCGACTCCATGACACATAACAACAATATCCCTGGGATGGCACTGTGGGTTAATGCGTCAGACTGCAAAGCCTTTGGAACTGCAAGGTCGGCGGTTCAAGCTCACCAGTCGCTCCTCAGAAACCCTGAAGAGGGTCACTAAGGGTCGGATCCAACTCGATGACACTTAACAACAACAACAACATATATCCCTAGAAATTCTGGGGTGGCGTTGTAGGATCACACTGCACTTCTAACCACAAGCTCAGCGGTTCAATCCACCAACTGTTCCTTGGAAACCCCATACAAGGGGAGCTATGAGTTGGAACCAATTTAAAGGAACATTTCAGCAAATGTATTCCTAAAGGGCCCTGGTGGCATGGCGAGTTAAGCATTGTGCAGGAAATCTCAAGTTTGGCACGTCAAACCCACCAGCTGCTCTGAGGGAGAGTGATGTAGCTAGCAGTAGTCTGCTTCAGTAAAAACGTACAGCCTTCGAAACCCTGTGGGCAGTTCTAACTGTCCTGTACAATCGCTGTGGGTTGGGATGGACTCAGTGGCTGTGGGTTTTATGTACCCCTTAAGGGTTCCCAGTGGCACAGCGGTTAAGCACTTGGCTGCTAACCTAAAGGTGGTGGTGGTGGTGGTGACTATTCCAACTCTCAGAGACCCTGTATAGAGTTTCTGAGGCTGTAAATCTTGATGGGAGCAGAAAGCCTTATCTTTCTCCCACTGAGTGACTGGTAGATTTGAACTACTGACCTTGCAGTTAGCAGCCCAGTTTGTAATCCACTACGCTACCAGGATTCCTAAAGGTGGGCAGTTCAAACCTACCCAACATCCAACCTGGTGATTTGCTCCCATAAGAAAACCCTGTTGGGTTCTGTCAAATGTGGGGTCACCGTGAGTCTGGATTGATGGGCAGCGGAGGGTACCTGGAAGCAGCCACAACGTGCTCCCCTTAATCATAGTTAACTTGACCCTTACGTGTAGATGAAATCATTATGGCGGCAACGTTAATGTCCCTAGATCTGTCCGGCTCTCATCTTTGTTGTTGCTGTTATTGTTAAGTGCCGTTGAATCGGTTCCAACCCATATCAACCCTGCATAGGGTTTCCGAGGAGCGACGCATGAGCTTGAACTGCCGACCTTGCGATTTAAACTGACTTTGCAGTCCAGCATATTAACCCACAGCGCCACACCAGGACTCCTTCATATCTGGTGGTGCAATGGGTTAAGTATTGGACTGCTAACCACAAGGTCTGTATTTCAAGCCCACCCACCACTCCGAGGGCGAAAGATGTGACAGTCTGCCTCTGTAAAGACGACAGCCTTGGTGAGCTGAGGGGCTGTTCTCTGTCCTCCAGGGTTGCTGTGAGACAGAATTGACTCGGTGGCCGTGGGCTGGGTTTTGGTCCATCAGTCCGCTGTGGGAGCGTCTGAGTCATTGTTTCGCTCCAGTCTGCTGATTCAGGAGCATGTGGGTTTGTTTTAGATTTGATGGCTGTAAGCGAGGCTGCTGAGAGGCCTCTGGTTGATATTTCCTGGGGAGCAGGCGGACGTGTACCTAGGGGTGGAATTGCTGAATCACAGATGCCCTTAGCATCAGCATCCCTTAATAACTGTCTCCAGGGGCCCTTAACACCGTGTGTCCCCCCACTTCCCCACGGTTTGTCGTATCTCAACGTGTGGTATCACCAGACTTTTCATTTCGCCACTGAATTAGTGTGTGGTGATTATCTTGTTGTGATTTTAACCCACCTTTCCTGATAACAAAGGCACATTCAAGGATCCCTGGTGGCTCCGTGGGTCGAGTGCTTGGCTGTTCACCCCGAAGGTCATCAGTTTGAACCGTCCAGAGAAAGATCTGCTTCCGTAAAAACTGCAGCCTTGGAAACCCTGTGGGACAGTTCTGCTCTGACCTGTAAGATCGCTGTGAGTCGGATCGTAACGGGTTTTTATTTTTAATGAGCATCTTTTTTTTTATTTATTTATGATTTAGCTTTATGAATTACTCTTTTGTGAAGAGCATGTTCAGGGCTTTTTGCCCATTTTTTCCCCCCCCCCGCTGTTGGATTATCTTTTTCTCATTGACTCGATTAAGTTCTTTACATAGGGTGTATGCTAACCCTTACAGGATTGCTCAGTGGTTCCACATGATAAGCACTGGATTACAAACCACAAGTTTGGTAGTTCAAGCTTACCAGCCTCCCCGTAGGAGAAAGATGAGACTTTCTGCAGCCTTGGAAACCTTCTACAGAGTCGCTGTGAGTGGGAACCGACTCCACGGCACTTAACAACAACAGTCCTTGCAAGTTACAGTCATCTTGTCCCCTCTCTGTGGCTAATCTTTTCACTTTTATGGAACTTCTGATAAATTACAATTTTGTACTTTTCTGTAGAGCAGTGTACTCATTGGTTCCCTTTATGATTAGTGTCTTGTTTAAGAACTCCTTCCTTAAGGTCATAAATAGGAGGGGACTTCAGAAATGTTCACGGACTATTTTCCATGATCTTTTCATGTTTCTACAGATGTTTTGAAGCCCCCGTGTACAGTCTCCTATTTTATCTCAATGAGATGAATTGATACAATGGCTGCAACGGAGGTTCAAACCTATCTAATACTGCGAGGCTGGTGCAGGACCAGGAAGAGAAATGGTGTGGACTGCTGTCTGACCTCTCAGTGCTGCCTGAAGGCTCCCCTCTCTCTGGCCCAGACTCTCAGCTAGGCAACTTCTGCCCTGCTTGCAGGGGCCAGTGTTACAAAGCTCTTTTAGTGCAGTTGATAAATGCCCAGAGGGCACTCCACTCCACCAGCAAGCCTCAGCTCAGAGGCACTCAGTTATCGCTCTGTGGGTCAGCAAACATAGCTCCTCAAACAAATGCTTGGGAGACCCTCCACTCCACCAGTAAGTCTCCTCCCTGAAGGCACTGGGCTTTCTTGCCTTGTGGACGGGGCAGCCTCTGTGCTGTCTCTTTCTGGTCTCTTGGTTCTGCTGTACCCGCTGCTACCGCTTCTATGTATTGAATATACTTTATTTAGATGATCTCATCCCCCAGAACGAGGAAGACCCCCAACGAGCTGGATTGGTACAGTGACAGCAGTATTGGGCTTAAGTGTAACGATTGTGAGGATGGCCCAGTCCTAGGCAGTGTTTCCTTCTGTTGTGCACGAGGTCACTATGAATTGGAACCAACTCAACCGTACCTAACAACAACAACATCCCTAAAATGGAGGTCTAATAGCATAGTGGGTTACGCATTGGGCTGCTAGCCTCAGGCCAACAGTTCGAATCCACTAATTGCTCCTTGGAAACCCTATATAGGATTGCTATGAGTCAGAACCAACTCAAGGACACTTAATACCACCACCACCACCATCCCCTAAATGGTGCCATGACCTTTATTTACATTACCAGTGAGCTATCCAATCCCCTGATAGGCCACAAGCATTTCACATTTGCATAGACCTAGAACTGCAAGGTTGGCAGTTCAAACTCACCAGCTGCTCCTTGGAAACTCGATACAGAGTCTCTATGAATGAGAACCAATCTGATGGCACTTAACAACAACAGCCACAACTGTCCTTGGAGTCTTGAAATAATATAGTAGGAGAAATGCTAGATTGCTACCAGCAAGGTTGATAGTTCAAACCCACCAGCTACTTCTCAGAAACCCTATACAGAGTCACTATGAGTCAGAGCTGACTCCACAGCACTTGAAAACAACCACACTCAGTCATATGGTTGAGCAACAAAGACTGGCTAAAGGGCTTTATGAAGAAATTCACTAAGCTGCATGTTTTCCCTTACGCATTTAGCCTTATCTTTGCTGGTTGTTATCTTTATCCCATTGAGCAAGGGGAGCGAGATGCGGGGCATGGCTTTGGTATTTCTCACAGGGCTGCAGCTTTCAGCCCTCTGAAATGAACTATCATGACCGTCTGCTCTGACCCAAGGTGCTCAAGGTGCCCTGAGGAAAGCGTACCCGGAAGGTCTTGGCCAGAAGCCA
This sequence comes from Chrysochloris asiatica, assembly GCF_000296735.1. Lineage (NCBI taxonomy): Eukaryota > Metazoa > Chordata > Mammalia > Afrosoricida > Chrysochloridae > Chrysochloris > Chrysochloris asiatica. Next base: position 4,510,925 of record NW_006408650.1, on the reverse strand, counting down.
ACAGGAGGACAAATGGTGATGCAAGCAGCACCAAACCTCAGGGAATAAATGTCTCTCATCGTGGGCTTCTTGCGAGCTGACCTGGGGCCAGCCCCAGCTTACAGGACCCCATGTACAACAGGACAAGGTGCCCCTAAGATCGGGGTGTTGTGGCATCTAAGGATCTTCCTTAGGTGACCTTCTTTTGAGTCTGTCTTTGCCTGGAAGCCCCACTGAAATCCATTCATGGTCACAGTCCCACACAAGTCTCCGCTCTCTTGCATGAAGTGTGTTAGCTGGAATCGAACCCCAGACTCCAGCGTGGAAGGCGAGAATTCTACCACCGAGGGCTAGCTGTGCAGTCACAGAGATGTGAGGCTGAGTACTCTCAGACAAGCCTTGAAACACCCCCACCCCAGCCTCAGGGTCCTCACCCCCTTTCTATGAAGCTTTCTTGAGCCCCCATATATAAAGTGCTTGGGGCATCTAGGTGCTCCCCCTCCCCACTTTGTTCCCCTCCCCCAGTACTGCTCTCCACCCCCTTAAGACCCACTCTGGTGAGAAGCACCTAGACCCCTGCTGTGTCTCCCCAGACTGTGAGGTTGGGGGGTACTCAGCCTGTTGGGATTGGAGGGGCTGAGGCCAAGGTCCCATTGTTCCACGGAGGTACCAACATGTTGGAGTCTAAAAGGCTTCTCAGGGACTCTGGGGGCCCAAGGGGCAGATGGAGCCCAGGCAGAAAGCCTAGTCCGCAAGCTTGACAGCAGACACCCGCTGGAATCCGGGGCATCTGGGGAACAGGAGCCCCGGGCCTCTCACTCTTCTGGGAAGCAGCCAGCCTTCCAGGAATAGCGGCTTTGGGAGGGGGGACTATGGGGAGCACAGCAGGCTCAGGGTGGGCCCCCCCTTCGGGGACCTCCCTGGGAGCTGCCTGCAGTGGTTTGTACCAGCAGTGGGGGTGGGATGGAACCTGAGCCCTGGGGACCTTCTGCAGAACCCTAGGGACCCCCAGCTCCCCAGGCCTTCGGGTTGGCTGACACCAGGCCCCACCCTTCCCCCTGCCCCCCAAGGGCCCCCGCCTGCCTGCTGAGAGGGGCATGTGTGCAGCGCTGGCTTATTTACTGTTACAGTTTCCTCCTCCTTCCAGTAACTTGGCCTCCAACTTCAGGCGGCTTCTGATTAGGCAGCGAGACTCTAATCTCACGGATCTCGTTTACCGGCACCAGCCTCTGGCTTCCTGTCACTGGGCCTGGACCGGGCTGTGGGGTCAGCTCTGTGCTGCTGGCCTGCGTCGGGTCCTGGGGCCTCTACTCTGGCCCCTGGGTCCCCAGGCGGTGGGGGATGGATGCAGGGTCAGATGCTGGTCACTGGGCACAGTGGCCCATATGTGAGTTCCAGTTGCACTGACCACGTACTGGGCCAGAGATAAGCAGGGCTGCATGCTATCCCCCGGGGCTCAGCTCATTGAGGGACCCAAGGCCCAAGCCCACCTGAGATGCCTCTCTCCCCAGGTTCCTCTCTGCTTCCTCTTTTCCCATTCCTGCAGCTAGTGGGGCCAGAGTACTTGTGAGAAGGGAGGGCAAGGAAGGTTCTGGAGAGTGGACAGAGGGCAAGACCTGTGTGGGCATAAGGGGCCAGGGCCTCTGTACCCTTGAGGGGGCTCTAGCCCATTGCCCCTGAGACAAGGTGGGGAAAGGTGTCTGTTGTAAAATTCAAGGCTCTTCCAAAGAGCTGTCCACTGTGGTGGGGCTACCCCCGAGGAGTTGGGGTGTGACCAAGCACAGCTGCCCCTCCTGGGATACAGGACTTTAGGGCCAGGATCTGTCTCGTGTAGGAACAGTACTCCCGGTAACAGTTCTGTGTGCTGAACACCGTATTATGTTCTGGCTAGACTCACCCATGAGCCACCAACCCAGAGGTGAAATCTGGCCCAGGGGTCTCTATCCTAAACTCAGCATCTGGGGGCAGGGCAAACATGGTCTTTAGCATAGTATCAGGGTTTAGAGTTCTTGGGAAGAAGAGGTGTTCCTGGAGGTTGTAAATAATCAATGCACTTGGCTGCTTACCAAAGGTTGGAGATTCAAGTCTATCCTGAGGCCCCTTGGAAGAAATCCCTGGCCATCTAATTTTGTAAAATCAGCCCTAAAAACCCTATGGGGTGCAGTTCTACTCATGCACACATGGGAGACACCATCGGTCAGAGACAACACTGGTTGGGAAGAGGAAAGATTGGAACTTGAGGCTGGGACGTGGACTAAAGTAGGGGGCCACCAAGGTCCCCGTCATAGCTAGGGAGTCCAAGAGTCTTCCCCGATTTTGGTCTCCAAAGTGGGGTACACGAGATGACCCGTTGGGGTGGGGCAAAGAGTTTTATGCTTTGTATTTTAATCGAATCCTTCCTAAATTTCTGTCTTGTGTAAAGATGTTACAGCGCAGGTAATATGCACGCAGCTGTTGACACTCCTGCTCCGTAAACCATGCTGACGTTGGAGCTGTGCGTGCCAACATTTTTATTGCTTGGTGCATGATGTTTAAAGTGTGGAGGCCACTGGTTCTTGAGGTCAAGGTTCATGTATCATTTCTGTACGCCATGAACTTGACCACTCAGCTCCCTCCCAAGGAAGGTTGCAGGTGGATAAGCCCCACGTCCAGGGACCTGGAGGACTTGTTGTTGTGAGCTGCTGTCGAGTGGACCCCTGACTCATGTAAACCCCATGTACAACAGACTGAAACAATGCCTGGTCCTGGGCCATCCTCCTGATGGGCTGTAATTGGACCAATGTGATTCCTACCTAGGCTTCTCACTGACTGATTTCAGGCTGTTGTGATCCAAAAGATTTTCATTGGCTGATTTTCAGATTGCCAGGCCTTTCTTCCTAGTCTTTCTTAGTCTGGAAGCCCCACTGAAACCTGTTCAGCACCATAGTAACAAGCAAGCCTCCAAGGAGAGATGGGTGGTGGTCAGGAATGGAACCCAGATCAATTGCATGGAACCATCACTGCCCCCATTACCTGGAGGGCCAGCAGCATGGGAAAGTCTCAAGCTAGCCTGATGAGGCATCTGAAGACCAAGAAATGACCCGCACACAGATGGGACTTGGGTCTTCTCTGGTGGGTGCTTGTCCTATAGGGAGCACAGAGGGGTCTGAGGTAATATGGCTCCAGGGCATGAGGGAGGGGACAGGAACCAGCTTCCCTTGCTCCTACTCAGAATGGAAGGAGAATCCATTTTACCAATTCGAGGGTCCCTGGGAAGGGCTTCCTCAATGGACAACAGATTCTACAAACAGTACCAGTATTTGTCATGGTCCTACCCCATCACAGCGCAGGGCAAGACATCGTTTATAATGGCAAAGTGTTCCTGGGGTGGCTGGGGGTGGTTGACATTTACAGGCTACCAGTGATCCGGAGTACAGGGGGCAGTCCCTGGCACCTGGGGTGCAGAGATAGGTGCTCGTTGAGGAAAGAAGATGCCAGAAGAAAACTCCAAGGTCCTCAAGCCATTTACCAGCCAGTACGTATGGAGGCTCCACAGGTTTTGCAGCCCATGATGGGCATGTGGTTAGGGTGATTTAGCCCAGTCATAGAAGATCACAGATGGGGAACCTCAGAGGTCAGGAGCCCTGCAGCCCCATGTCCAGTCCTTACAAGAACCTACAGGACTGGTACCACAGTCCCTGTTGACAAGTGCGAGACTGAGGCACCGGGAAGGCCAGGAGCTAGCTGTAGAAAGTAGAGTCAGGATTGGAATCCAGGTCTCTGAGGTCTAGAAGGACTCACCTGGCTGTGGGTACCCAGGTGTGTGGAGACTCGGCAGCAGTCACTGTCCAGCCTACTTCTTTTCCACACTGGGGACCCACTGGAAACACAGCTCAAGCTGCCTCTGCTTCCTCCTGACTCCTGGCATTGTCATGGGACACTTGCTGGGGTCCATCACTAGCTGCAGGCTCCTAGAGGGCCAGGCCTTCTACCTATATTCTTGGGATCCCTAGAATAGGGTTGGGCACATCAAGACACTGAGATACTTGAATAAGTGAGGTCGGCAAAACCAAGGGGGAAGAGTGAGAGGGCTCCCTTCAGAGGGAGGGAAGTGAGCCCAGAGGGGCAGGATTCATGTGAGTAGAATGGAACAAATGGTAGACTGTGGAGGGACACAGGTCTACCGAAGACCTGGATATCAGTGACCCAAACTCAGAATGGGAGGAGAACCTGTCTTACCAGCCCTGGGGTGACTGAGTGTGGTGTGTGCAAGCCACCCCAGGCGGTCTGTCAGGCCAGGTCATATGGTCCAGCGTGACACACGACCTTGAGAACTAACAGAGGGATGGGATTCGACACTCTTGTCCCTGTGACTGGATGGCCATGGGGTGGACCCCGAGGGACTCCAGGACAAGTGTGGAGCAGGAGTTCCAGGAGAACAGGTCCCCTCCCCATGGCCTGCCTTCTCATCGGAGCCTCTCGGGGTGCCAGGTGCTGTGAGGGACAAAACTAGGACCTTACACGCTTGACGAATGAGCTCAAGCTTACTGACTTCATTACTTCATCCACTCATTTATTTAATAGACGTGTACTAGGTACCCACTGGGGGAGTGGTTCAGGACCTACTGTCTTTGGGGTGGAGGAACCCTAATGGGACTTGGCCTCTGAGGGTTCTAGCCCCACCCCTACCTCTGCTCCTGGGTCAAGAATCTCTGTGTTACTTTCTCCCTGGACAATCTGGGCCAAACAAGACCATCGAACCCTCCTGGGTTGGGGAGGGGCTTGTAGGGGGAGTGGCCCCTTTCGGATCCTCCCCCAGGAGCAGTGTGGCGTGAGGGTGGGCCTTAGAGGACCCGCCAGGGCCCCACACAGTTAGTTGTTCCCGGAATGGGGGTTTCAAACTTTTTTGTTGTTGTTGGCAAGTATGCATGTGGTCTTAATTATTTATACGAAGCACCTATTATACGAAGCAAATGTTTTATCGGGATTCGACAGATTCGCTGGGGCGGGCGTAGGGGTGGGAAGGGACTACAGGGCGAGTAGTAGGAAAAGGGGCGCCCCCCAAATCCCGCGGCTTGTGCGGGTAACGGGATTAAGCCATTTCAATCACCAACCTGCGATTGGCAAATTTAGGGACTCTCGCAGGGCGGGCTCTGACCTGCGCTGACCCAGCCAGCAGGGGGCGCCACGGCCAAGGCCAGTTCTACCCAAGTGTGTCCCTGAAGGACACAGTGGAGCGCGGGAGCCACATCTCAGAGGCCATCTGGAAACACTCCTAGTCCTGGCTTGTTTCTAGTGGTGGGGTAGGGGGAAAGAAAGAAGCTTGGAATCTCGCACCTGGAGTTACATGCCTGGAGGGGGGCGGGTGTTCACTAGACAGAGGCGTTCATTCTCAGTCCTCAGCACCACCCTGAGAGATGGATGGCTTTATCCTGCCCATTTTACAGATGAGGAAGCTGAGGCTCAGCGCAGTGACACATCTAAAGACCTCCAGCAGAGCAGGGATTAGAACCCACGTGATCTCCAGGGAGGTGGTCTTTCCTGGCAATGCCCATGGAAAAGGATGGGGGGGGACGGGAAGGGCAGAGAGGGTCATTTCCCTCATTGGGCCTCCCATCCCCCATGTCCCCGGGGGCCGCATGGGTGCCACTGGGCCTTTTTTTCCCAGGCACAGCCTGGTCTATGCCCGCTGCCCCTGGCCGTTTGGGCAGAGCCCCTGAGATTCCTGGAAGCGCCTCCCAGGCACACCCCCTGAACGCACCCGTGCACCGGATGCTGGAGTGAATACGTTCAGCGCCTGCAAGGTTTACAAGGTGGCTGGGGGTCCTGGGGCCAGACAGAATCGCCCTGCAGCCCCGCAGAAACTCAGCTTGGAGAGCCCAGGGCTGCCACCCCTCCGGCTCTCAGTGTCTGCTTTAATGTGCCCCGTTAGTCCTAGCCTGACCCCATGCAGGCGCAATGCGCCCCACACCCAGTAACACTTCAGGGTCGGGGACAGAGTTCCCCTCACCCCCGCCTTCCGTGGGCCTAGGGGATCGGATCGTCCTCACTGGAGGTCCGACTTGGGGGCGACCTTGGAGGGGTGGGGCTCTGGGAGGGGAGAACCCAGTCACCAGGAATTCCCGGGGGTGGGGTGGGGTGGGGGGGTCGCAATTTGGAGATGCATCCCCCTACCTCATTTGGGATTCAGAAGGCCCCGGGTTCCCTCGCAGGGCAGAGGGATATATGTGTCGGGTGCGTGGTGCTGGGGTTGCTCAGCTTGCCTCCTTGGCTAAAATCTCCCCGTGGGGGTCGAGTAGGGATGAACTCTTGGGCCCCCAGGACTCCCAGGTGGAGCCAGGCCTTGGGAAAGTATGGCATCCCTGAATATTCCCCAGACTAGGAGTCCAGACCCCCTGAAGAATGGCGCTTCCAGGAGGGTGGTCCCGTGAGCTCCCCAGCGGCCTAGGTAATTACCTCTTCAATTAAGGGCCGATGCAGGGGCACTTCAGTGGGGCCGGCAGCTGAGTCAGGGGCCAGCCCCGAGGAGCTGTTGCAAATGAAGGAGGCGACAAGGGTCATTCCAGGGTCGGGAGGGTCCCTGTGCTTCCCCAAAGACGGCGAGGACCCCTGGGAGGAAGCCGTGGGGTCCCAGGGGTGCCAACCGCCCTGGGGCCCCTGGAAGAGTGGGTTCCCACCAGCCAACCTGTTCCCACAGCCAGATGTTGCCATGGTGACCCCCTCCCACCTTCAGCTACAGCTTTTCCAGTAAAACCGCTGCAGAAATCCATACTTCCCGACAGGCACGCCCCTGGCCCCCCGCCCCCCACTCCGCGGGCCTGGGAGCGGCTGGGAGTTAACCCTACATATGCCGGTGGCTGATGTCCGTCGCGGGGTGGGGGGTGGGGGTTGCGGGGGAGGGGAGAGGTCAGGTTTGAGAGCTACTGTGCGGATCGCAAGAGGGGCACGAGCAAAGCCCCCGCTGATCTTGGAGCAACTCGGAAAGTTGGAGGGAGAGGGAGCCAGCTCAAAACTGAAGGCATGGAGGAGGTGCTAGGGCCTCTTCCCCAGGGGGCACCAGCTTTCAGGTGACCCTGAATGGCCAGACACAACCTCAGATGGTGTACGCTGCCCCTGAAGCTGCGGGTGCACCCCATATGCCCCTCCCTTCTTCCCCTCTGCCCCCTCCCAGCCCAGCCCTCCTCCATGGACACCCAGGTCAGCACTCGCTGCCTCCTCTGGCAGTCCCAGGGGGAGCTTCTGGCTTGATGTCCACGGGACTTCTGGGCGTCTCGTCCCCTCCACCTCCCCCAGGAGTGGAGATAATGATGTGGGCAGATTCGAGTTTGAGGAAGAGGAGGGTGAGTGGGTGGTCCCAGGCCCCTGGGGACCTCTGAAGCTGTGGGCTCAGCCCAGCCCCCAGCTGTGATCCGCGGAGGCTCTCTAATGTTCTCTGCAGCCCGGGATGAATAATTGAGAGGTCTTTGAAGAGAATTAATTAGCCCGTTTATTGACTGTAAATGTCTCCGTGTAGGTGATAAAGAGAAATCTCCAACTAAAGAAGGGGCCCCAACTAAACCAAGACCATACTACACCCAAACCAAACCTGCTGCTAACTCCTATCAACCCTGTAGGACACAATTGTTGTTGTTGTAAAGTGTTGTCAAGTCAGTCATAGCGACCCTGTATGGGATTTCCAAGGAGTGGCTGGTGAGCTTGAACCGCTGACCTTGCTATTCAAACCAACCGTGTAGTCCCGTGCATTAACTCACAGCGCCACGCCAGGACATGTCCCATAAAGTTCCTAAGGCTGCCATCTTTATAGACACAGACTTCTGTGTGTTTTTTCCTAGGAGCGCCTGGTGGGTTTGAACCACTGACCGTTTGCATTTATTTAATTTGTACCCAGGGCTCTCAGCAGGAGAGGATTCAACCTATGCTTGGTACCCCTCACTTCTCTGCAAGGATGGAGCTGGTGGGCTGAACCCCACTTCTTGGTGTCTTGTTGGGCTTCTGCCCTGACCTTGAGTGTCGGTGGCAGCACACCTCAGCCACGGATCTGCTCTGTCTCCCAAGAAGAAGGACGGGCTCTCCTCCCAGGAAGCTGAGAGGTGGGGCAGGGTGTCTCTTACTATTGGGAGTCCTGTACCCCAACCTGCTGGACTCCTGTTCTGGAGGTCAAGCTCTGAGAAGGGTCCGATCTGGGGTCATACACTTCACCCTGTGACCCACGGAGTCCTGCCTGGTGGGTCTGTGGAGGGCAGGACTCTGCTGGAATGGATGGGGTGACTTGCTTGACTGGAAATTTCTAGATTGCTAGATAAGGACTATTGTGTGCCAAAGAGTTAATTGTGACACATGGCAACACTACATGACAGAGACGGCCTGTCCCGTGGTTTCCTAAGCTGTAATCTTTATGGGGATGAGTGCTGGAAATTAGTAAACATGTTCATAGCGTTTGCTCTGTGTCAGGCACTGTTGTAAGTACATACATGGAATGCTCCCAGCCACCCCATGTGGACCCCATGAAGTCAGGGGCATACACTTGCTCCGACTGGGTCCCCGCGTGGCCCCCATGCCTCAGTGCAGCGCCTGGCACAGATGGAACTATATGGAATGGATGAGAGGACAGGCTCTTCTTCCTCTAGTCTCTAAGGCCCTTCCTCTGACAGGCCTGCCAACCCCAGGGAGGGGTGACCAGAAAGATGCGGGGAGACAGAGACGCAGTTGCTGGGAAGAGTTGAGGGTAGAGAGGAGGATTGTGTCATGAGTCTGGGGGATGAGAGCAGAGAGAAGACAAGATGCCTACAGATGAGGGCAGGTAGGGAGAGGTCAGAAAGCTGGAGAGCTGGCTCTTGTCTGGACAGTCTCCTAGAGGACAGAGAATGTCCCAGCAGGTATCTCTCATTCATCCTTCCACTGGGACATGGGCTGCCCTGTCCTGGGACATGGGCTCCTCTATCTCTGCCTCTCTTGGGCACAATCAGAACCCAAATGTTCTTCAACAACCATAATCCTTACACAGAACTCTTACGACAATAGCTGACTGATACAGGACGTGTCTCAGGACTGATACAGGACGTGTCTCATGGAAACTAAGACATGGCAGAAGGTGAGGCACAGGCGTTGGGGGTTTGGGTCCAACGCAGACGACCCTGAGTACTCTATAGGTCACCTCTGATCCCTACAACAATCCTCTGGGGGTGGGGTACACACAGATGATGCCCATTTTATAGAAGACACAGCTGAGACTCGACAACCACTCAAGACGCAGAGCTCACAGATGCCCAGACCTGAACCCACAGTGGTCAGACCAAAGCTGCAGAAGATGCCTGCTACTTCCTCTGTCTCCACTCCTCCTCTAGAGGTGACCCTGCCTTCCCTCTGTGTGGTGACTTCCGGGGGGCTGATGGACATCTGACCAGGCACTTGTTTCTGCAGCTCTCCAGAAATCCGGAGCAGGAATGGAACACGAACGTCTGTGGACAGAGGAAGTGAGGAGCTCAGCTGGGGATCATCAAGGCAGAGTGAGAGCCCCAGCCTGCCTTCGCCCCTCCCTGCAGTTCTGCCTGCTTGTCCAGACCCCCTTCCCATTGGGAGGAATTCCAAGATGGGGGAGACAGGAACTCTACTTGCTCTCCCAGCTCTGTTATGGATTGAACTATATTCTCCCAAAATTTATGTTGAAGTCTTAATCTCTGGACCTTTAAAGGTGACTTTGTTTGGAACCAGGGTCTTTGAAGACGTTATCAGTAACATGAGGCCACAGTGGAGTTGGGTGGACCCTAATCCCATCTGATCAGTGAGTGTCCTCATGAAAGGGAAGAGACAGGGAGAGGGCCAGAGACTTCACGGCCAAGTGACAGCTGCAAACCAAGGAGCACCCAGAAGCTGGGAGAGATGAGGAGGGGTCTTCCTCCAGAGCCTCCAGAGAGAGCCTGGCCCCACTGAATTGAGACCCCACCCCTACCCGGTCCCACCTCCAGGACTGTGAGACAATAAAGTCCTGTTGTTACAAACGCATCTGTCCATGGCCCTTTCTCATGACAGCCCCATATGGAGAAGCTCATGAGACCAAAGTGAGCCCAAGCAGACCTTGTCCGGGACCTGAACCTTGAGGGGGAGTCACTTAGGGACTTTGACAGAGTCAGTCTGCACACAGTAAGGAGCCAACAGTGAAGTCCTAGGTACATATGGAAACTCGTCCGGGCTCTTTCTGGCCTCACCCGACTCCTGCCCTACAACTTCCCCTAAATCTGTTGCTAGCCAATCTACTCAATGAGTTCTTTTGCTGCCCAACCTCACCAGAGAAATTCTCTGTGGATCCCAATACTGCCTACTAAACAGCTTTCCCTTACGTTCCGGAGAAACTCCCTGGATTGGTTAGCTGCGGAACACACAGCCCCATTTAACAATAAACCTTCATTCTTTGCTCACATCTCTGTGGGTCTGTTGGAATTAACTAGGTTAGTTAGACTCCAGGCTCTGGGTTGGACCAGTTATAGGTTGAATTGTGTCCACCACACCGGTGTTGCCAACCCTAACCTCTATGCCTGTGGTTTGAACTCCATTTGGGAATATGTTATTTGGTATGTTAACTCCGGTAGGGTGACTCTGGAGTCAATCTCTTACAAATCATAAGAGGAGTAGATTAAGCAAACTGAGAAGGGGAGAGAGAAATATTAAGCCAAGGAAAAACCACCCACGAACAAAAGCTGAAAGAGATGAGGAAAGCCTTCCCCTCGGGCCTGAGTCCTGAATTCAGACCTCCAGCCTCACAAGTTGTAAGAAAATCAGTTTCTGTCTAGAGAACTAAGGCATCCAGGTTGGTGACACATACTTCTCATCCACTTGGGACCTGCTGGCTATTTCAATGCATGAGAGTAAGAAGTTCACTGTATAAACACATTTTAAGGCTTCACTCACTTCAAATCCACTGACATCTCATTGGCCAAAGTAAGTCCCGTGCTGTGCCCAAAAGTCCAGGGGTGGGGAAGGGAACTCCACCCCTCCTGAGGCTGTGGTGAGGACTGGCCACTGAGTACATTCCAGTCATAGTGACCCCCTGAGTGTCGGAGGAGAGCTGTGCTCCACCGGGTTTCCAATGGCTGAGCTTTTCAGAAGATTGCCACGCCTTTCTTCAAAGGCACCTCTAGATGAACTTGAACATCCAATTTTTTTGGTCAGCAGCTGAATGCAATCACTGTTTGCAACACCCAGGAACATATTGAGGTGTTGGATTCTACTACAAGGGAGTGGAGAAGCGAAGTTGAGAATTCAGCCCCCTTTTGACCTAAGCTGGTTTGAGATGGTTTTCTGTCTGTTGTAACTGGAACTAGTTAGAGAAGTTTCCGGGGGTATGACAAGGAGACTTGAGGGTCGTCCGTTCCTCTTTGAAGTACCAGTCCAGTGTGCTGGTATCTGTCCATCTAGGGCGGGGGCAGACGGCAATTGCCCATCACCGGGAGCTCCCTAGGTTGTACTCCTTGCTAGCCCAGCCCCTGAGGAAAAGGAGACAAAAGGATGAGGGTCACCTTCAGGAATTGCTGGGTCAGGTGGCCACTTCCACTGCATTCCAGTCGGGGAATTTGATCGTGGGCATACCTGCTGCAGGAGGGGCTAGGACCCAGGTGCCCAGCCCAGCAGCCACTTGTCTCCTTTGCTTCCTTAGAGGGAGACTGGAAGTCAGTGTATCCACCACAGAACGCCCACAGTGCCAGCTGATGAAACCGCTCCAAACTCAGGAGACCCTGGAGGTACAAGCATTCTGTGGTAAGGTGAAGGGCTGCTGGGAGGACCACATGCCCGAGGATGCTAACATAAGCAGGTTGTGGTCTTTGGAGGGAGATTCCTCAAGCACACCTGGATGACAGGCGCCTTGTTGGTAGTGCTTATTACGGAGTTCATGCAGAATCATGGTGACCCCGTGTGCTCCAGAGTAAAACGGCTCCATAGGATTTTCTTGGATGTGATCTTTAAGAGAAGGCATCTTGGTGGCGCAGCAGTTGAAGCACTTGGCTATTAACCAAAAGTTCATCTGGAGAAAGATGTGGGTGGCAGTCAGCTTCCATAGTGACCGCCGTGGAAACCCTTTGAGGCAATTCCACTTTGTCCTCTAGGGGCGCTGTGAATCACAATCAGCTTGTCAGTCAAGAGTTCATTGTTACCAAAGCAGAGCCATTGGGGGGGTGGGTTCAAATTGCCAACCATCCAGGAGCTCTGGTAGCGTAGTGGTTATGAATCAGGCTGCGAACCTCAGGGTCAGCAGTTTGAAACTACCTGAGAAAGATGAGGCTTTCTGCTCCTGTAAAGATTTACAGCCTCGGAACCGACTCCATGGCACATAACAACAACATCAGCTAAGAATTTCATTACTACTACTAGTGGGTTGAATGTTGTTGTTGTGGCTGTGAAGTGCAGTCTAATCTGTTCTGACTCATAGCTACCCTGTTTAGGGTTTCCAAGGAGCACTTTGGTGGGTTTGAATGTCCAACCTTGTGGTTAGCAATCCAATGTTTATCCTACAGCGTCACACGGGGATTGTTGCTGTTTCTAAGTAGCTCCGACTCATAGCGCCCCTGTATAGGGTTTCTGAGGAGCAGCTGGTGAGTTTGAACCGCCAGCCTTGCCGTCCAGTGTTGTATCCTACAGCGTCACACCAGGACTCTTGTTAAGTGATCTTGAGTTGGTTCCAACTCATAATGACTCTGCATGGGGTTTCCAAGGAGCAGTTGGTGGGAGTGAACCTCCAAACTTGCCATTAACAGTCCAGTGCTTATCCTACTGTGCCACAATAAGACTTCTACACCAGGACGTCTTGGTAGTTGCCATAGTAACCCTGGATAGGGTTTCCGAGTTGTTGAAGCTCACTGGTGAGCTTGAACTACTGACCTTGTGGTTCAGACAGACTTTGCAGTCCAATGCATTAACCCACAGTGCCACACCAGGACTCCACACCAGGACGGTTGTTGTTAAGTGCTGGCAAGCTATTTCTCACCCATAGAAACCCTGTATAGGTTTTTCGAGGAGCAGATGATGGACTTGAACCGCCAACCTTGGGTACAAACTGACTTTGCATTCCAGTGCATTAACCCACAGGGCCACACCAGCACTCTATACCAGGCCTTCTTGTTGTTGTTGATAAGTGCTGTCCAGTCTGTTCTGACCCATAGCAATCCAGTATAGCGTTTCCAAGGAGCAGCTGGTGAGCTTGAACAGCCGACCTTGCCGTTCAAGGTCCAGTGCTTTATCCCACAATGCCACACTCAGACTCTAGACCCAGAGTTCTTGTTGCAGTTGTGAAGGGCCGTCGAGTTGGTTCCGACCCATAGCGACCCTGTATAGGGTTTCTGAGGAGCAGCTGGTGAGCTTGAACTGCCGACCTTGCAGTTTAAACAGCTTTGCAGTCCGGCACTTTAGCCCAGAGCACCACACCAGGAGCCCCCACCAGGACTAGCGTTCCTAAATTCTAGAGTCCTAAGTTCTGGAACGTGTGCATGTGAGCTCGTTTGGGAAAAGGGCCTTTGCAGAGATGAAGATAAAGGCCTGGAGAAGAACGCATCATTGATTAGAGTGGACACTAGGTCCAGTGACAGGTGTCCTTACAAGAGAAGGAAGAAGGAGCGCTGACACAGAGACACGGAGGAGGAGAAGCCATGTGAAGACGGAGCCAGAGTGGGAGTGATGTCAGGAGCCACCAGAAGCCAGAAGAGACCAGGAGTGCTTTTCCCCTAGAGCTTGCAGAGGGGGTGTGGCCCCGTGGACACCTGGATCCCCCACTTCTGGCCTCCAAACTCTGAGAGGATGAATTTCTGTTGTTTTAAGTCACCCAGTGTCTAAAGACAGCCACAAGAAACTGAGAGACAGGGACACCAGCTGAGCCCTCCCTCCTGCCCCCATCTGTGCCCACCCAGCCTGCTTGCTTGACATTGTACCTGAGCCCTCCTTGACTGAAAATGTCTCCCGCTTGGACACAAGTCTGCCCTCTGGTCCTGGTTAACATGGGCTGAGAGCCAGGCCCGAGCTCCGCGCTGCCCTGTGCTCTCCCCTGAGATGCCCGCTGTGAGGTGAGGAGGTACAAGTCCAGGGGACTTGCCCAAAGTCTAGGGTGGGTCAGCCCAGAGCACATCAGAGAGCCACAGCCAGGGAGGGCAGCCCAGTCAGGGGGAGGCACTGAGAGGAATGCCCTCCCACCCCCAGGATGGGGCATTTGGAGGCTGATGACTCCTTGGGAGAGGAGGTGTGTGGTATCTACAACACAGCATTTCCGCACTCCCCACTCCCAGGTAGACTGACACCTTAGCCCCTGATCACTGCTGAGATCCACCTGCAGGCTCAGTTAGATGTCAGTTCAAATCCTCTTCTCTCTGTGACCTACATGGATTGGATGGGACCCCTGGGGGCAGTGTGGGGCTGTAGGGGGTTAGGGTGGAACTAGGAATCCCATCCCAGGTCCTAGTGCTCAGACAGGCTGGCAAGAGAGGTCCACCTGCCACATTGTTCCTTTGGCTATTGTGGAGATCGGAGATCGCTGTCCCTTCCACAGATGAAGATCCAGAGGCTCTCAGCAGGGCTGTGTAACGTCAGATCAGCGCTGGGGTCTTTCTGTGGGCTCTACCCACCACTTCCCAGAGGGTCCTCTTTGCTCCCCTGGAGATCTGAGAGCCTGGACCTTAGACCTGTGTCCTGTAAGCAGGTGGTAGTGGACACGGCCCCTGCAGAGCACCTAGGCAGCAGAGTCAGCTGGGCACAGACGCCCACCTCCTGCCCATCCCTGAAGCTTCAGCCCCAGGAGACCACCATGAGCAGGAGCCAGGAGGGGCCCAGCTGGGGCGGCGGGCACAGCTGCGCCTGCGGGAGCGATAGAGGGACCACTGGGGAAGGGACTTACCAGCAGGCAACTCCACTGAGACCCCAGGAGGGCTCCTCATTTCCAGGAACCATAGACATGGGTGAGGGGAAGTGGCTACATTCAACCTCAGTGCCAGCTTCCTGCCTGCAGCTCCCCCCAACTCCCCAGCTCCTTGCCCCTCCTCCTCCCCTCAGTTACCCCTTTCTCCCCCACCCCTCCATTAACCCCTTCCTGGAAGCTCTAAAGAGCTGGGGCCAACTCAAGCCCAGTTGGGACAGGACAGCCTGAGGTGACACCGTCATCCTTAGGGACAACAGGAGGAGAAGCCAGGCCAGGGACTCTCCTTGTCCATCCCCACCTGGCCACCAGCCTGGCCACCTGCCTAACCAGGTCTGAGCCAACACCTGCCACCCCGCAGCCCACAGAGAGCTAGTGGGGCAGTAGAACTGGCCCTACTCGGCTGGTCCGAGGGGTGGGAGTGAGTAGTCTCTCTCTAGGGCCAGACACCAAGGGGACCTTTCTTGGGTGTGGGGGCAGGGTTCTTCTCCAGTTCCATGGAAACTCATAGGCGTGTGAAACTTGGATAAGGAAGATTGTAGAGGAATTGATGCGTTTGAGTTATGGCGTTGGAGGAGAATATTAAAAATACCATGGTCTACCAGAACCAACAGATCTGTGTTGGAAGAAGTACAGTCAGAGTGCTTCTTAGAGGCCAAGATGGCCAGACTTCGTCTCTCATACTTGGGACATATTGTCAGGAGACACCAGTCCCTGGAGAAAGACATTATGCTTGGTAAAGTGGAGGGTCAGTGAAAAAGTGGGAGACCCCCAACGAGATGGATTGGCACAGTGGCAGCAGCAGTGGGCTCAAGATTAACAATGATTGTGAGGTTGGCACAGGACCGGGCAGTGTTTCATACGGTCACTATGAGTCAGAACTGGCACAATGGTACCCACCAACAATTACATGAAGCCCCAGACATAGGAGAGGAGCTCCGAGTCAGGGGCTAGCACCCTCTGTCCCATCCGTCTGCTTCTTCTCCCTCCTGACATCCAAGGTTCATTGTGAGAGGGCTCTGTGGCTGTGTCCTCAGCCCTAACCCCGACCTAGTCCCTCAGGTGCAAGGAGCAGGGCTGCGTGGGTGTGTTTGGGGTGAGTGTTTGGGCAGGTGCCTGCAAGGCAGCCGGTTTCCCAGAAAGAGGAACGAAAGAGCAGTACCTCACTCTGACCGGGGCCCCAGCCCCACCCTCCCAGGGCTCAGAAGCTCCACCCTGTGACCTGGTCTTGGGAACCGAGCCAACCATGGGTGGAGACAGTCCCCAAGGGGCCCTGGGTGGGGGGAAGGGAATGATCCCTACTGAGGGTGGGGGGCCAGCCCTGCAAAGGGGCCTGGGGTCATCCTCTCTGTACCCACCTTCCCTGGCCCAGCATGGCCACTGAGAGAGCCAGAGTCTCCTATATTCCCAGAGGACCCACAGCGGCCCTTAGGCCTCCAGCTGGTACCCCTCCTCTGCATTCCCCCTGGCCCCACCCCGGCCTGTCCTACTTGGTTCCCGAGGTCCCCAAGAGTTGCTGCAGGCTCAGACTCAGGTCCACTGATCAGAAGTGTATATGCAAATCACCATGCAGATGAGCCCCCACTCCTGGTGTATGGGAAGTGTTGCTTCTAACAGCAGCCCTGCAGCTGTCTACCTCTCCACCAACAACAGCAGGGAGACAGAGTGTCTACCCCACCCTGGTGCCCTGGCTGTTTTCAGAGGAGTAAATCCAGACCACCCTGAGGTGAATGAATGAGGTACATTGTGCCCAGAATGAAGGATGGTGGGACCTCGCGCAGTAAGGAGCAACCGTGCATCCCTTTTAAGATCTTGCTTAAAAATCTCATCAGCCAAGCATCCAAGTGCCACCAAACATTTTAACATAATTCAGATGAGTTCTTTGCCACTGCCTAGTCCAATTGCATGTTCATCATTTTCTTTAAAGCCTCATTAGACGTACATTTTACATCCATGTTTCTAATAGCATTTGATTGCTGGTGTCATCTGTATTCCCTAAGTTGGTAGAGGCTTCTCTATAACTCTCCTCTTCCTTCTGAGTTGTCATTACATTTGCCTCTACTGTCCATAATTCTACCAACAATCTCCTCAAGGCTATCTAGGCTTTTACTAGTCATACCTTAAAACTCTTCTAGTCTTCCAAAATCACTTTCATGTTTTAGGCATCCATTAGAGCAGCATCCCACTCCTGGTACCAAATCCTGTTATCTAGTAGCTAGTTAGTCAGTATCTACTTACTATCGTCTAGGAGACAGCACTGTTCTGAGGGTTGGGATAGAAGATTCCTTCTGGAACTTCCTCTGCAGAGGGGAGATGGGAAGATATTCCGTATGTCAGTAATGTTGAGCTTGTTAGGAGGTACAGGGCACTCTGAAGGAAAGAGAAGTGTAGGGGTGGCTAGGGGAATCAGGAGCGGGACAAGGAGCAGTTGTAGAATTACACAGGGTAGTTCCTAAGATGGGTGAGAGTTGCAGGACTGGAATGCTGTGAGGGACCCGTCTAAGCAGGGGACCTGGTTTTGTCCATGTGGCTAGGTGCTATATAGTGATTTCAGTTGTTTGCTCAAACACTAGTCCAGATGTTGTTATGAAGTAGTTAGATGCGGTTGAAGATTGAATTCGTTGGTCTTAAGGAAAACCACTGATTGGAAGAGATCCGTATTTGTGCCCATTCCAAAGAGAGGTGACCCAACGGAATGTGGAAATCATCGGACAATCTCTTTGATATCCCATGTGAGTAAAGTTTTACTAAAGGTAATACAGAAACAGCTGCAGAGAACTTCCAGAGGCTCAATTCGGATTCAGAAAAGACTGTGGAATGAGGGATATCATTGCTGATGTCCGATGGGTCTTGGCTGAAAGCAGATAATATCAGAAAGATGTTTACCTGTGCTTTATTGACT
>NW_006408650.1:4476739-4490283 GCF_000296735.1 Chrysochloris asiatica | reverse complement strand
CCAAAACCAATTCCGACACTTACCATCCCTCCCCATGAGTCTAGAGTCTCTCTCATCTGCTGTT
Source organism: Chrysochloris asiatica (assembly GCF_000296735.1). Lineage (NCBI taxonomy): Eukaryota > Metazoa > Chordata > Mammalia > Afrosoricida > Chrysochloridae > Chrysochloris > Chrysochloris asiatica. Next base: position 4,490,219 of record NW_006408650.1, on the reverse strand, counting down.
TGACAGTCCATTGCAATGGCCACACAGAACTCATAAACAGTACTTACGACTGTGGGGTGTGTTAGGGAAGTTGTTAAGTGCTGCTAAGTCGGTTCTGACTCATAGCTACCCCCTGTAGAGTTTCTGAGGAGTGACTGGTGGGTTTGAACCTTGCAGTTCAAACTTGTGGTCCAGTGCATTATCCTGAAGCGCTACACCAGAACTGCATTAAGGAAGATGTTGTTGTAATGTGCTGTGGAGTTGGTTCCGACTCATAGCGACCCTGCATAGGGTTTCCGAGGCTGTAGATCTTTACGGGCGGGCGCAGAGAGCCTCATCTTTCTCCGGCAGAACAAGCTGGCAGTTTCTAACTGTTGTTCCTGAGGTTAGCAGCCCAATTCGTAACCACTACGTTCCCAGAGCTCCTTAAGGAAGTAACAGGTTTATAATTCAGGATCAGAAACAACTAAGGGTAGAGTTTTTTTGAGCAGGACAGCCTCTTCCCAGCCATGTCCACAGGCAGACCTCTCTGGGGCCCTCCTCAGCCCCTTGGTCTGGCCTCTGGCAAGTGTTACAAAGCTCTTTTAGCTCTATTGATGAAGTTTCCAGCGATGCCTCACTCTGCCAGTAAGCTTTACCTTGAAGGCGCTCAGCTCTAGCTCTGTGGGTTTGCAAACCAAGCTCCCCCAGTAAGGGTCTGGAAGCACTCCACTCTGCCTGCAGGTCTCCCGCCCGAAGGCACTCAGCTTTCTCTCCAGTGGGCACACCGTGCAGTCTCGTGCCAGTCCAGGCTACTGCTCTTCTCTCTGCTGTCACTGCGGTGGGTCTCTGAAGCCAGGCAGGGATCTCGGGTCCAAAGGATGCACTCCACTCCTGGTTCTTCATTCTTGTGGGTAGTGAGATCATCTTTCTGCCTCTGTTGTTGTTGTTAAGCGCCATCAAGTCGATTCCAACCCATAGCGACCCAGTGTAGGGTTTCCAAGGAGTGGCCGGTGAGCTTGAACCACTGATCCTGAAGTTCAAACGACTTTGCAGTCTGATGCATTAGCCCACAGTGCCATACCAGGACTCCTTTCTGCCTCTAGGAGGGCTCATTTTAAAGCCTCGTGGAATGGCAAACCTGACCAATTCCCACATTAGGGTTCCATACACTTCATTTAAGGAGCTCTGGTATTGTAGTAGTTATGAATCAGGCTGCAAACCTTAAGGTCAGCAGTTTGAAACCGTTTGAACAAGGGTTCTGTCATTGAGTCCATTCTAACTCACAGTGACCTGGTAGGCGGGAGTAGAATTGCCCTATCGCATTTCCAATGTGGTCCTCTTCATGGAAGTCCACTCTCTCCCCAAGGGGGGCTGCTGAATTTGAACCACCTGGTGTGGCGCTGTAGGATAAGCACTCAACCATAGAATCAGTTTGAACCGCAAGGTTGGTGGTTCAAACTCACCAGCTGCTCCTTGGAAACCTTATACAGGGTCACTATGGGTCGGAATCAACTCAACAGCACACAACAACTTCTCAGTTAGCAGCCGAGCACTTAACTACTGCAATACCAGAGCTCCTTTCGGTTTCACCTAAGATTGCCAAATTTAGCAAAATAAAGAAACAAACAAAAAATGAATTAAGAGACCTATTCTGTCTGAATTTCAAATACAACAGATTGACTTTCATTTTACCATCAGGAGCTCTGGTAATGGTTACAAGTCAGGCTACTAACCTCAAGGTCAACAGTTCAAATCTACCCGTCGCTCCGAGGGAGAAAGATGAGACTTTCTGCTCCCATGAAGATTTATAGCCTCAGAAACTCTATACAGGGTCACTGTGAGTCGGAATCGACTCCATGGCACATAACCAAGAACAAACCAGAGTCTATGTAATGCTTAGGATGTTTGCTTGTTCTTTGTTGTTAAATGCTGTTGAGTCAGTTCTAACTCACGGTGACCTTTTATAGGGTTCTGAGGAGCTGCTGGTGGGTTTGAACTGCCGACCTTGTGAGTAGCAGTTCAGTGATGACCTTACAATGCCATACCAAGACGCCTAGGATACACTTGGTGGTGGTTGTGTGCTGTGGAGTTGGTTCTGAGGCTTTACAAGAGCAGCAAGTCTCCTCTTTCTCCAGCTGATAGATTTGAACTGCTGACTTTGTGGTTAGCAGCCCAATGTATGATGCACTATGCTTCCAGGGCTCCTTAGGATACACTTAAACTTAAAAAAACGGATTTGTTGCATTTTGGACCTTCAGACGTAAGAGTTCTCTATTTGATCTGGTAATCCTCATCTCACCCTGCCCCCACATCAGCTTTGTGCCCTAACCACAAACTTCTCAACAACGCAGCTGCATTTTATCATTACATCTCTTCCCACTCCGAGCACCCCCTTGAAAACGGCTTCTTTTTTGTTTTGCATTTTATAGTTTTACAATTGCAGCAGTAAAAAATTTCTTGTCAGCAGAGTGATTGAAAATTTGACTACAAAGGGACATGTGTTTTAGTTACATCTTGGTCAGAGACATGAAATGGAGTCTTTATACTACCACTGAAGTTTTGAGTATGAACTTGATGTTTAAAGAAGTTCTCATAATACCATTACAGGTTTATTTGGCACCCCAAATCTTTATAATAAGAGGGCAGGATCAGGGGCTAGTTTTTGTAGCCTTGACTTGCCTGGTGGTCCCTGGTGCACTCAAACATCTGAACTTTGGCGTGAATATAGTGTGGTGTGCCTACAGGGTTCACGGTGCCTTGGCAACAAGCCTGTACACCACACTGCCCTTGTGTAAATCAGACAGCAGGAAGGTCCTGCAGCCCTTGGGGTGGGGAGCCTGGGGCCAGCTGGTCAAAGGATAGGATCTCGCCCCCAGCCTTGAGGCCTTCACTCCGGCTTGGCTGCTCACATGCAGCAAGCACATCTTTAGGTTGGGCTGAATCTGCAGCCCATCATCTGTGACAGGGCCCCAGGACCACAGCCATCTTGTTCTCCTGGCCAGGAAACTCATCTTCAGGATCATCTGAGAAAGGGACGGGGTGGCTGGTTGGTGCGGCCCGTGAACAGCCTTTTGAGTACAACTTGGTTGAAGATGAAGTTGGTCCATCTTGACTGAAACCTGTTCAGCTTGACCAAGAACCGCAGGTAGACGTCCTAGCTCTTGGACTCCTTGCAGTGAACATTTCGGTCCTTGTGGTGAATGTCAACTCCTGCTCAGTCAGGACTGGAAAAACCCCACTGCAGGTTTTAAGTATAAACTTAATATTTGATGTTGTTGTTGTTGTTGTTGTCAAATGCCGTCAAGTCAATTCCAACCCATAGCGACCCTGTATAGGGTTTCCAAGGAGCAGCTGGTGAGCTTGAACCGCCGACCTTGCAGTTCAAACAGCTTTGACGTCTGGTGCATTAACCACAGAGCCACACCAGGACTGGGGCTCCCATAATACCACTGCAGATTTTGAGTATGAACTTGGTGTTTGATTGTTACCTGTTACCAAAACAGCACCAGTTGCGTTGGACCCAACTTGATGGCACTTAACAACACAGCCAGGAATAGAATCACTGTTTGTGTTTTCGACACAGTGGTAACATTTTTCCCCCCTACGGTGCTGCAATAGGTCTGTGTATGTGTTTTACGGTTATTATTGCAGTAAACTTTCTATTCCACCGAATGATGGCAACATTCTGCTACTAATGCGATTATTCTTTTTGTTTGTTGGTGTTTTAAAGCCATGGAAATAAAATTTACTCCCAACAATACAACAACGATTTGACATCCCTAAAGCTGACCATAAATAATAGCTGTAATAAACCCAGAAGTGTCCTTCCTGGAAAAGGTGAGATCAAAGTTTCTATGCTGATGGAACCCCATGGTTGAGCAGCTCTGTCTGGACCTTGGCATCTGATTGTTGTTGTTAGGTGCCATCAAGTCAGTATGGACTCATAGCGACCCTATGCACAATAGAACGAAACACTGCCTGGTCCTGGGCCAACCTCACAATCATTGCTATGTTTGAGCCCATGGATCTGCCACTGTGCCAATCCATCTCACTGGGGCTCTTCCTGTTTTTCTCTGACCCTCCACTTTACCAAACATGATATCCTCCAGTGACTGGTTCCTCCTGACAGTATGTCCGAGCTATGAGAGACATCTGACAGAGGTTTCAAAAGAATGAAGCAAAAAAAAAAAAAAAAGAATAAATCAAGGTCTTCATAGGTTGCTAGGAAGAGTAAGTTACTGAACATTAGCTACAGCAAGCTTCAGTGCTCTGTGAAATGGGTACAAAGAGATTTCTACAAAGGGTGAGTTGTGAGCATGAAAGATAGTGCTCATAGGCGATGGGCTTTCTGTGTATGGTAGCTACTTTCATTTCCTCGAGCAAGGGTAGCTAACAACAGAACTGGGCCCACTCAGCCTAGAGGCTAGAAGTCAGAGATCCAGAGATGGGAAGCTTTGCCTAGCAAAGCTCAAGGAGAGCCCTACGTGGCCTGTTTTTTCTTTTAATGTTTTATTGTGAATTATGTAATCGTTTACATGGGAGAACATGAGTTTTCCCTTCATCCTATTCTATATGGTTTCATTGTCCTTACCTGGCTTCTCCCAGCTTCTGACAGCTCCAGGCTTCCTTGGCGAGTGGCTGCATCTCGCCTCTCGTTTCCTTGGTCTTCACATGGTCTTTTCTCTCTGTCTTTGTCTCTCCTGTTTCTTATAAGAACCCTTGTTATTGGATTTAGGACCCTCCCTAATCCAGGATAAGGAGTCCTCATGGCATAGTGGGGTAAATGTTAGGCTTGTTAACAGAAAGGTCGGCGGTTCAAACCCACCAGTCACTCTATGGGAGAAAGATGAGGCTTTCTGCTCCTATAAAGATTTACAGCCTCAGAAACCCTCTCCAGGGTGACTATGAGCTGGCACATAACTACCACCACCTCAGCACATAATTACCACCACCACCACCACCAAATGGATAAAGACGGGAAAGTTGATAACTATCACTCTCATGCCTCCAGCCTGGCCCCTTCCCACTCCAGCAGGAACCAGCTGCCTAGACACTTGTCCACTCTATTACTGCCTCTGGGGCTGTCCTTCTCTCCCTTGCCCTTGCCGGAGGAATGCCAAGCCATCTGAAGCCACCTTCTCTTCAGGGACACCCTCCTGGCCTCACCCCACCCCACCCCCGAACTCATCCCCCTCCTCTGGCTCTGGAGGTGGGGTGAGCCCTGGGGTGTCCTTCCTGCTTCAGCAAATGAATGCCCAAAAGTCAGTGTCCAAGCGGGATCCCTTCCAGTTCTGTTGCAGCCCACCCAGGTGGCGGCGGCTTCCCATCATTTGTGGTCAGCATTTCAGGGACCACTAGGGGGAGACCTTCTCGGTCCAGTCCCTTACTGGCCAGTCACCCTGGGCATGCATGCGTGCAGAGTGTGTGTGTGTGTGTAGTGTGTGTCATCTCTGTGGTTTATGTGTAAATGAGAGTGTGCGATTGTGTAATTGTGAGTGAGAGAGTGTATTGTGTGTGTGTGTGTCTGCAGGGGGGTGTCTATGTGAGTGCTCATGTCTGTGGTATGTGTGAATGAGTGTGTGATTGTGTGGGTGTGTGAGTGAAGGTGTGTACTATCTGGTGAGGGGTGGAGAGGGTCTGGTTTCCTAGGGGGGAAGGACTTTATAAGAGATGGTTGTTGCTGTTAAGTACCATGGAGTTGGTTCCCACTCACAGTGACCCTGTACAGGATTTCCGAGGCTGTAAATCTTTACGGGAGCAGAAAGCCTCATCTTTCTCCCAAGCAGCAGCTTGTAGTTCTGAACTGCTGACCTTGCGCTTTGCAGCCCGATTTGTAACCACTACGCTAGAGACTTAAGGAGTTCTGTTGGTGCTGTGGGTTACGCACTGAGCTGCTAACCAAAAGGTCAGTGGTTCAAGCCCACTAGTCATTCCACAGAAGAAAGCTATGGCTGTCTGTTTCTCTCATGATGACAGCTTTGGGAACCCTAAGGGGCAGTTCTAGGGTGCCCTACAAGGTCGTTATGAGTCAGAATTGACTAGAGGCTGGGTTGGTGGTGCTGGGGTAGGGAGAGTAGCGGGTAAGAACCACAATGAAGTCACTGGCTTCGTTTATAGGCCTGGTGTTGTTGTACGCATTCCGTATATTTTTGGGCAAATAACCCTATTAGTCTGTTGCTACAATGCCCACGATACAGATAAAGAAACAGATCGAGATATGCTGCGAAATTTGTTCAGAGCTAAACCCTGAGGAAGGCCAGAATGTGGTAGATGAGTGTGTGAGAGAGTGAGTGGAGTGTAGGTGTGAGAAAGAATGAACGTGTTGTGTTGGTGTGTGAGTGTGTGTGTGAGAGAGTGACTGTGGACATGTGAATTCAGGGGGGTGGGGGGTGAACCTGGCAAAGGAGCTGGGCTCCCAAGAGCTTAGGAGCTCAGCCTGCTGGGTGTCCTTGGGCAAGTCCTCTGAGCCTCACTTCCTCTGTAGAGTGAGTAACTGACACCTGTCTCATGGGGTTACTGGGAAGTTTTACCAAACAGAACGAGAAGGATGGGGCTCCAGAACATTCCATTGTGTTCATGCAGTTCCGGTACATAGACCAAGAGGCAGTCATTCAAATAGAACAAGGGGCTATTGAGTGGTTTAAGATCAGGAAAGGTGTGTGCCAGGGTTTTATTCTTTCACCATACTTACTCAATTGGTATGCTGAGCAAAGAATCTGAAAAACTGGTCTATGAAGAAAAACGTGACCATGAAGAAAAACGTGACCAGATTAGAGAAAGACTCATTAACAACCTGCAATATGCAGATGACACAACCTTGCTTGCTAAAAGCCAACAGGATTTGAAGCATTTACTGATGAAGATTCAACAAAATAAAACGGCCTTCAGTACAGATTACACCTCAACATAAAGTAGACAAAAATCTCACTACTAGACCAATAAGAAACATCATGAAAAGTGGAGAAAAGATTGAGGTGGTCAAGGTTTTCATTTTACTTGGATCCACAATCCATACTCATGGAAGCAGCAGTCAAGAAATCAAATGATGTATTGCATTAGGCAAAACTGCTACAAAAGACCTCTTTAAAGTGTTCAAGGGCAAAGATGCCTCTTTGCAGGCTAAGGTGCACCTGTCCCAAGCCATGGTATTTTAAATGGCCTCAGATGCACCTGAAAGCTGGACAATGAATAAGGAAGACTGGAGAAGAATTGATGTCTTGGTACTATGGTGTTGGAGAAGAATATTAAAAGTCCCACAGACGGCCAGAGGAACAACAAATCCGTTTGGCAGAAGTACAACCAGAATGCTCTTTAGAAGCGAGAACAGCAAGATTTCCTCTCATACTTTGGACATATTATCACAAGAGACATGGACCCCTGGTATGACGCTGTAGGTTCAGCACTGGACTGACTGCAAACTACAAGGGCAGCAGTTCAAACCCACCAACTGCTCCTTGGGAACCCTATACAGGGTCACTATGAGTGGGAACCTAACAACACCAGCAACGTAAGACGGGACCAGTCTCTGGAAAAGGATACCACGCTTAGCAAAGTGAGGTTTAGAGAAACCGAGGAAGAGCCTGAACAAGGTGGACTGACATAGTGACTGAGGCAACGGACTCAGAAGCAATGCGTGTGAGGACAGCACATGAGCAGGCAGCTCTGGGCTCTGTTTTCCATAGAGTGGCTAGGAGTTGGAATCATCTCGCAGGCATCCAGTAAGATTGCCGCATCACATAAAAGTCCGTTCACTTCCTTTCAGTGCTTTAAGGGAAAGAGCTACACAGGCGAGAAAGATGAATGGGGTGGATCTGAAACTCTCCTTGGGGTCCAGGCCTAAGCGCTCCTCAAGTGGGTCAAGAGGTATGCTGGACTTGCACCACTAGCTGCCTTGGAAGCTGTGTTAAAACCCAGTGTGGAATGCTGGCCTAGCCTGGCGCGCCAGCCACATGTTACCTTGTTTTATGTTTGTCAGACCCTGTGCTCCGTGTCTCCTTTAGTCTTCCCAGGAACCTCATGAAGGCAGCTGTTCTAGAGCTGAAATTCTAAAGTACTTGGTTTGTGGAAGCCTGTGGTTTGCAGTGGGAGCCCTAACTCAATTTTGACTCATTGTGTTCAGCCTCTGCTTAACCAGCAATGTGGTAACTTTGACCTCAGACAGAGTATGTTTGAAAGTTGATCACAACCCTCCAGGTGTGCCTTGAAGGGCAATCTTGCCCTCTGGGACCTTCCTTGGGTTGCTCTTCCCGATTTACAGATGAGCCCTGGAGGTGCAGTGGGTTAAATGTTGGACTTAACTCAAAATTGATGCCTCAATCCCATCAGCCACTGCAAGAGGGCAAGATGAGGCTGTCTGCTCTTGTAAAGATTTACAGTCTCAAAACTCACGGTCTGCTCTGTAAATCTTTCAAATCACAATAAAAAGTTTTAAAAACAGAAAGAAAGAAAAGATTTACCGTCTCAGACCCCTCCAGAGCAGTCCCGTGTCCTATAGGGTCACTCTGAATGGGAATTGACTCGATGGCAGTGTTTTTGGTCATCTAAAAGTTGGGGTACCTGGGTTGAATGGTCAGGAATCATATCCTGACCATCAAGTAGTCAGGTGGTCAAAGGAGCCCAACCTTGTAAATCTGCAGTATGTGTCCCAGTCATGGCCTTCCCTCCCCGCCCCCATCTGTAGTCCCACCTGCAATAATGATGACTTGATCTTCCACCACTCATGACTTTGTGAGGGTTTTGTTTTCTGTTATTCACAATTAGCCAGGTGGCCCTGAATCCTTTGGACCCCACTGTGGCCTCGTGCTGGTGGTCATCCTCATCCTGAGGATTCGTGTCTGTCTCATCTTTGTCTGGTTTAAGACTTAAAGGGATTTCTCTGAAATATGTTTGAATTTGAAGCTTTTCCTCCTCCTCGAACAATATCTCCATTTCAGGTGAGAAATGTGGAGCTTGTACAACACAGGGAAGGTGCCAAAGGCCGTGTGGTTATGAGACACTCAGAGCTGGACCTACCTGGCTGACCTCTCTGGCTGAACAGTTAGCATGTCGACTGCAGCACATCCAGCCTGGCCTCATTCTGTTGGTGCCGCCCAGAAGCCACCCACCCCCCCTCATTAACCAATCCCTGACTGCGAGGGATGAACAGTGATTGGTCTGACCCTGCTCTTTAGCCAGTGATTGGTCTAGGAGTGACCGTGTTGACCAGCTTGTCAATGAAATATAAGTGTGGGGGCAATCTCTGAATGTCTCCTGCTTGGGGCACTATCATGTGAGGATGTGATATGCGGCGTTGTGGCAACTATTTTGTATCCATGAGGCACAACATTCCTAATAGTGTTTGGATTTGGTTTTTTGGAATGTAGGACTTCTAGCACTAAAGCTAGGAAAGTCTGGGACAAACCAAGATGGGTGAATGCCCTAAATGGCTGCCGTGGAAGGATGGGGAGAACTTGAACCCAGGCCAACGTCCTTCAGTTGCTAACTGGCTCTAGATCCTTGACCTTTGGATTTGTGATGTGAACAATGACTGTCTTGCTTTAAGCTTCTGCTTTGTTACTTGCTGCGCACCCGCCACCTCCTTTTTCCTGTCTTGTTTTTATGCTTTTCCTCACCCTGTATGCTTGCTGTCCACATTCCTGTGGGGCTGCTTCCCTGACGCTGCCTCCTCCAGGCAGGCCTCCGAGCTTCTCTTGCCCTGCCCTGCCCTGCCCTGCTGTGGTACACTGCCCATTCCTTCTCTCTGGGATTTCTTACACTCTGCTCTGTATGACTGTTTCCTGGGAGCTCATTCTCTCACCTGTTCCCATCCACGTAGACTAGAAGCAGACACCACGGCTTTCTCCTCCTTCACCCTCTCCAGGCTCAGCACACAGCAAGCTCTGCAGTTCTGGGACCAACCTCACCTCTTCCCTGGGCAGCTCACTCTGACTCTAGAGCCCAGGGCCCCCACAGCTCCGGATCCTGTCCTCTCTCTTGTTGCTGACTGAGCTCTTTGTCTGCTGTGCTACCCCAAGACCTCTCAACCTCAGAAGCCCCTCGATGGGTCTGGTCTCCACCATCCCAGCTTTCCGGGTTTCAGGGCCTCTAAGCCTTCTCCTCTGGCTGCAGCCAGAGCCCCGCCATCTTCATCACGCATTTGCTTCATTACTCCTATTGCTTTTCCTGTTTTCTGGGTCCCACTTGCTCAGAGTCAAGTGATCCCTTTGACCCTGTCCATCCCCTCCCCCTGGAGGCTGTTAGTTCAGGCCCCCTGCCCAGGGCCTTCTGAGCAAACACACAAGCAGGTCATTCCGGGAAAAGCTGTTCATTTCATGACTCAGACCCTGCTGCTAGAGACACCCCTGGTGTGTCTTGTCTCTGTTCCGAACTCACTTTGTGTACCCTCTCGGGGTCTTAATCTTCTCCTGGGCAAAAAAAGACTCAGCCCAATCTGATTTAAGTAAGGTCCTCTAAGGAGCTTCACTACTGCTGTGAGTTAGGGGTTGGGCTGCTAACCACAAAGTTGGCGGTTCAAAACCACCAGCTGCTCCTCAGGAGAAAGAGGAGGCTGTTTGCTCCTGTAAAGATTTAGTCTCAGAAACCCTATGTACAGTCACTGTGAGTCAGAACTGACTCGATGGCAGTGGGGTGGGGCAAGTAGATGAGGGGGCAGTGGGGGCTCAGGGGTAGAGTTCTTGCCTTCCATGTAAGGGACCCAGGTTCAATTCCCGGTCAATGCACCTCATGTCAGGGGAGGCTTGTGTGCTACCGTGATGTTCAACAGGTACTAGCAGAGCTTCTAGACTAAGAGACTAGGAAGAAAAGCCTGGCACACAGCATTAGAAACTATCCAGCTCTGTTATGCCTGAAGTCGGGCAACGACAATGCTTGATCCGGTGCTGTGCATCATTTGACTCAGAGTCTCCTGTGGCAGGCTACCAGAAGACCATCCAATGGGCAGGGGAAGGGGTCAGACAGGGAAGGAGGGAGAGAAAGAGCGCTGAGTCAGTGGGGGGCTGAATCCACAGGCAGTCTCAGTGGGGTGCTCTGTGGTGGCTGCTCCCCTCCTGGGAGCCTGTGCTGGAGGGGGAGGGGTTCTGGTCCTTGAGGCACCGCTGGGCCTCGGTAGTGGGACTGGATCCAGTGGGCTTCCAGGAAGGGAAGCTAAAGATACCCCCTTCCCGGCATGGCTGGAAGCCTGTGAAGACAGGGATCAGTTCCCCGTCCTGCTGTCTCCTGGGGCCGGGGTGGTGACCAGGGGGCCCCTTCGGCAGCTGGGCTGGGCTGGACACCTCTGGAGGCTGACTCTCGAAACTGGCATCCTTTGGCCGGTGGGTGAAGCCAGGCGGCGGCTGGGTTCCTGGAAGCCAGGCTGGCTCTGGCCTGTCTGCCACGCTGCCCACTGCATTCTTCAGCCTCCGATTTCCAGGCAGCCTCTGGGGTCAGTCCTCGGCCCTGACCTGTCTTGAGCAGGGGTGCCACAGCGCCATGTTTGGGGTCATTGTGGTTGGAGCTTTGGGCAGCAGTGGGGATGGGTGGGAGGGGGTTGGGGTGACTGCTCGGGGAGCTGGGGGGTGGGACACCTCAACCCTGATAGCTGAGTGTGAGGTGTGTATGTACGTGCATGGGGTGGCTATGTTAAGACCTGAAGTCATCGCAGGTCTTTCTGGGTGCTCTGGGGTGTCCTCTCTTCTCTGAGAGGGGGTCAGGGAGTGTCCTGTTTATGGTAAGACAATGACTGTTCACCTAACCCCTCCAATCCTCCCAGCGGGCAGCTGCCTCTAGGCTTGTTTAGGGAAACTCTTTTAGGAGCCCAGGGCTGGGGAGGGGCCAATGGGAGCTGGCGTCTCTACACCAGCAAGGGCTGAGACTTAGCTTTGTCCCCTGTGACGTGGACCAGTCTCTCTTTGTGTCATGCACATTCCTTTGAGTAACTTAAGGACCTTAGCTCTCCAATGCTGCTCTCACAGAAACACCACAATTGGATGTCTTTCACTAACAGAAATGTAGTCTCTGAAAGTTTAGGAGGGTAGTGCAAACTCAGAGTGCTGAATCTAGAGGAAGGTTCTCTCTCTGTGGGTTCTGGGGGAAGGTCTTTGTCTCCTGTCAGCATCTGTGAGCCTGGCGTTCCTTGGAGATCTCCATGCGTCTTGACATCAATCTTCCCCTGGATCTAGGAGATTCACAATTCAGGGACCCCAGATCCAAAGGACACATTCCACTTTCTTGGTGGTACTGAAACCCCTCTGCTCTCTCCCTCATTTGTTTTATCCCTTTTAAATCTCAAAAGAAATGGACTCAAAACATACCCTAATCCTGCCTCCTAACATCACTGAGGTAAGGATTTATAATAGATAGCAGCGGAGGAGTACATAGTACGCAAACCATGCCCAGCCACGTTGACACAAGTGTTAGGAAGAGGCAACTCCATCCATGACAATGACTCCCACCCACTTCCTGCCGAACAACTCTGGTATGACAGCAGTTGCTGTTGTTGTGAATGGCCGTCGAGTCGGTTCCGACCCATAGCGACCCTGTGTAGGGTTTCTGAGGAGCTGCTGGTGAGCTTGAACTGCTGACTTTGCAGTTAACCCACAGGGCCACACCAGCCTCCCTTAAACAGTAATAACCCTAGGGGCAGGAGTTCATAGTTCTGTTGTTCACGTGTCCCAAAGCACAGAATGCACCAGTGACATGCCCAAGGCCAGTCAGCAAATAACTAGTCAGGACTGTTTAGGGAGTGAGTGATGGAAGCCACTTTAAGCTGGTTGAAGCCATGCAGAGCTCTGTGATGTGCTGAATTAGGTCAGGTATGCTAAATTCAGGTTTGCTAAGGGGTGTCATAAGGAGCTCTGGTAGCGTCGTGGTTATGAATCGGGCTGCCAACCTCAAAGTCAGCAGTTCGAAACTACCAGCTGTTCCGTGGGAGAAAGATGAGGCGTTCTGCTCCCGTAAAGATTTACAGCCTTGGAAACCCTGTGCAGGGTCACTATGAGTTGGAACTGACTCTAGGGTACTTAACAATAACAAACAAGGGGTGTCATATGGAAGCCATTTTTCTCCATCTTTCAGCTCTGCTTCCTTCCATTGGCTTCACCTGCGGACAAACGCTCCCTAGTGGTGGCTAACGTGACTGCAGATAGCTCTGGGACAAGTCCAAGGCCGGCTGGTCTTTGGTTACCTAGGCCCCCAGGCCTGGACCCACCACGTGTGTGGCGTTCTGATTGGCCTGGCCGGGGTCATGTGCTCCTCCTAGGGAACAGGAGTGAGAAAGGGATAGAGCGGGGTGTCTCTTACCAAAAGAAGGAGCACTGTGGTGGGCAGGCAAAGACATTGGTGGCCAGTTTGGGAATAGGGCTCTGTTGGTGTTGAGTTGTACCATGGGCAGCCTGCCCAGCTGTAGGTGGTGGCTCTGGGTCACATGCTTTACGTAAAATAGTGGGGGAAAGGAAGGAGGGGGAAGGAATTTAGTTAATGTGAGCAAAAATGCCTACATAGGGAAAACCAATGTATGATTGTCCTCAAATCTGCTACGATTTTT
>NW_006408650.1:4474420-4475937 GCF_000296735.1 Chrysochloris asiatica | reverse complement strand
TTACTAATGCATGGTCAGCAGTTTGAATCCATTGGTTACTCTGCGGGAGAAAGTTGGGGCTTTCTGCTCCTGCAAAGATTTATGGTCTTGAAAACCCTATACAGGGTCGCTGTGAGTCAGAACTGACTCCATGGCACACCACTACCACCCTCAGTGAGATGGACTGAGCCAGCATCTCTAACAACAAATATTGAACAATGATAGAGAGGACACCGGGTATTGGGCAGTATTTCCTTCTGTTGTCTGCGGATTGCTATGAGTTAGAACAACTCAACATCACCTAAGAATAAAAACAGTGTGTTTTAAAACTTTTTATTGTGAATTGAGTGAAAGTTTACAGAGCAGATCATCAGTTTTACATTCAACAAATCATATACTTTGCTTCATTACAATGATTATAATCCCCTTCATGTACAACCAGTGAACAGGATTTACCTCTATTCACTTTAACTCTTGCATTTCTCCCTGTGTCTCCTGCTACCTTCATCTTTCCTCTGCCAACCTCCCTCTGGTTGTATATTGTCTGCCCCATCTGCCATGTTAGCTAGCGTATGTCTACCCTCTAGCCTGTGAATAATGTTTCTTCTTCTCCCTCCCCCAGGTAATCATCATAGAATGTTTCTTTTATCTAGAAAACCTTATCTGAACTTTTTACAACAGTGGTCTCATACAATGTTTTTCCTTTTGTGATTAACTCATTTCACTCAGCACAATGTCCTCCATGCTGTGAGGTGTGTTTCAGAGTCATTGTTCATTATTCTTCAGCGTTGGGTAGCATTCCATTGTGTGTATGTACCAAAGTTGATTTAACCATTCTTCTGTCTCCATCTTCTTACTATTGTGAACAGTGCTGCACTGAACATTGGTGTGCATACATCTATTCATGTCCTGGCTCGTATTTCTTGAGACTTTATACCAAGTAGAGGGATAGCTGGCTCATACAATAGTTCTATTTCCAAATGGTTGCACTATTTTACAGTCTCACCAGCAGCGTAGGAGGGTCCCAGTCTCTCCACACCCTCCCTAGCATTTGTTGTTTTCTGTTTCATTTTTAAACTTTGCTATTAATGGGGTGGCGCTGTGGGTTAATACGCCAGACTGCAAAGCCGTTTGAACTGCAAAGTCGGAGGTTCAAGCTCACCAGCTGCTCCTCAGAAACCCTATAAGGGTTGCTATGGGTCAGAACCAACTCTACGGCACTTAACAACAACAACAACATTAATGTTGGTGTAATGGTATCTCATTGCTGTTTTGATTTGCAGCTCTGTAATGGCTAATGCCATTAGGAGCTCTGGTAGCGTAGTGGTTACGAATTGGGCTGCGAACCGCAAGGTCAGCAGTTTGAAACTACCTGCTGTTCCATGGGAGAAAGATGAAGCTTTCTGATCCCGTGAAGATTTACAGCCTCAGAAACCCTGTACAGGGTCACTGTGAGTCGGAACCGACTCCACGGTACTTAACGGCCACAATGGCTAATGCCATTAAGAGCTCTGGTAGCGTCGTGGTTACGAATTGGG
>NW_006408650.1:4466594-4470820 GCF_000296735.1 Chrysochloris asiatica | reverse complement strand
ATAGATCCGTTTTGGAAGAAGTGCAGCCAGAGTGCTCCTTGGAGGACAGGATGGCCAAACTTCGTCTCTCATACTTTGGACATATTGTCAGAAGGAACCAGTCACTGGAGAAGGATATCATGTTTGGTAAGGTGGAGGGTCAGAGTAAAAGAGGAAGACCCCCAAATGAGATGGATTGGCCAAGTGGCAGTATTGATGAACTCAAGCGTGGCAACAGTATTGAGGTTGTCCCAGGATCGGGCAGTGTTTCATTATGTTGTGCATAAGGTCGCTATGAGTCGGTACTGACTCAATGGTACCTAACAACAACAACAACAATGGCTAATGATCCTGAGCATTTCTTCATGTGTTTAACAACAATAACAATTAAGATATAATCCACATAGTTTTCCTCTTTTCTAGATGGATCTGGTGAAAGATATGATGCCGATAGAATTTTATGATTCAGTTGTGAGTAATTGTTAACAGGATTAACTGTGATTGTCACACTGCAATTATAGAAGATGTTTAACTAAAAGTTAATCTCTCATTTCACAAACAGAGGACCCCAGGACCACCCAGAAGGAAGAGTATGAGAACCAGGAGATCCTACCTAGAACAGGGGAGACAGCAGAGATGGTGGCAGAGGCGGTGACATGGAGAGACAGAGCAGCTGTGGGCTCTAGACCCATGGACCGATAGGCTGCTTGCCTGCAGGCGGGAGGCTGGCTTGCAGAATGTGTCCTTTGGACATTTAAATGAATATATATTTTTTGGTTTGCATGTGTACATCAAGTATTTTTTTACTTTGTGTATTTGTGAAAAATAAGCTGTAAAAGGGAAGTCACAGGGAGGAAGCTGGATAACAGTTGTTGCAGGGAGGAGAGTGTAATCAGAGAGATGAAGCAAAATGTATGGTTGGTTGAGGGTAAAGCTGATGATCTGGTCTGTTAACCTTCACATACTGTAAAACTTCGTCACTTAAAATGTACTTCATGCACATTAAGTGAACTGTACTTAAAAACGAATGCACATTAAGTTGTTGTTGTTGTTGTGTGCTGTGGAGTCAGTTCCGACTCATAGTGACCCTGTACAGGGTTTCTGAGGCTGTAAATCTTTACGGGAGCAGAATGCCTCATCTTTCTCCCATGGAACAGCTGGTAGTTTCGAACTGCTGACCCTGAGGTTCGCAGCCCTATTTGTAACCACTACGCTACTGAGCTCCTTTCACATTAAGTAAAATGTACTTAAAAATTAGTAGTTGTTAGTATATTCAGAACTCTACAATCATCCTAATTTTGGAACATTATAATAGTTTTTGAACATTTCCACCACCCCAAAAAGTAACCCTTGACCCAGTTATTTCCCAATTCCTGTATCCCCCAACCCTCTGGCAACTACTAATCAACTTTTTGTCTCTATCATTATTGTTGATGTTAGGTGCTGTGGAGTCCGTTCCAACTCACAGGGACCTGACTCACAGTAGTATGAACCATGTCCAGTCCTGTGCTAGCCTTACAAATGTTACATTTGAGTCCATGCTTGCAGCCACTGTTCAGTCCTTCTTGTGGGGGTCTTCCTCTTTTTTTTCTGACCCTCAGCACATAACCACCACCACCACCCCTTTTCCAAGCATGATGTCTTTCTCCGGGGACTGGTCCTTCCTGACACTAAATCCAAAGTACGAGAGATGCAGTCTTGTCATCCTTGTCTCCAACAAGTGTTTCTCGCTGTGCTTCTTCCAAGATAGATTTGTTTGTTCCTCAACAGTCCACGGTACTTTCAGTATTCTTCACCAACACCATCATTTAAATGCATCGATTCTTCTATGTTCTTCCTTACTCATTGTCCAACTTTCACATGCATATGAAGTGATAGAAAATACTGTGGCTTGGGTCAGGTGCACCTTGGTCCTCAAACTGATATTTTTCTCTAGAACACTTTAAAGAGGTCTTGGGCAGTAGATTTGCCCAGTTCAGTCTATCTTTTGACTGATGTTTTCATGATGGTTGATTATGGATCCCAGTAAAATAAAGTCTTTGACAACTCCAACTTTTCTCCATTTATCATGCTATGTATTCATCCACTTGTGACGATTTTTGTTTTCTTTACATCGAGGTGCAATCCATACTGAAGTTTTGGATCTTCTTCAGTAAGTATACCATGTCTGTTTTGTTTTCGTCCAGGAAGTGTGTATGTCTAAATGGGTCTTCCTCCAATCCTGATGCCATGTTCTTCATATAATCCAGCTTCTTGAATTATTTTCTCAGCATACAGATTAAATAACAATTATGAAGTGCACAACCCTGGCTCACACCTTTCCTGATTTTGAATCATTTAGTGTTTCCTTGTTCTATTTGAACAATTTTCTCTTGGTCTATGTACAGGTTCCTCATGAGCACAATTAAGAATATGTTTTCTTCACAATGGTGCCCATAGTTTATTATAACCCATAGTTGTATACCTTTGCATAGTCAATAAAGCATAAATAAACATCTCTCTGGTATTCTATTCTCTGCTTTTAGCCAAGATCCATCTGACATCACCAATGATATCCCTTAGTTCCATGTCCTTTTCTGAATTCTGCTTGGCCTCTCACTCCCCAATTTCAAATTTTACTACATGGCTACAGTGGTCAAAACAGCCTGGTACTGGTACAATGAAAGAACATTGATCAATGGAACAGAATCGAGAATCCAGAAATTAACCCATCCACATACAGCCAACTGATTTTGGACACAGTGCCTAGGTATGTTGCATGGGGAGGAGAAATCTCTAAATTCTGCTTAGAATTCTTGCAGCTCCTTGCTGATGTACTACTGACACGGTTTTTTATTCATCTTCAGCTAAAGTTTGCTTGCATGTGAAATTAATGATATTGTCCAATGATTTTTGTACTCTGCTGTGTCCCCTCTCTTTGGAATGGGCACAAATATGGATCTCTTCCAGTCAGTTGGCCAGGTAGCTGTCTTCAGATGTCTTGGCAACACTTCTGCAGATCATCAGTTTGCTGAAACAGTTCAATTTGTATTCTGTCTATTCCTGGAGCTTCTTTTTCACCAGTGACTTCAGTGCAGCGTGGACCTCTGCCTTCAATCCTATCGGCTCTTGATTACATACTACCTCTTGAAATGGTTGAACATCAACTGTTTCTTTTCGGTACAGTGACTCTGTGTAATTCTTACAGCTTCTTTTGATGCTTTCTGCATTATTTAATATTTTGTCCATAGAATCCTTCAACATTGCAACCCGAGGCTTTAATTTTTTTCTTCAGTGAGTTCTTTCAACTTGAGAAATGCTGAGCATGTTCTATTTTGATTTTCTAACTCCAGGTCTCTGCACATTTCATTATAATACTTTGTCTTCTCGAGCCGCCCTTTGAAATTTCCTGTTCAACTCTTTTACTTCGTTAATTCTTCCAGGATCTCAAGAACAAGTTTCAGAGTCTCTTCTAACTTTGGTCTTTTCTTTCTTTCCTGTCTTTTCAATGAACTTTTGCTTTCTTCATGGGTGATGTTGTTGATGTTGTCCCGCTGTCTCTATAGATTTGCCTAGTCTGGACCTATGTGTAGATGGAATTGTACACGATGCCTCTTTTATGTCTGTCTTCTCTCACTCAGCATATTTTCAAGGCACATCCACATAGCATATTTGTTGTTGCTAAGTGCTGTTGAGTCAATTCTGACCCATCGTGACCCTGTATAGGGTTTCCAAGGAGCAGCTGGTGAGTTTGAACCACCAACCTTGCAGTTCAAATGGCTTTTCAGTCTGATGCATTAGCCCATAGCGCCATACCAGGACTCCGTTTGGCAAGAGGGTTTTCTCGCTTAGGTTAAAGGGGTTCTACCCATGTATGGTAGATCCTGAACCTAACTGAGGTGTAAGGAACAGCACAGATACAAAAAGGAAGTGAGATGTCTGCTTAGCTCCTCAGGTTACTGGTGGGAGTGACTGCTTTTCCAATCAGCATCTGGCACAGAGTGGCTACCACCCAACAGGAGCAGGGAACATCCCGCTGAAATGCAGGGATCAAAATTGCATCCAATGGTAAAGGTTAATGGGAGACCCCCATGTGTGTCAGAGGAGAACTGTGCTCCACAAGATCTTCAGTGGATGGGTTTTCATGAGTAGATCTCACTCATGGTGCCCCCCTGTGTGTCAGAGTAGAACTGTGCCCCACAGGGTTCTCAGTGGATGATTTTTCATAAGTAGATTCCACTCATGGTGCCCCGTGTGTGTCAGAGTAG
>NW_006408650.1:4452881-4466229 GCF_000296735.1 Chrysochloris asiatica | reverse complement strand
GGGTTCTCAGTGGATGATTTTTCAGATGTAGATGGCCAGGCTTTTCTTCCAAGGAACCTATGAGTGGGCTTACATCGCCAATCTTTTGGTTACCAGACAAATGAATTAACCATTTAGTTTGCAAAAACCAGGTGTGCCTAACTAAACATACACACACACAAATGAATTACAAATGAATATCCAAGTTGTGATCTTAAACTACAGTTTTGCAAAATGTTAACACAGTGGGAAATGGGGCAAAGCATAAAAGGAATTTCTCTGTGCTATTTTTTACAAGTGCATATGAATCTACAATCTCTCAATGAAAATTTCAATTGAAAAAATGTTACTTTTAATGCCAAAGCTGGCATAGGGGCTTTTTCTTTGTGGTTATGGAGTGCTTATAAGATGGTCTTCCTTCCCTCCCTTCCATGCAGAGCTTCTCTGTAGAACTACCAAGCTAAGCACAGTATCCCACCCATGGGACACTCTGCAACATGGGGTTAGTGACTGAATGCAAGGATGTATGAATGAATGAGTATATAAATTAAAGAATGGCTGAATCACTGGCTGGGTGAATGAATTCTGTGTGGATGAATGAATACATGAATGGGTGAAAGAATTCAGAGATGAATGAGTGCAGGGATGGATCAGTACATTCATAAATGAATGACTGGCTGACCAACACAATGAATGCTGTGGGTGAATGGATGGATGGATGGATGGATGGATGGATGGATGGATGGATGGATGGGTGGATGGATGATGGATGGGTGGATGGATGGATGGATGGGTGGATGGATAGGTGGATGGATGGATGGATGGGTAGGTGGATGGGTGGATGGATGGAAGGAAGGAAGGAAGGAAGGAAAGATGGATGGGCGGGTGGGCGGGTGGATGGATGGATGAATGGAAGGAAGGAAGGAAGGATGGATGGATGGGTGGATGGGCGGATGGGTGGATGAATGAATTCAGAGAGTGGATGAATACATTGATGGATGGGAGAACAAATGCTATGAGTGAATGAATGCTGTGAGTTGATAAATGCCTAGATGGAGGAATGAATACAAGGATGGAGGAATGAATGGATGTGAATACCCTCTAGCCCTTGTGGAGGTAATTAATAATTGAAGCAAAGAGACAGGAGGATCCCCCCCTCCCAGGGAAGGCCTGCCTGAAACCTGAATCCCTGCAAATGACCATTTAGCCACCAAAACTAACATCAGAAAACTCAAGTTCCCCACCTGCCCCTTTCAGATGCCCCAGAGTACATGCTGGTCCACCACACCGAATCCTTTATCATACCCCAGAATTGCCCTATCCCTGTGCCTCTCTTCCTTCCTGCAATTCAGCCTCACCAAATCCCAGTGGCAGTGCAGAACTTGGGGACCAAGGAGGGCATGACGTTTATGTAGTTGACCAAGTCCCTCCCCTGTGCTAGGGCTTGCTCAGCTGACAGTACTCAGGCCCAGGAAGATCCGTCTTTCCCTCCCTGGTTATTAGCTGGGGGGAGGAGGGACATGAGCTTTAGCTTACAGGGGACAAGGTTTCCGGCTTTAACTCCAAGCCCTCCCAGGCTATATAAGTCATGGAGGGTAGCTGGCACCTTGGAGCCCTCCCCGCTGGTGTGGACACCCTGAGTCTCCCCTTGGCTCTGCCACTCTGTCGAGGAGGACCCTGAGGTGGAGAAGAAAACCCCATTCCTTTCTTCCTGTACCTCTGCCATCTCCATCTCATCCTCCCTGCCAAACTGGCAGAGGAGGGGCAGAAAGCACTGCTAAGAGAGACCCAGACACACACATACCCCTCTTCCTGCATTAAGCCCCAGGATTGAGGAAGAGTCTGGGCCCAACGTTAACAGGAAGAGAAAAACCGCGCACTGCCTGAACTCACTTCTGCAGAGTGACCTTTGTGGGGTGTTCCTAGAGACCCTGTTACCTTCTCAAAGAGACAGCCTCTCTCTGTCTTTCATCTGTTTCTGTCTCCATCCCTCCTCCCTGTCCCTCCAGTCCCCAAAGTCAGGAGTTGGGCTGCAGGTGGGGCCAGTGAACGGGTCTTAAACCCCTCCTGACACTTTCCACAGATGCTGGACCCTGGGCCTCCCGTTTCCCCTCTCCTCTCCCTCCCTCCCAGCCACCTGGTCAGTAGCCCCCTCCTCAGCACTGTGGACTGAGGGGGGGGGGGCAGATCAGCACCCCCTCTACTGGAGCCATGTCCCAGATTCTTTTAGGGACTCCTTGCCAGTAAATAAGGAGCCCTATGGCACAGTGGGTTAAGGGGTAGGCTGCTAACCTATCTGTGATTCAAACCCACCACCAACTCCGGGAGACAAAGGTGGGGCGTCTGCCCCTGTAAACATGTAGTCTCAGAAACTCTATGGAGCTGTCCCACTCTGTCTTGTAGGGTGGCTCTGTGTCGGAGTCGACTCCATGGCCGTGGGTTTGGGTTTTCCGAGTGGATACACAAGCTGGGACCCAGAACAGTTCAGTTCACATTCAGCATGAGGGGTTGTGAGGCTTAGCATGAGGGGTTGTGAGGCTTAGCGTAGGGCAGTGGGTGTGACCAATGTGGACAGCAAGCCAACGCCTCCTGTTGGATTTTGGTTCCAACGGTAAGAGACCATTTTTGAGAGTCCATAGGCCGGGTAGGATTGCACAGAACCCATTTCACAGACAGACAAGGAGGCAAAGGGACGTGTCCAGCAAGGAGAGGATGAAGAGGTGCCCACCAGGTGCAGGGTCCCCAGGACGTTGGGAAGGCTTGGGCCCTGTGGGCTGCAGTTTGGGGCTCGGCCCGGCCCCCTCCGAGTATAGGCTGAGAGGAGAGGCCGGGCGCATTGATCCGCTGCTAGAGACACGGCCAGGCGGCCGGCCCGGTAGGCGCGCGCCTGGGCTGCTGTCGGGAACTCGGCCGGCTCCGCTCGACTTCCTGGAAAGGGGGCTCCCGAGCGGGCCGGGTTCGATGGCTGGAGCCGGGCCGTCCTGGACCCCGGGCGCCACCGGCTTCCACTCCTTGCAGGGCCTCCTAAGTGCGACCCACTCCGAGACCAGCTCGTCCAGGGACGCCTGCGCCCTCCCCGGCTGCGTTCCCCGGGGCCGGTATTTGCAGCTGCAGAACAAAACCGCCTCCCTTCCCGGTATCCTCGCGGCCACCCGTGGAAGGTGGCGCCCGGCCAGGCGGAGGCGGGAGCCCAGAGCCACGCCCGGCCAAGGATGCTTACGGGTTGGCCTGGGCCGCAAAGAGCTGGGGTACCTCTCTGTCCCCCACACAGGAAGAACCCCCTACCTGCTGCCTGCCTACCAGCGCACCAATGGGCCTGGCATGCATGCTGTCCCCAAAATGTTTACTGACCTGCTGGGACCTGTCTTGAGGGTGGTGGCTGTAGCCGTCCTGGGCTGGGGTGGAGGTGGTCCTAACCCTAAACTTGCAGGAAAATGTTGCAGAGTATGTATATTTGTTTATTTATAAATCATGTTGTTGTTGTCAGGTGCCATCGAGTTGGAACCGACTCATAGCGACCCCATGCACAGCAGAACGAAACAATGTCCGATCCTGGGCCAACCTCACCACTGCCACCACACTCAATGCCATCAATGATGCCACCTGGCTGATTCATCTCACTGGGGGGTCTTCCTCTTTTCCTCTGACCCTCCATCTTACCCAGCATGACATCCTTTTCCAGCGACTGTTCCCTCCTGACAGTCCCTTTATAAACCATTGGCACTTTATTTTTGTGTTGATTTATTATGTATCCACAAAATCTGCAAGTTTAAAAGGGTGAGATGAAAAATAGAAATAGAAGATTGTTACTTTGCACGCCCCCTACAGAGAATTCTCAGATTCACTGTGATTGCTTGGGGGCTGGGCCAGGGGCTGCAGAAAGCACCCCCACATTCAAGACCTACTTCCCTGCTGCACCAAGCTAAGCTGTCTTCTCTCCCTGCTCCCCCCCACACACTTTAATCATATTCCTCATGGGAGATGGCAGGTAGCCATTTGTGTGATGACAGGACTGGGGTTAGGGAATCTCTGAGGTCTGTGCTCACATTTTGAATCCCCTCTTTACTGGCTTGGTGACCTCTCTGACCCTCAGTTTCTTCCTCTGTGAAATGGGAGGAGTAGCATCCCTTCCTGCCTGGTGACTTGCAATCTGCCCCCCCACCCTGACCCCACCCTGCTGTCAGCTGGGCACAGGGGGCTGTGGGGTAGATGTTCCTGAGTGGACATGGATACAGCACACCCCAGGGCCGGTGGAGGTCCTGTAATGGACCTGCAGATTCCGAGACAGAGGTGCAGACATGGTTATGGGCGGCTTTTGTAAGATCAGAGCCTGCAATCAAGAGGCTACAGAGCAAAGAGGAAAGTCTTATAGTCGGTCAACAAACACGAACTGAGCGCCAACTCATGTACTATTCTAGGCTCCCTCTCTGGGCTGCCATTCTCTGTCAGGAGGGGGCGCTGTGCCACCTCCAGTGACTGCCAACCAAAGGCGCCCTGAGCTAGTGAGGGGCCTTTGGCAGAGTGTTCTGAGCAGCGGGGGAGGCCCAGTGTCACCCAGGCCCAGAGCCAGGTGGCCTACCCAGCCAAGGTGTGGTTCCCCCCTGAGTGGAGAGTGACTCAGGCCCCGCCCAGCCTCCCCATTGCCTGGGTTTGGTTTGTTTAAGAACAAATTAGTCATGGAGCCAGCAGCTTTCCCGAAAATAAAATGAGAATCCCCAGGAAACAGGGAAAATGGAAGGCAGGCGGGTGAGTCAGCACGTGCCGCCCCCCAGGGCTCCACTTTCCAAAAGACCTCACCCTGCGCCTCATCCTCCTCCCACCTCCCAAGTTCTCCAGCAGCACACCCCTGGGTTTTGTTCCTGTACACGCTCAGCCTCAGGTTCACCTCCCCATCTGCACACACTCTCGATCCTTCCCATTTTGCCAATCCTCTGTGCATCCAGGTCCTGTGGGGGGGAGGAAAACAAGAGAAGAGAAAGCTTCAGTGCCCCCACCCCACAAAAGCCCTTCCTCACTGGGGAAGAAACAAAGGGCCCCCCTGGGTCCTCAAACTAAAGAACAGAGTAAAGGTGTATTCCAAGCTCCCTGGAGTAGACACAGGGCTGGGGTTGAGGGGCTGAGGGGTGGGCCTGAGCAGACTTGGCTGGCAGGGCTGCTGACCCTCCTCTGACCCAGGGCAGTGGGTTAAGGAGCCCCCCACCCCAGATCTAGATGGCAGGTGTGAGAGAGCCAGCCTCCCCAGGGAGGGGTAGGGGGAGCAGAGATAGAGGTTGCATTGGAAACTGGCAGGGGGCAAGCTCTGTTCTCCACTTCCCATCTCTGTGGCCAGGTCTGGCCATCCCCCCTCCCACTCCAGTACCAGGTCAGTAGGGAAGGCTCAAGAGGGCTGGAAGTATACCACAGGGGACAAGACACCACAGAGCCTGATCTGAGCCTGGGGTCCACCTGGCCAGAGCAGATGAGATCACCCCCCATATCAAAAAAGTCTCTGAAGGGCCCTCTCCTCACCCCCATCTCCCAACTGGAATTGATACTCTTCCATTCCCAGAGGGACAACCACCCCACTCCCTCCCTCACTCCTCCCAGACCCCTCTAAGTCTTCTTGGACCCCCCAGGAGCAGGGAGGGAGGAGCAGATCCTAGACTGGGTCACCTGTCCCTCCATCCCTGTCCAATCTCTGTCTGCCGCTCTCGATGAATAATTTAGCTGTTCGAATTACAGTAAAGAGCTATTCAGCTTCCCTTCCCAAATCGTTAAGAGCTGATACAAGATGTCTTGGTTCCTTCTAAGGAAAGTCCCTTCCCAGTGAAACTGAACCCTGTGGGCGGGATCTCCCCCCAATCATTCACCAATATCGAACAGTCATGGGTGATAGGGATTTTATATAGTCTCGACAGTAAGAGATGGGATGAGGCATTAGCTGCCGCCAGTACTTAAGGGCAGAGAAGTGATGCTGTCCCGAGGGGAGGGGGGCGGGTGGGGTGCGTCCCCTTACTGAAAGAGTCTTGAGGAGCTGGTCATGACCCCAAGTCCTAACTGCAGGCACTAGGTTCAAGATGCAGGAGGGAGCATTGTGTGAGGCTGGGAGAGAGGTGCAGAGGGTTGAAACTGGAGGGTGTGTGCATGTGTCCATATGTGTGCACGTGCACATATGTGCATGCATGGTGTGCATGTATGTACATGTGGGTGTCTTTATATGTGTTGTGGGGTGTGTTTGTGCATTCATGTGGGTGTGCATGCATGTGCACATGGTGCCTGTGTGTGTGCATGTGCGCATACGGTATGTATTGTGTATATGTGGGTATGTTCATGCACACATATGGGGTGTATTGTGTGTGTCCATATGTGCAGTGTGGGTGCATACATGTGCACATGGGGCGTGTGTACATGTGTCCATATGTGCATGTGTGGGTGAAATGTGCACATGGGGTGTGCATGTTTGTGTACACCTGTGCACATGTGTGCATATGATGTGCATGTATGTGCTCATCTGTGTGTGTGTTCATCTTTGCATATATGTGCATGTATTTGTGCACACACGGCATATACTCACGTGTGCACCTGTGTGCGTGTGTTCATCTGTGCGCATGTGTAGGTGTGTGCACATGTTCATCTGTGTATGTGTGTGTGCATACATGCATGTGTGCAGTGCACACTTGGGCATGTGTCCATATATGTGCGTGTGTGTGTCCATGTGTGGTTGTGTGCATATGGACACACACAGTTGCATGTGTGCCCGTGATATAACTTGTATGTGCATGTGTGTACATACATGTGTGTGCATGCATACACATGTACAGCCTGGTGCGTGTGTGGTGGTGGTGGTGGTGGTAGTGTGTGTGTGTGTGTGTGTGTGTGTGTGTGCATGTGTGGTTTTGCACCCATGTGTGGGTATGTGTGGCTGTGCACGTGTGGCTGTGCATGCATGTGTATGTGTGTGTGTGTGTAGCTTGGGGGGTGCCAGTTTAGAGACGCACAGGGTGCCTGAGCAGAGCAGTTGGAATTGGTGGATTGAGATTGGGGCCAGCTTGGTAAGAAAGAGAGCGGTTTCAGGGAACTGATTTGGGAGTGGGAAACAGGGTGGAGCAAGCCTGGGCCTCCAGGTCAGGTGACTTGCAGGCAGGGAGGGAGGAGTGGGAAAGGATAGGGGTGGGGACCTGGCTGTAATTCATTGAAGAGCTAGGCAACCTCTGGGGACAATGAACATTCCACATTCCAGAGCCAAGCAAGGTGGGGTTCAGGGGTGTATATAGGCCTGTGGGCCAGGAGTTCCCTGACTCTGGGAGACCCTGCCTGGGGCTTCAATCCTGTGTGGGAGGCATCCAGTGCCAGGGCCTGGCAGGACAGGATGGGGAGGACAGGGACAGGGCTGAGCTAGCAGGTTCCCACTCCCTGCAGCAGTGGGGGTGGGGAGGAAAAGAGCCAGGAGTGTCTTCAGTCACACCCCAGCCTGTTTGACAGGACCCCCCCCAACTCCCCCTCCTGACCACTGAGGGAGTGGCAGACGTGGGGCCCTGCAGCCTGCTCTGATCCAACTGAGGCGTCCAAAGCAGCCCTCACCGTGCCCTCCCTCCAGACATGTACACCCAGCGCTGCACAAGGCAGCTCCGAAGCCGGAGGGGACTCGGGAGGGGGAGAACTGCTCCTCCTGTTCTCACAACACCCCCTTCCCAACCTTGGAGGGAACCAATGAAACAGGAGGCTCAGCTCCCCCATCCCTGGGTCTGCCACCCCTGGTTTGGTCCACAGGCCTGTGTTGTCAGCTCTGCTCCAACTGAGGGGGCTTTTTAGAGTCAGGACAGCCAGTTTCTGGTGCTCTCCTGTCATACTTTGGGTGGGGTGGGGCATGGGGCTACTGAGGCCCTGGTATTCACCATCCTCTGTGCCTCTCTGAGAGAACTCTGGTGGTGTGATAGGGGACTCAGTAGTTCAAACTCACCCTCCATTCCAAGGGAGAAAGATGAGGCTTTCTGCTCCTACAAAGATTTATAACTTCAAAACCCCTAAACAGGGTCACTGTGAGTTGTAACTGACTCCATGGCATTGAGTTTGGTTTTGAGTTTTGGTGTCTCCCTGCAAGGAGCCCTGGTGGTACAGTGGTTACCTGCGTACCTGCAAACCGAAAGGTTGGCAGTTCAAATCCACCAGCCTCTCTGAGGGAGAAAGGCATAGCAGTGTACACCCCTAAATATTGTTGTTGTTAACTGCCGTCGAGTTGATTCCGACCCATAGTGACCCTGTACAGGGTTTCCGAGGCTGTAAATCTTTACGGGAGCAGAAAGCCTCATCTTTCTTCCACGGAACAGCTGGTAGTTTCGAACTGCTGACCGTGCGGCTCACAGCCCGATTCGTAACCACTACGCTACCAGATCGTTGGAAACCCTACGGGGGCAGTTGGCAGTTCTACTCGAGGCTACAGAATTATTATGTGTTGCACTCTACCTGAGGGCCAGGAGTGTGGTACCTCTCTCCTGGGAGAAGGTTGGCAGTGGTTGTCCCTTAGGGCAGGGCCAGTGACAGTTTCTGCAGCTGCTACAGTGGTAGCTTGTCCCCTTGCCCCTCGGTCTAGGGCCACCAACAACTGCCCACTACTCTATGGCCTTGTGCTGCTTCTCTTGTTGCTGTAGTGTCCACTCATAGCAAGCCTGAGATAAAATGGAACTGAATGAACCACAGGGTGTTCTTGAAGCAATAATATTGAAGGAAGAAACCTAGGCTGTGCTGACGACATTGATTAAGATAAAAGGTCTCTAGGAATTGACAGACTACAAATAGAAATGTTTTAGCCAATTGATGCAACACTAGAGATACTCACTCATCAATGTCGAGAAATTTGGCCAACCGATGGGAAGAGATCTGTACTTGTACCTCTTCCAAAGAAAGGTGACCTGATGGAATGCAAGCATCATCAAAACATATCATTAATATCACATGCAAGTAAAAATTTGGGGAAGATAATTTTAAAAACAATCGCAGCAGTATATTGACGGAGAACTGCCAGAAATTCAAGACAGATTCAGAAGACGACGTGGAATGAGGATATCATTGCTGACGTCAGATGGGTCTTGGCTGAGAACAAACAGTACCAGAAAGATATTTACTTGTGCTTTACTGACTCTGCAAAGGCATTTAACTGTGTGCATCATAACAAACTATGGATAGCGTTGTGAAGAATGGAAATTCCAGATTGCTTCATTGTGTTCATGAGGAACTTGTACATAGACCAAGAGGCAGTCATTAGGACAGAACAAGGAGACACTGTTGTTGTTGTTGTTGTTGTGTGCCGTCGAGTCGGTTCCGACCCATAGCGACCCTGTATAGGGTTTCCGAGGGTGTAAATCCTTACGGGAGTAGAAAGCCTCATCTTTCTCCCGCGGAGCAGCTGGTAGTTTCGAACCGCTGACCTTAAGGTTCGCAGCCCGATTCGTAACCACTACGCTAAGGAGACACTAAAAGTTTTAAAATCAGGAAAGGCGTGCACCAGGGTTGTAGCCTTTCATGATACTAATTCAATCTGTGTGCTGAACAAATAATCTGAGATGGATTCTTTGAAGAAAAACATGACATCAGGATTGGAGGAAGACTCATTAACAACCTTCAATATGTAGATGACACAACCTTGCTTGCTAGAAGGTTGCAGAGGCAACCTTACTGATAAAGACTACAACCTTCAGTATAGATTGCACCTCAACGTAAAGAAAATGAAAATTCTCACAGTGTAACCAATAAGTAATACGATAAACGGAGAAAAGATTGAAATTATCAAAGACTTCATTTTGCTCGGCTCCACCATCAACACTCATGGAAGCAGCAGTCAACAATCAAATGACATTTCGCATTAGGCAAATCTGTTGCAAAAGACCTCTCTTTAAGTGTTCAAGAGTAAAGACATCAGTCTGAGGATGTCCCCTTCTGGGGATTATGTTCTTATGATTCAGTTGTTGTTGTTAAGTGCCTTCGAGTTGATTCCAACTCATAGCAACCCTGTACTGGGTTTCCAAAGAGTGAGTGATGAGTTTGAACTACTCGGTTATTGTTAAGTGCCATCGAGTTGATTCCGACCCATAGCAACTCTGTACAGGGTTTCCAGGGAGCAGCTGGTGAGCTTGAACCACCGACCTTGCAGTTCAAACGACTTTGCAGTCTGATCCGTTAACCCACAGCGCCACCCCAGGACTCTATTTGAACTACTCTTGTTCCGACTCATAGCGACCCTGCATAGGGTTTCTAAGGCTGTAAATCTTTTGTGGGAGCAGAAAGCCTCCTCTTTCTCCTGCAGAACAGCTGGTAGTTTCGAACTGCTGACCCTGAGGTTAACAGCCCGATTCGTAACCACTACGCTACCAGAGCTCCATTAGAAGCTACTCTGTTGTTGTTAAGTGCCATCGAGTCGGTTCCGACCCATAGCGACCCTGTACACGGTTTCCGAGGGTGTAAATCTTTATGGGAGTAGAAAGCCTCATCTTTCTCCCGTGGAGTGGCTGGTAGTTTCGAACCGCTGACCTTAAGGTTCGCAGCCCGATTCGTAACCACTACGCTACCAGAGCTCCTTCTAGGACTAACCAAATAGGGACGTCCTTGGACAGTGACTCTGCTGTGCTCTGCCTTCACGTCTTGGGTCGTCTTGAAAGATTCTGAGTTCAGGATGTGAGGGGCCAGTCCCCATCTCTGGACTCGGAGAACTGACCCCAGGTCCAACATGGTCTCAACAGCTCAGCTCTCCCACAGAACATCTGGCTCCCGGGATTCCCAGAGTTCATCGGAAGTTCCTCACCCCACCATTCCTCCCTGGGGAAATATGAGAGGAGAAGAGGGACCAGGGTCACTAGACTGGGCTGCAGTAGAGGACAACCAAGGTTCTGGAGATGGGGTGAGGAAGAAATAGCAGGACCTCAAGGCAGTCAGCTTGGGGATGACCACAATGCACCATGACAATATTACCAACGTCAACCTTCTCCTGGCCACAGCAACACCCCACAATCAATGAGGAAGGGACTGAAGGAGCTAGATGTGCTTCCTTAGAAGAGACCCGAAGCTTTCTCCTCTTTCCCTCCCTCCTTCCCAATAACTATAACCCGAATCTCCCAGGGGAGCAGCCAGAGACAGCAAGAAGATCACTGTGGAAGCAGTCCTCTGCTCTTAGCCATATCCAGAGCTGTCTGCCAACAACCCCATGGTCTGGGAGATGGGGACATGGTTAATACTCATTGTTGTCACTTCTGATGCATAGCAGCCTTACCTATGCACAACAGAATGAACACTACCTGGTCCTCCACTCTTCTCACTTGTTGTTCATAAGGTTTTCAATAGCTAAACATTCAGGAGTCCTGGTATGGTGCTGTAGGGTAAGCACTGGACTGCTAACTGCAAAGTTGGCAGTTCAAACCCATCAGCCACCCTTGGGAAACGCTCCACATGGTCACTATGAGTCAGACTAAGTCCACAATGCTTGACAAAAATAACAAAACATTCAGAAGTGGTCCGCCCCACCTTCTTCCTAGTCTGTCTTCGTCTGGAAGCTCCGCTGAACCCTGTCCACCGTGGGTGACCCTGCTGGGATTTAAAATACCGATGGCATTGCTTCCAGCATCTCAGCATCACAGCAACATGCAGGCCACCACTGTATGGAGAAGACTTACATTCGGGAGGAAGAAAGGGTGGAGAACTGGAAGAAAAACAGAAGGAAAAAGTCCTGGTGTGGTATTGTGGGTTCAGCTCTCTACTACTAACCACAAGGTCAGCAGTTCAAACCCACCAGCCTCTCCTTGGAAGCCCCTATACAGGGCTGCTATGAGTGGAGTTGGAACCAACTTCATGGTACCTCACAACTATAACAACAAGAAAGTAGAGGAGAGGGCAGGACGGAGAGAGAGCGAATGGTGGGAATATCAGAAGAGGCAGGCCTGGCTCCATCCAGAGTAACCCTGACACTTTGCTGGGGTCTTGGGAGTGGGGACTGATTTTAAGCCCCCTCGGTATTTTCTTGCTCATCTCTTTGACCCTGGATGGTACTTATTACCCTCCCATGTGGATCATTGACTTCCTAACCCTTTCCTGGGCTCAGGCCCCAATCCAGCTGGGACAGCCGCCCAGAGCCGCAGGCCCGGTTGCCCTAGCAACGCCCCTTTGTTAGGCACCAGCATCAGAAAACGTCCAAACGTTTCCATCAGGTCGGATCTGATTCCCTCCCTTTTTTCCCTTCTCCTTTTTCAATTCTAGTTGTCTTTGCGTAAGTCACAAACTTCCTCAGTCTCCATGGGGATGGAGGAAGGCTGTCTGTCTTTTTCCGTCCAAAACATCTGTCTCTATAAACAGTTGTGTGCCTTCTGGGCCTGGCTCTGGGGGAGGAAGTGCTTTGTTTATCTGGAGGGGGTGGATTTCCTCACTAGCTCCTTTCTGGGCTAGACTGTTGAGCTGGATGGCTTTTGCGGCCTTCGACCTGGGGAATCCGGGGAGTTTGTCCTGTATGGGCGGGGTCCTCTTGGGCAACAGCTCTGAGTGGGAAGGGCAGCCACGCTGCTCGGTCATCTGGTAGACCTCAACTCTACTTCACTTGCTGAGCTGTTTTAGACAGGTTACTTAACGTCTCTGATCCTATTTCATCTTCTATGACAAGAGGATTCTGACAGTGTCTACCTCTCAGGTGGGTGGGTATGGCAGGGGCAGGAATTAAATGAGTCTCAGGTACAGTAAGAGGGGACTCTCATTAGAATACCCTTGTGTTTAATAGTGCTTTATTGTTGTTGTTAAGTGCCATCAAGTCAGTGCCAACTCATAGCTACCCTTTCAAGGGTTTCCAAGAATGACTGGTGGGTTTGAACCACCAACCTTGTGGTTCAAACTGACCTTGCAGTCCAGTGCATTATCCTGCAACGCCACACTATTATCCCGAGCCCGGCCATGGATTTAATTGTGGTGCCTAAAATATATGCCAATTTGGCTGGGCCTTGTGGTTTTGGGCAGTTACATAATGATGCAGTTGTCCCCCATGACGTAATCTGATGTAACCAGCCAATCAGGTGTGAGGGGATGAGGGTGGGGTGTGATACCCTTACCTGGGCCACAGCCCTGATCCAGTAAGGGCAGTTTACTGGGGTGTGGCCCACACCACCTTGTATCTTACAAGAGATGGGAGAAGAGTGAGGGAAAAAACCCCCGCCAAGAAAGAAGACTTGGGCAAGAAACATTCACACCCACACCCACACACAGAGTGGACGGAGAAGGGCAGCTTGGACATCGGATACTCAAATGGGGAGGGGGGCACTACAAAGGCAAGAAGTGACTGGCTTACAAGCTTTCAAGGGGGAATCTAGTGCTAGGGAGCATGGTGGAAGGCAGAATCTCCAGTAGGTACTATTCAATCTGTCTG
>NW_006408650.1:4442111-4452339 GCF_000296735.1 Chrysochloris asiatica | reverse complement strand
CACAGATGCTGAAAGCAGACATCCAGAACCTTCCCCCAGAGCTGACAGAGAGACAAAAAATCTTCCTCTGCAGAGAATAAATGTGTTTGTACATACTCATGGTATTTCTGATACAGCAGCACGAGAAGCCTGAGGCACGTCCCATCTAGGAAAAAGGGCAGATTGGGGAGGTGAGCTGACCCAGGGATGTACAGCCCCACCTCAACAGAGACAGGACTGCACCCCCAAAGGCAAACACAGATTCCCCCCAACGCACCAGGATGTGGGTCTCAGTTTGCACATTGAAAATCTTGGACTAGGGAGCTCCTCCCCCCTTTAAAATCTCAGTGATTTTTTTTCAGGGAAGAGGGCAGGGCGCGCTGAGGAGTCTGTGGGGTTTTGCTGAGAGCCAAAGACGACGGGAATGTGTGACGCCTGGGAGAGGACAGGGACGGGGACTCCAGTGACTCACTGCTTTCTCTTTGTGGTGAGGACGAGACTCACTCGGGCCACAGGGAAGAACATGGGCCTGGCTGGGTCCCAGCCCCAGCTGGGCCACCCCGCAAAGCCACCCTGGGCCAGCCTGGCCCACGCACCACTGTCCCTCCCCTGGGCCTCACTACCCTCAGCTTCCAAGTCCGAGTCCAGTGTGTTTCCCTGTACAGTCCATCGCTGTGTAGTGCCATGAAAGGGACCATCATCATGTTATAAAGAACCAAGTGAATGACCGGCTTACTGCTTGGATTTTGGAGTTGGAGGAATGGGGAATCAGTCCCAGCCCTACTAGTGATGGATTCTAGGAATCTCAGGAGTCTTATCTGTGAAATGGGTGTCCCCGTGAGTGGTTGTATGCACAGAGCTTGCTGTTAAACTGGCTGAGCGGCTCCCTAAGTAGGGACCACATTACTCCATTGGCTCAGACGGGAAATGCCCATGACTGTTCAACACAGGACTGTGCCCCATGAAAGCTGAACACCACAGGATTTGGGGTCTCATTGCAGCGGGAACAAGGTCCAGGGCAGTGGGCAGAAACAAGGGCAGCATGGGAGCAGCAAGGCCATTTGAAACAGGAAGCCTGGGCTCTGGGGCGAGGCTGTGGTCCTGCTCCTCAGTCCTGTCTGCCTTCTGGCCTTCGGCTCCAGAGCAGTAAAAGAGTAATAGATGGCAATGACCCCATACCTCCCGTCCCTCTCGTCTCAGTCCTAAACAGTCACTGATCTAGTCTTTGGTTCTGTGCATTACCCTGTCCCTGTCTGCGCTGCCACATGAATGGAATCATATAGCACATAAACTTTTATGACTGGCTTCTTTCACTTACATAATGTTTTTAAGGTCCATCCATGTTAAGGCGCTCTGGTAGAGTAGTGGTTACAAATTGGGCTGCAAACCTCAAGGTCATCAGTTCAAAACTACCAGCAGTTCCGCAGGAGAAAGATGAGGCTTTCTGCTCCCATAAAGATTTATAGCCTTGGAAACCCTGACCAGGGTCGCTATGAGTCCGAACCGACTCCACGGCACACAGCCACCACCCCCACCATCCATGTTGGAGCGTGATCCAGCACTTCAGTCATTTCTTTTCACGATTATGTGATCTCTTGGGGAGATTAATAGGTTATAACTCAGAATCAACTTAGAAGTAACAGGAGCGATTTAGAATATGGAAATTTAATTCCTCTGTAGTGATTGAATAATATTTCACTACATGGCTATACTACATTTTATGTATCCATCAGATTTAGTTGTTTCTATCTTTTGCCTAGTACAATTAATACTTTCATAAAAACTTGTGTACACGTTTCTGTGTGGACATATACTCGCATTTCTCTTGGGTAGAATAGTTGGGTCCCATAGAGTCCTGGTGTGGTGCTGTGTGTTAACGTGCCAGACTGCAAAGCTGTTTGAACTGCAAGGTCGGCGGTTCAAACTCACATCACACCTACTGCTCCTTGGAAAACCTATACAGGGTGGCTATGGGTCAGAATCCACTCGATGGCAATTCACAATAACAACAAATATGGTAACTCTAGAGAGCATATTGGCTCTAGAAGATAAACACTGAACTGTGAACCACAAAGTTAGCGGTTTAAGCTTGCCAGCTATCCCACAGGAGGAAGATGTGGCTCTCTGTTCCTGTAAAAATCTACAGCCTCAGAAATCTTATCTGGGGTCACTATGAGTCAGGACTGACTTGACAACAAGAACAAAAAGTGACGTCAAGGGATGGCTGACAGGAGAACACAGGCCTCCCTGGCACGTGGGGTATGTACACGAGTAACGGACAAGAGCCCATCCTAGGACTGTAGGAGGCAGAAATGTGTGAGCAGAGTCCCCAGACCCCGTGCTTACCCCATCCCATCATATCCCATTGACTCACAAGACACAGGCTCACAGATGCAATCGTGAAGAATTTCAAGGTGGCCACAGAACATTAGCCCTAAGCACTAAGCCCTCTCCTGAGTTAGGGCCCTGGGTGACCCAAGCAACAAATATGACTGATTCCTCTTCTCCCAGGATGTCTTCCAAGGGAATTGAGTACAGACGCAGGCATGAAGGAGGAGTTCAATCCACCCATGTTCTAAGGCTCACTCTGCCTTAGCCCCTCAGACTTCACGGGTGCTGAGTTGTTCATGACCCAAGCTTAGCCCAAACCCAACCCACTGCCCTCAAGACTGTTAGCAGTCATGGTGACCCTAGAGGACAGCACAGAGCTACCCCAGGGTGGGTCCAAGGCTGTCATCTTTATTTTCTTTAATGTTTTATTGTGAATTATGTCATCGTTTACATGGAAGAACGTTAGTTTTACATTCATCCTATCATATATCGTTTCATTGCTATGGTTACAATACCCTCCATGCATCATCAACCAACCAAAGGGTATATACCCTGCAAGCCTGCCCCCTGGTCATCAGCACACAGCCCGTCTCCGTCTCTGGGTCTAGAGTCCCCAGCTGCTCCCTCTCTCCACGTCATCATCTCTGCCTCCATCTCTGGAGGCCAAGTCAATCACTCCTCTTGTTTTGCTACAAAACGTCCACCTTTACATTTCCAAGCCTCACAGTCAGTCCTGATAACAATTATTCACTATTGTGCAAGACTGTCATCTTTATGGGAGCAGCTGGTGGGTTCTAACTAGTGACCCTTCAGTTGGTAGTGAAGTGCTTTAGACTCTGTTTCACCAGAGCTCCTTCCAGAGAAACACCAGGCAGGGGGGAAGAGCACATGACATTGGTAGTCAGAGCTGGGCGCAGTGTCCGCCTTCCTCAAGTCACTTAGTGGGAAAAGGGTCATCAGTCAACCAGCCACCTGAGGTGGATTCCTATGAGGTAGGGGTCAGCCACCTGAGGTGGATTCCTATGAGGTAAGGGGTCAGCTGTGCCTCCATCCTCCAAACTTCTTACCAATTCTAACCCTGGCCCATGGCACTCTCTACTTCTCAGATGGCTCCCATAATTCATTGCAATGGCCACACAAAACAGACCCTACTCCCAGCCATGAGGTTTGTTAGGGAAGTAACCGGTTACAATTCAGGATCAGGAATGCTCAGGAGACATTTCTCTCACCAGCACAGCCTCTTCTCAGCTGTCCTCACAGGCAGGCCTCTCTGGGTCTCCGCCTCTCAGCTACGTGGCCCTTGGCCTCTGCCCTGCTTGGGGGAGTGTTACAAAGCTCCGTTAGCTCTGTCGATAAATGGCCAGAGGCACTCGCCTCCACCAGGAAGCCTTGACCCCAGAATACCCACTCCAGCTCTGTGGGTCTGACAACTCAGCTCCACCAAAGGCCTGGAGACATTCTTCTTTCTGACTCCGGGGATCTGCCGGGCTGCTGGTTCTGCTGCCTGTCTGGTTCCGTTTCTGCCTCTGCTTCTCACCGACTCTCATTGTGTCCTGTGTCATAGCTCTGTCTCCAGGATGGCGGAGATTTAGCATCACGATCTCTAGTCCCACTCCACTCTCGCCTCGATGCCAGGGAGATTCCCCCTTCCACCTCTAGAATGGCAAATTGGATGAATCCCACATTAGGGTTCCATACACCTTATTTACATGGTCTCAATCCACAAGGGTGCCTCACATTTGCACAGTCCTGATGTGGCACTGTGGGTTAATGCACCAGACTGCATAGCCGTTTGAAATGCAAGGTCAGCAGTTCAAGCTTACCCGCTGCTCCTTGGAAACTTTATACAGGATTGCCATGGGTCGGAATCGACTCGACGGCACTTAACAAAAACAACCGGTCATTGGAGTCCTGGTGTGGCACTGTGGGTTAATGCACTAAACTGCAAAGTCACTTTGAACTGCAAGG
The DNA here is from genome assembly GCF_000296735.1 of Chrysochloris asiatica. Lineage (NCBI taxonomy): Eukaryota > Metazoa > Chordata > Mammalia > Afrosoricida > Chrysochloridae > Chrysochloris > Chrysochloris asiatica. The sequence continues at coordinate 4,448,061 of NW_006408650.1, read as the reverse complement.
TCGGTGGTTCAAACTCACCAGCCTCTCCTCAGAAACCATATATATATATGGGGTCTCTGTTGTTTGGAACCAACTGAACAGCGCTTAGCAACAACAACCAGCAGCACCATGGTCAGAAGGACCACACTAAGTAATTCACTGCACGGCACACAGGTAAGGCTGGGAACACCACAGCTGAGGCATGCAGAGTGTCTGGTACAAAGTGCCATTCTCCTGTGTGGCTCTGCGAGATGCCCTTGTCTTTAGGACCCCTAGACTGGGGACCCTATGGGTGGCCAGGTAACCTGCCTGCAACTTATTCTCAAATGGCTCCCCCAAAAGTAACATGGGGAGCCAGGAAGCTAGGGGAAATGAACCTGTGGCCAACATTTGGGGACTGGGGGAAGACTGCACGGGGGTTCTTTATAGTACTTCTGCAACCTCTCTGTAAGTCCACGTTTATTTCACAAGGAAACTGTTTTTAAAGGTTAGGACAGTCTGATTGTTGCTGGGGAAAGAATACTCATCAACAGGCGCCCTGCTGGCGGTGGGCTGCTCCTGCTAAGAGGGGTCCAGTTTCCACAAGAGCCAATTGGGCCCAGGAGAAGGGGTGCGGTGGCACCCACAGAGCCAGCACCCCTTGCTCCTGCCACCATTGGACTCCAGCTTTCCGGCCCTGTGGCCAGCCTTTCCCTTTGGGGGGCCAGTGACTCAGCCATGGGTTCCATGTGGCAGGAAGTGGGTACAGTGACTCACAGGATAGCTTTGCCGTCGCCCTTCTGGAGCCCAGGCCAGAGACACCCCCAAAGGAGTGGGTGCCGCACCCCAGGGTAACGAGCCCTTGTGAGTTCTCCAAAGCTGGGGGGCCTGAGAGCTCTGCAGGGTGGGGGGTCTTCATCAGTCTCTTGGGCCCTGGTTGAGCCAGGTCTGGGCCAGCTCTGCCCACAGTCTGGGGAGATTTCCAGTCACTTGCGGGTATGTGCCTGGTACTGGACACTCCTTAAGAATTTCCCACCATCTGCAAAGCTGGGTAGTTGCTATCAAGGTCTCAGCCTGCTGGCCACCCAGCCTCCAGCTTGCCCCGGCCCAGACTGCAGGGTCTTTCTTCACCAGATGGGATGATGGCGGCCGGGGGAGGGGGGACTTGTTTCCTGCCTCATCAAGAGGGTCGCAACCAAGACCCAGGGCAGTTAATGAATGAGCGTTGCTAACGAGTTCAAGCCTTGTCTTTCCCCCTAGCTGTCCCCAGCCTCCCCAGTTTTCCATCTCTGGACTTGGGGAGCACTCAGGACTTGAAAATGAAGGTACACTCATATTTAGGGTGGTGTGTTTGGCAAAGTGGAGGGTCAGTGAAAAACAGGAAGCCCCTCAGAGATGGATGACTCCATGGCAGCAGTGGGCTGAAACGTAACAGTTTTGAGGGTGGAGGAGCTCTGATAGCGTAGTGGTTACGAATCGGGCTGTGAACCTCAAGGTCAGCAGTTCGAAACTACCAGCTGTTTCACTGGAGAAAGATGAGGCTTTCTGCTCCTGTAAAGATTTACAGCCTCGGAAACCCTGTATAGGGTTGCTATGGGTCGGAATCGACTCGACGGCACATAACAACAACAACAACAGGACTGGGCAGTGTTTTTCCTTCTCTGTACATCGGGTCACTGTGAGTTGGAACTGACTAGGAAGCACCTAACACCAATCTTACCGGGGTCCCTCAGTGGTCCAAATGGTTTGTACTCAGCTAGTAACTGAATTGGCACATGGCCTCAAGCATAGCAACGATTATGAGGTTGGCACAGGACCAGATAGTGTTTTGTTCTGTTGTGCATAGGGTCTGTATGACTCAGTACCGGCTTGATGGCACCTAACAACAACCTAACAACAGTTAACTGAAAGGTTGTTGGTGGTTCGAATCCACTCAAAGGCAAAGAGAAGAAAGAGCTGGCCATCTACTGCTATCAGATTCCAAAGCCAACACGTCAATTCCAACTCATAGTGAGTCTATAATATGAAATCTTTATGGGAGCAGACCATCTCATCTTTCTCCTGCGGAGCTGCTGGTGAGTTTGACGTGCTGATCTTGTGGTTAGCAGCTTACTGTCTAATCCAAAGTGCCACCGGGGTTCCTTTCTAGAAGGTTGTTGTTGTTTTTAAGTGCCATTGAGTTGGTTCTAACTCATAGTGACTTGGTATAGGATTCCTGAAGAGCAGCTGATGGATTTGAACCATGGACCTTGTGGTTAGTAGTTCAGTGCTTATCTTCCAACAATACACCAGGACCCCTTCTGTAAGATTTCTCTTATTTAGTGCTGTCAAGTCCATTCCGACTCATTGCGACCCTGTATAGAGATTATAGCCGTAGAACATCCTACACCGTTGCTGTGAGCTGGAATCAACTGGATGACACCTGACCGCTTGTTCAGTCAGTTGGTTGGTCTTATTTACCTAATGCTATCGTGACAAAAATACCACAGAACAGAAATGTACTGTCGCACAGTTCTGGAAGCTAGAAGTACAGATTAGGGTCTCAGCCATGTGGATTCCTTCTATGGACCTGTCTCCTAATTTCTGGGGTCTACCAACGATGCCTTTACTTGCAGACTATCTTGCCTAGCAGCTGTCTTTCTGTGTGTGTGTGAGAGAGAGAGTGAGAGAGAGAGACTTTTCTGTTCTTTGTAGAACCCAGAAGTGATCAGGTCTAGGACACACCTACTCTGGTATGGTCTTATTAACACAACAAAAGGAAACCCTTTCTTTCCAAACAGGCATATTGACAGGTATTGGGGTTAAAGAGCTCAACACATATTTTTAAGGATACAGTTTTATCCATAACAGGATCTTGAGTTTTGTCCCAGATTTTTCTCCCATTCTCCACAGGATCTTCTAGTATGTTCCCTTTCAGAGCAGTTGGTAGTGGTAACTGGGTCCCATCTAGTTCCTCTTGGTCTCGGGGTTGTGAAGAGTGAAGTTTGCATAGTCCATGAATCTACTGGGTTAATTGTTTTCCTGTGCCTTCAATTTTCTTCATTCTTTTTTTCCTCCAGACAGCTATACTAGGACTCTGGTAGCGTAGTGGTTACGAATTGGGCTGCAAACCTCAAGGTCAGCAGTTCAAAACTACCAGCTGTTTTGCAGGAGAAAGATGGGGTTTCTGCTCCCGTAAAGATTTACAACCTCGGAAACCCTGTGCAGGGTTGCTATGAGTCGGAACTGACTCTATAATCACCATACATCTGCTTTCACATCTAGCCTCATAACAGAGAGAAGAACTGAGTTCAGAGAGGTTAAGGAACTTGCCTGAGGCCACATAGTACTAGGTAGTGAAGTGGAGATTTGAACGAGGGTCTTCCTGACTCAGATATGCTGTATGCTCTTATTATGTGGCATCCGTGGGTCTAGGGCCATGCCATCCTGAAGGTGCCCAATCGCAACAGCGGCATCAGCAGGGTTGGCATCACCCAGTACAGTAGGTCATGGTGTCACCGTGACTCCCTACTTCCCTCGGCGCTTCCCCCATAGAATACTAAAACCAAACTCACTGCTGTCTGGTGGTTTCCAAAGCTGTAAATCTTTACAGGAGCAGAAAGCCTCATTGGTCTCTTGAGGAGTGGCTGGTGGGTTTGAACTGCCGACCTTGCAGTTAGCATTCCGGTGCTAATTTCACAGTACCACCAGGACTCCTAAATCAAAGGGTGCTGCGGTGTTGGGAGTGGATTCTGACTTCTGGGAACCCTATATAGGGTTCTCAAGGAGCAGTTGATGGGGTTGAACATTGTGGTTAGCAGTCCAGTGCTTACCCTACAGAGCCACATCAGATTATTGTTGTTGGTAAGTGCCATCGAGTCGATTCCAACCCACAGCAACCCTGTATAGGGTTTCCAAGGAGCAACTGGTGAGCTTGAACCATCGACGTTGCAGTTCAAACGACTTTTACAATCTGATGAATTAGCCCACAGCGCCACACCAGGACTCCCACACCAGGTTAGAATGTGATAAATATACTTGTAGATTGCTCAAATGTCACATTTCTTAGACTACATGAACACTATCAAAAAACGTCCTGTAAAGTCTTTTCTATATTAAATTACAACGTAATTAGTATCTGAGTGTTGTTGTTGTTGTTGTTGCCAAGTGCCGTCCAATCGGCAACCCTGTACAGGGTTTCCAAGTAGCGGCTGGTGGGTTTGAACTGCCGATCCTGTGGTTTTCAGCCCAGTGTTAATGCTACAGTGCGCCACCAGTAACTGAGTGGAAAACTTTTCTCTTTCTTTCTCCTTCGTTTCCTTTAACTGCCTTCTGAAAAGAAGTTACTGATAAAAGCTCACAGATATTCTTGACCATAATATTGTAGCTCAAACACTAGAAAGTTCAATAAAATCAGTGAGTATAAAAACACAGGTAGCCACAAAATCAACAGTGTATGCTTGTGGCCCAGGCAGGCGAAAACACGTGATTCTTACATTGAGTAAGAATGACAGTTCTAACCTGGAGTCCATTAGAAGGTTCAGAAAGCATGTGAGCATAGAGTTTTAGCCTTGTAGGGTCTATTGATCCGTGTAAGCTGGGCTTACAAAGAACAATGGTTATGTTGATATAACTAACCACAGGGATATTTTTATATAGAATAATACGTTTCTGCTGAAACACTGCACAATGGTTTTACAGATGGTCATTTTGGTGCGCCTTCTCTAACAGTGTCAGCCCGTGTGGTCCTCCATGACCAGTCTCTCTCTGACCAGTCATGGGTTCATTCTTGTCTCCCGGCTCAAGAGTGACCAGAGAGGGAGGTTTCCTTCTTCTTTGCTATGACTGGAGGTGACGTGAAGGATGGATTGTCTGCTCCAGCTAGGGTGGCTCTGGTCAGTCCAGCCCTCTCAGCAATCTTCTGCCTGTCCCTCGGGCCCCTAGGACTCCTCAACCAGAAGCCCAGGCCAACCCGTCCCAAGTGGCCTGCTGTTTGGGTAACTAGAGCTCCCTACCTCCAGGGCTCCGCACTGAGTCATTTTTCTGCCTCTGTCCTCACCTCTCCCATCTGTTCACAATTTTCCTTCTTCTCCCCCACCCCACCCCCCTGTTTTCCCTGTGTTCCTCTCTCACTCTTCCATTTTTGCTCTTCGTTTCTGTTCCCTCTTTTCCTTCTTTCCTGTCCCCCATGGCCTGCGTTATCCTTTCCTCTGGAACCCACACTCCTTAGGGTCAGTCCTGGCTTCCCCATCCACACCCCATTCACAGAACCAGGGCTCTGCTTGGCCCATCAAGTCTCACAGGTCATTTACCATATCTCTGTGCAAACAGCCCCCGGAGAGGTGATTCCAAAGAGTTGGAAAAAGATCCCTGATCAATGAGTCCAGCAGTCAGCCAGCCTCTGCTTGCACACTCCCACTGATGGGAAACTCATTACTTCCAATAGTACCAAATGACCACAAGTTCCTCCCCACAGCCTGGTCTGTATGACAAACAGTCAAATAGCACACGTGGCTCTTGGTGGAGGGGAAGGGGGGAGTCTAGAGGAGAGGTGCTCTGAGTATCCATCCTCCAATGGTGTTTTATTTTCTTTCACTATTCTGAGTTGAAATCTTCTCTCTGGAAAGAAACTTCTTTCCGTGGCGGATGTCTTATTCCACAGATCCCAATATTCAAAAGTGTTGGATTCCTTTGTGGAAAAATGGAATTAAAATCTAATGGAATTTTCCCATGAATTTTTGGAAGCTCCTAGTATATATGCACATACTTTGGACACATCTGACTCTTTCCCTGAAATAAATTCCTACCTTTTCTAAGTATCTATGGCCTTTCCCCCTTAAATACCCATAACATTTATTTAAAAACAAAAACAAAAAATCACATTTTATTGTGAATTGAGCGAAGGTTTACAGAGCAGATCATCAGTTCTACCTTCAACAAATCATATGTTTTGTTTCATTTCAATGACTGTAACTCCCGTCATATAAAACATCCCTTATCCATACGAAAGCTG
>NW_006408650.1:4440945-4441666 GCF_000296735.1 Chrysochloris asiatica | reverse complement strand
TTCTTTCTTTCCCTACCCTTCTGAACTTTTTCCTAGATGAATGCTGCCCTTCAGATCTCCAATGGTTAACCATCTATGGTGTGTGTATCTCACTAGAGTTGTGTTCCCCCCATAGACCTACCTACTGCTTGTGAGCCACAGGGGTGAGTTCAGTTCCAGACCTGAAAGGTGACCAAAGGTCAGTCTCAGGGTCCCACCAGTCTCTAGCCAACCAGTAAGCCTGGACTCTCTTGTAGTTTTTTTTAATGTTGAGTTTTGTTCCACATTTTCTCCCACTCTATGTAGGACTTCCTAATGTGGTGCCTCTGTTTCAGAGCATTTGGAAGTTGTGATCGTTAAGATTGTGTGTCACCATGGCTGGAGCAGGGCTCTCCATACCAAAGCAGTGAAGATGTACTTATCACCTCCATGACAAGCTCTCCTAGGATGCAATCATATCCATGACAGGGTCTGAGGATCTGATAGTTAACATCTGATGCAGTTCTCCTCTGGGTTGTCGATCCTCACTGCTGGGTGTTCATGAGGTTAGATCAAGCTCCAGGATTACATTGTATCTGGAGTCAATCTCTTTTGAGATATTAAAGGAGAGAGAAGTCAACTGAGAAAAGGGGGCCCACGGCCACCAAGAAAGAAGAGCTGGGAGTGGAGTGTGCCCTTTGAAGCTGTGACGCTCTGAGACTCAGGGGAAGATTGATGCTGAGACACATGGGGCTCTCCAAGG
>NW_006408650.1:4410198-4440712 GCF_000296735.1 Chrysochloris asiatica | reverse complement strand
TGCTGAGAGGAGACCAGGGGAAGATTGATGCTGAGACACATGGGGTTCTCCAAGGCATGTGGGCCTGCAGATGCTGAGAGGAGACCAGGACCTTTCTCCAGAGCCAGCGCTCTGAACTTGGACTTGTAGCTTCCTAAACCTTGAGAGGAAAATTCCTATTGTTAAAGCCGTCCCTTGTGGGATTTCTGTTAAAGCAACACTAGAGAATTAGGACAGTTGTGGTAACTAGGCACCATCTAGTTCTTCTGGTCTTAGGGTGGCAGAGATGGATGCTCTCCTGTAACATTTTATTATACTTCTCTGGTAAACATACAAGAGAGCTTCAAAAAATTCCTGGAAAAATTCCATGATCTTTTCATTCCATTTTTCCACAAACTTTTGAAAGCCCTTTCGTATTTTCTGTTATTGTAATTATATAATTATATAACTGTAGTTGAGGCCAACTCATAGCAATTTTAAAGGGCAGCCAACTGCCCCGTGGGGTTTCCAAGACTCATCTCTACAAAAGCAGACAATCACATCTTTCTCCCTGGAAGCGGCTAGTGGATTCGAACCACCAACCTTCTGGCTGTTAGTCAAATGTTTGCTTAACCACTATGCCATCAGGGTTTCTTAAGATTCCTTGGGAACCACTAGCAACCACTCTGACCAGGATCACAATCGAAGGTCCTAGACGGAAGGAAAATGTGGAATCCATTTCATATTCATAAGTAAGACCTGACTTACGGGTCTAATAGTGCCCAGTGGGACCCTGAGAGTAGGACTCTTAGACATCCTCCAAACCTGAAACTGAACCTACCCCCGGAGATCACATTGTAGACAAACAAGAGAGACCTAGAAAGTGAACAACCATGCTGAGAGAGGAATGTGCACCTCAGAGCAAACAGCCACGCAGACCAAAAGAGCACCGTTTGCCCAGAAGCAAAGTTCAGAAGGCAGGTAAGGGCAGGAAAGATGGGCAGGCATATGGAAACATGGAACCCAGGGAGCAGAGTGCTGGCATGTTGAGGGGATTGTAAACAACTCAGAAAAAGTGTTGAATGGAAAACTAATCTGCTCTGTAAACTTTCACTTAAATCACAATCAAGTACTATTAAACTCCTCTTTAAGATTTCACCCCTTTTTTCATCTGCTAATACTTGGTGTTGATAAGTTCCATTAGGCAAATCTGCTGCACAAGATCTCTTTTATGATGTTGAAGAGCAAAGATGTCAACTTGAGGACTAAGGTGCGCCTGACCCAAGCCATGGTATTTTTCAATAACCTCATATATATATATGAAAGTTGGACAGTGAATAAGGAAGACCATTGGAGTTGTGGTATTAGAGAAGAATATTAAAGGTACCATAGACTTCCAGAAGAACAAACAAATCTGTGTTGGATGAAACAGAGTCAGAATGCTGTTTAGAAGCCAGGATGACAAAATTTCATCTCTCATACTTTGGACATATTTGCAGGGGGGACCAGTCCCTGGAAACGGATGTCATACTAGGTAAAGTGAAGGGTCAGCGAGAAAGAGGAAGACCCCCAAGAAGATGGACTGGCACAGTGGCAGCAGCAGTGGGCTTCAGCTGAACAGTGGTCGAGAGGATGATGCAGTGCTTTGCTTTGTTTTACACACTATGACTATGAGTTGGAACCAACTCAGCAGCACCTAACAACAGCAACAATACTTGGTGAATATGGAGCCAACAGTTAACATGCTATGTTGCAACTAAAAGGTTGGGGATGTGAATCTACCCCGAGGCTCCTTTGAAGAAAGTACTGGTGACCCATATCCAAAATACTGAGCCATTGGGAAAACTATGGTGCACAGTTTCTCCTCTGACATACACCGGGTAGCCATGACCCAGAATTGACTTGAAGGCGATCGGTGTGCCTAACACAGTAGCTAACACTTAGAGACACTTCATAAACATTGGCTGAAAATGGGCGTGAATGGATACATTTGTTTCATGATTCATTCCAGAATTTTCTTGGTGATTAACGTCACCCTCACTGGTTTCCAGTTTCCCAATCTGGTTTCTGCCCAGGGGCACATCTTCCTGCCCTTCCCTCTATTGCCAGATTTCCCCAAAAGATACTGCCTCTGCCTAGAATGGTGTTGCTTACCCGGGCCCCCCACTGTCACTGGTCTGGGGGTCTTTTCCTGTCTCAGAACCCTACCTGTTCTTTCTTTCTGCCTTCTACAGAGAAGCACCTAGAAATTGGAGCAGGTCGGCTTTACACGGAGGGTGGCCAATTTGAGTGGTTTCCTGGTAGGGAGAATGTAGCAGCCCAGGCTTCAAAAAGAGTGGCGGTTCCCACCCGAGGTTCCTCAGAAGAAAGACCTGGTGATCTACTTCTGAAAACTCAGCCATTAAACCACGGAGCACAGTTCTACTCTGACACACATGGTGGCGCTGTGAGTCAGAGTTGATTAAATGATACTGGTCTGGCAGGGATCTACTCACTCACCCAAGTTCTTTCTCAAGGAGAGTTTTTGTGGCTGGATTGTCTGAATTGTGTATTTCTCTCTCACTTTTTCCCCTCCCAATTTACCATTTACCTTGACTCATTTTTCACTCTTAGAACCTATAGCTTTTTTTGGCCAGAGTTACCAGAATTTTCTGAGAAAACAAGTCCCCTGAAGTCTAGGTCAACCATCTGATAGTTCCCCATCTCTTTCCTGGGCTATTATAAGTCCTTAAAGAAACACCTCATATGGAAATGTCCCCACTACGGAATTCCTTTCCAGGACTCAAATACTCAGCTCATTACCACAACCCAGGGAACCCTAAAGGCCCCAGCCATCCTGGCATTGCTGCACCAGACACAGAAAGCCATTCACTGAACGCCTTGGCAGCGCAGCTGGTTCAAACCCACCCAAGCAGGAACATAGCCCCTGAACTCAGCCCAAGACTTACTCATGATGTAATGACTACATGGTATAGGGCTGATTTCTTAAAGAATGGTTAAGATAGGCAACACAATTCAATACGACGAGAGCTACAGGGCACCTGAAGTCCCCGGACAGTATAAATGGTGAACATCTTTGACTGACAGCTTGAATCCACCCAGAGTCATCTCAGAAGAAAGGCCTGGTGATATACCTCTCCCACCTCCCCCCAAAAAAGTCATTGGAAACTCTATGAAGTGCAGTTCAACTCCAACACACATGGGGCTCTTGTCTACCCAGAGGCACTTCAGAAGAAAGGCTTGGTGATCTACTTCTGAAAAAAATCAACCATTGAAAACCCCATGGGGCACAGTTCTACTGCAACACACATCAGGGTGCCATGAGGTAGAGTTGAAATTACAGAAACACATGGTCATGAAGGAGAAAGGTGGCGCTTTCTACTCCCATAAAGATTTACAACCTCGGAAATCCTAGTTAGGGTCTCTGTGAATTGGAAGCAGCTCTATGGCAGTGGACTTGGGGTTTGGGATATGCCTATGAACTAGGACCCAGGAGAAAAAAAGATGAGTGAGTCTTGGTCACCTTCTCATGAAGAATCAGAAGATGGTAGGTCTTAGGGTTTAGAGATGGAGAATGTCCAGTCTACAGGGAAAGAATGGAAAGGCAGAGCAGGAATTGAAGCACTGGGCTGTTTTCTGTGTTTCTTCACCAGAAGCCATTTCCAGTCATCCATCTTTTACACAAATACGATTAAGAAAGAAAAACACAGCCCTAGCACTGGACTATGCAGACAGACGAACTCAGCCCGACCTTTAACCAAAATCCACTTGTTGTCGAGTTGACCCTGACCTGACCCGTGGCAACCCCATGTGTGTTGGAGAAGAACTGTACTCTATGGGGTTTTCAATCTCTGTGATCTTTTGGAAGTAGATGTCCAGGCCTTTCTTCCTAGGTACCTCTGGGTGGACTCAAACCTTTTGAGTAGCAGCCAAGTGTGTTAACTAAGCCTATTAGCCATTTATACCACCCAGAGACCCTATGCGTACCTCTTTAGAAATACAAAATGGAGGGGACCCCATGATCCGAGGGCCAATGCCCAACCTCCACCACTATAAGTCACTCTGAGTTCTGTTTGAGGGGCCCAGAGTTGGGTAATTGAGACTGGAAATCTCTGGGAAAACCTTAATACTCCTATTGTAACATTCTAGGAAAACCGTCTGTTGAATAAGCGTGAATCACCCAGGGGAAGGTTTAGGGCAATCACACATACCTCCACCCTTTGGTTCCCCAGTGATGCTCCAGGGACCCTCTGGGGGCTATGGGGAGAAGTGGTGACGTTCAGATCTGGAATTTCAACGAGACATATGCAAATGGCCCCAGTGGGCTTCAAGGAGGAAGTTCTGAGCCGGTCTGCTGTGAGTATCTCATGTTCATAACCCACAAAGCAGAAGTGAGAGGGGGTGAGATTTCCCAGTTCTCCTTCCCTTCCCCTCCCTTTTTGCCAGCTCCCACCCCCACTCCTGTGTGGCCTCCTGCCCCTTCCTTCTTTGTCATTTCCCAAGTCTGAGAAAATGTTCCTCTTGAGAGGAAACCAGTCTTTCAGGGGGCTGATGGGAGGGTGACCGTTAACAGTCATTGTGTGTCTGTCTGCAGGCATCAGACAGAGAACCCAGCATCTGGGGTGGTCCTCACTGGAGCCCTCCAGAGGGATCACCAGCCCATTTTACAGATGACAAAACGGCGCTCCATCCAGTGTCAGGCTCCACCCAACGTGCCTAGTTCCTCAGTGTTCTGGTCACAGTGGTGGTGGTATGTGCCAAGTGGCTTTCCAGAGACTCTGCCATTTTGGACAGAAGCCAGCTCCTGAGGAAAACCAAGGCAGCACTCTGTATTCCCAGCGGCCGCTCCATCTCCTACCAGAGGCTGTCTGAAAATGCCGCCTTACCTGGGAGAGTGGGGAGAGTTTGATGGAGTAGGGCTAGGAGCAACTTCCACTTGTAATTAATCTGCAATTGATCACGCTCCCATTTACGGGAGAAGTGAGCCAGTTCTAACTTCTCTGTCAGGAAGTTAACTATCTATTGATGAATGTGTCAAAGCATTGGGTGGCTGTTGCTTATTCATGAAGAGGCTGTTGAAGCACTCTGGGGTTCCCCTCACCTGTTCTAGTGTACCTGAAAAGGTGAAAGTTAAGGGTGGAGGGAGGAAGTGCTTTCTAGACTCTTCCTGAGCCCTGTTCAAGCACTCTTACTTTTACTTTCTCATCCTCTCTCTTTCTCTCTCTCTCACACTCTCACTCACTTTCTCACATTCTATCTCCCTCCTTTTTTTCCTCCCCTCTCATGTTCTTTCTCTCTTTTCCAAGAGTCAGTTTAGCTCCTCTCATCAGATTTCCACCCCAGGTTTGGGTGGCTCATATCTGATCCTTTGCTCACATCCTATAGTATTAACCCTGACTCACCCAGAGTGCAAACAAGACTCTTATGGCATCAGGATACAAACACTGCCTTGGTTAAGGGTAGGTGGCATATCTGATTATTGTCATTACATTGATTATTATCAATAACTGGTATACCTGTAAGAAGTTGAATTGGCAAAAGTTATGTGTTACCCCCACTTTCAATCAAAAGGTCTAAAGGGAGATACTGACTCCTTAGAACAAATTAACCATGTGAGATCAAGAGGGCACCTTTTGCCCAGAGACAAGTTTCAGAAAGGAGGAAGAGATAGAAAAGAAGATCTAATGGAAATGGGAAGTATAGAGAGGAAGTGGGAAGGGTGCTGTTGCGATGTTGCGGAGATTGTGATCAAAGTACAGAATCAAAACGTGAACTGGAAACCAATTTGCTGGGTAAACTTTTACTCAAATGAAAAAGTTTGAAAATAAAATAAAAAGTTGTGTGACAGATATATTTATAACAATTGTTGTTGTTGTTGTTGTTATGTGCCATGCAGTTGGTTACGACTCATAGCGACCCTGTATAGAGTTTCCGAGGCTGTAACTCTTTACGGGAGCAGAAAGCTTCATCTTTCTCCTGCGGAACAGCTGGTAGTTTCAAACCGCTGACTTTGAGGTTCACAGCCCGATTTGTAACCGCTACGCTACCAGAGCTCCTTTTATAACAATTACCTCCGCAAAAAAAAAAAAAAAGTAGCTGCTGAGGCTGTTTATAAATAGTCAAAATACCTCATAGGACTTAGTTCCTCGGTTTAGAAGTTTACGGTCTTGGTTTCATGGAACATCCCAGTTAATTGGCCCAATAACGTGGTTGGTGGATGTGTTCTGCCTCCTAGTTTGCTGTGTAGTGTCTGGGGTCTTAAAACCTTGCTAGTGGTCATCAAGGGCACAATAATTGGTCTTTATTTACCTGGAACAACAAAGGGAGAAGAAGAGTCAGGAATAGCAGGAGGGGTCTCTCTACGTATGGAAGAAAGAAGAGTGGTAAGAATCGAAGAGATTTGCAATCAATTTGTCCAATGGACTAATGGATCATGTGAATATCAGTCTCCAAGACTCTGAGACCAGAAGAACTAGATGGAGCCCAGTTACCACTACCAACTGCTCTGAAAGGGATCCCATCAGAGGGATCCTGGATAAAGTGGGAGAAAAAGTAGTAGAAGGAGAAGAAGGAGTTTACTGGTCAGAAAGAGACTGGAGAAACCTGAAACTATGACTCTTGACCACTCTTCAAGTCTGGAAAGGAACTCACTCTTGGGGTTCAATTTTCAGCCACGCAGTCGATAGGCTTACAGGGGGAAACAACACCACGGTGTGTTCACCATGGAATGATCAATCATTCAAAATCAAATGGGCAACATTTCCCTAAAAAACAAAGTTGAGAAGGGACAGGAAGGTAGGTGGATACAAATAGGAACCACAGGGAGAAAATGGGAAAATTATTGTTGCATGGAGGGAATTGTAATCACTGATTAGTACAAAGTATGATTTGTTGACTGTAAAACTGATGATCTTGTCTGTAAACTTTCACTCAATTCACAATAAAAAGTAAAAATGAAAAGCAGGAAGAAATGGAATGCATGCGCCCTTCACCCTGAGACCAGAAGAACTGGATGGTGACCAGCTACCATTGCTGAGCATTTTGATCAAAGATTTCATAGAAGTATTCTGATCCAAAGAGGGAAATGGCAGAATAGAACTTCAAATTCTCATGAAATCCAGACCTTCTGGCGCCATGGAGAGTGGATGAACCCATAAAACTATTGCCCTGAGATCATCTTTAAACCTTAAACCAAAAATACACCCTTACATCATCTTAAAACCAAACAATAGTTTAGCTTCATTAGTGAGAAAGAAAAACACAAGGTCCTGTCTTAAGCATTATGCTCTTTTAAGAACTACCTGTCTGTCTTACTATCTGCCTATCTTATGAGGTCAAATAGACAAAAAAAATTAACCGATGAGCTAGGAACCTTAGGGGGGCGGTGAGTGTATGACAACCTGGGAAGGAACAACTCAGAAAAGGAGCCATCATGAGTATGGTTACAAAACTTGAAGAATCCAATCAAGGTCACTGAAATGTACATGAAGAAACTGTTGGGTTGGTATATGTTTTGCTGTGTATATTATCAACTATAACAAAATAAATACAATTTAAAGGGGAAGAAAAAAAAGAATATGGAGAAAACAAACCTGTATGGGCACAAGAAAAAAATCTAGGAAACTGGCCAGTTTCTTTGTCTAGGGAATGGACTTTTCTCATGTGGGCTGGTCATGAGGCTGGGATTCAGGTTTTTTTATTTTTATTTTAATGTTTTATTGTGAATTACGTGATAGTTTACATGGGAGAACATTAGTTTTACATTCATCCTATCGTATATCGTTTCATTGCTATGGTTACAATCGCCTCCATGCATCATCAACCAACCAAAGAGTATACACTACAAGCCTGCCCCCCAGTTGTCAGCACACAGCCCCTCTCCCTCTCTGTGTCTAAAGTCCCCAGCTGCTCCATCTCTCCACGTCATCATCTCTGCCTGGGATTCAGTTTTAATTCATATCTCCCTTATGTTTATTTTAATTGAGGACAACTATATGGTGTGGAGTCCTGGGGTGGCACTGTGGACTAATGTGCCAGACTGCAAAGTCGTTGGAACTGCAAGGTCGGTGGTTCAAGCTCATCAGCTGCTCCTTGGAAACCCTATACAGGGTCGCTATGGGTGGGAATCGACACGACAGCACTTAACAACAACAACAGATGGTGTGGCACTGTCGGTTAATGTGCCAGACTGCGAAGACGTTTGAACTGTAAAGTCGGCAGTTCAAACTCACCAGCTGCTCCTTGGAAGCCCTATACAGGGTCGCTACAGGTTGGAATTGACTCAATACCACTTTACAACAACAACCAATATAAGGGAAGGAGTCCTGGTGTGGCAGTGTGGGTAAATGCGCTGGACTGTAAAGTTGATTTGAACAGCAAGGTCGGTGGTTCAAGCTCACCAGCTACTCCTCAGAAACCGTATACTAAGGGTTAGAACCCACTCAATAACACTTAACAACACCATATGAGACAAGGAGCCCCTGTAGCGAAGAGGGTTCAGAGTTGAGCTGCTAACCATAAGGTTAGCTGTTCAAATCCACCAGGTTCTCCACGGGAGAAAGACGAGGCCTTTGCTTCTGTAAAGAGTCAGACCTATACAAGGTCCCTATGAGTCAGAACAGGCTCAATGGTACACAGGCAGCCGGCCATGTGACATGTTGTTGTTTTTGTTATGTGCCGTGGAGTCGGTTCCGACTCATAGCGACCCTGTACAGGGTTTCCGAGGCTGTAAATCTTTACGGGAGCAGAAAAAAACCTCATCTTTCTCCCGCGGAACAGCTGATAGTTTCAAACTGCTGACCTTGCGGGTTCACAGCCTGATTCGTAACCACTACGCTACCAGAGCTCCTACCAGAGACATGAGGGGGCTTCAAAAGTTGGTGGAAAAATGGAACGAGAAGATAATTTATTAAATTCATACACATCCATAATTAATACCATTATATGCTCATTTCATTTCTCCACCAACTTTTTTGAAGCCCCCTTATGTCTAAGTTCACAACCCAAAAGTCTAAGTTCAAATATTTGAAGAAAAAGAAAGGAAGCTAAGAATAGAGTGATGGGAAAGAAGAAAGGGACACTGCGGATGGAGGATGTGGTGAAAAATCGGGGGACCTGGCAGCTGAGCCTCACCAGGTGGGGAATAGGGGTACCGACCTCATCACTAGAAACAAGCCACCAGGAGGCAGGTTAGAAATGCAGATTCTCAGGACCCGCCCAAACCCTTTGGATCAGAACCTGCCTGTTAACGCGGTCCCAGGTGATTCGCGATGACTTGGAAGGCTGGGAAGGGCTGAGCTAAAGGTTGTGACGCATTGCAAACACCTGCCACAGGCCCCTAGGACCAGTGTTCGCTTCCTCCCTTCCCTTCCTGTCATAGTTAGGGGTAGGACAAGGGGAGAGGCACAGGTGGAAGGCACCTGCCTGGGGTAGGGGGGTACCCGGCAGACGGGGACGAGTGGCCCTGGACTCTCTGCCAGTGACCTGTCCTCAGAGAATGTTCCCGGCCTGGGGCAGGACCTGGGTCTGGCCCAAAAGGGGGCGGGAGCTGGGTGCGGGCCTGGCAGGTGGGGCGTGGGAGGGAGGGGAGCCCTGGCCCCGGGTGCCCTCTGGCCCGGGCGCGCACCCTGCCGGGAAGCTCTGGGGCCGCAGCTGCTCGGGGCCCGGCCCAGAATAGCCTCCCTTCCGGGCAGGCCCGCCGGCCTGCAGCGCCAGCGCCCGAAATAGGGCCAGGAGAACCGCGGGCGGCGGGCGGGCACGAGGGGACCACCCGGGGACCCAGGACCCAGGCGGGGGCAGGGCGCAGCCAAAGTAGGGGGCGGGAACCGAGGTGGGAGTCTACGGGGAGGGGTCCAGGGACAAGGGACCGAGGCGGGGGTCTAGCGCAGGGTGGGGTCCAGGGGCGGATGCCGGGGACCGGAGCGATGGTCTTGAGGGGAGGAGATCAGGGACCCGCGTTGTGCCAGGTGGAGAGCTGGAGGGCGGGGCCGACGCTGACCTCACCGCCCCGGGCTGCGAGGACGCCCATCGGCTGATGGAAGGACTGAGACATCATAGCAGCTGGCGCGCGGTCGTGTGTGCGCTCGTGGCTTTCCTTCAACTTGGACGCCGCCAGGAGAGGTAGCAACAACTCAGCGGTTGCCATGGCCACAGCCAGAGGAGCCAGTCATGCCTCGCCGATGTCTGCGGGGGCAAACCCTCCCCCCCCCCCCCAGCAGAATCCCTACAGTAGGCCGAGGATCCTGCGTCTCAGAACCCCCAAGCCTAGCCTGCAACAGCTTCTCCCTTCCCAAATGCTGTCTGGGACCTTGGTGGTCCTTGGGATGCTCCTAGCTCCCACTCTGTTTGCCTTCAGCCCACCATCAAGGGGGTCACAGTGGTGGAAGCCTGGGCCTCCAGATATTAGCGAAATAAAAACAGACTAAGAACCGAAACCTGCCTGGCCTCAATCTGCCACCGCTGCCACCCAGCCTCTCTGCTGCCCCTAATTTCATGAACCCCTCCCAGCCTCAGTTTCCTCATCTGTCAGCCAGTGGCTATTGTATCCGCCAACCAGGGGTGTCACGGTGAAAATAGGGTCCTTATGTAATATGCCATGTGCCCAATGAATGTGACCCTCTTTCCCTTTGCAAACAGGGCTGGGTGGGACTGCTTGCTCACATCACCACCTTGCCCCCAGCCCTGGGGTTGTAGATGTATGTGCACCCTGCCTGGGTCTCTGCTTTTCTTGGGGATCCCCCTGAAACCCGCCTTTGTACAGAGAATGGTCCAACTTGTTGTCGGAACCTGCAGGAATCCCAGGCCGAGGGCCAAGAATATTAACAGAGGCCAGGCTAGCGGGGTGAGTCAGCCTCTCCCGGTTAAGATGCCGTGGCTACTTCAGCTGCCCTTTGCGGCTTGGACTGTGAGTTGCCAGAAGGAGGCGGCACCTGGAAATCTCTGGGAAGAGGCTGTGTCCTAGGGGTGGGGTGCAGAGCAGGCCAGCCCCCTCTCCCCCACACCCCCACCCCGGACCTGGCAGGGAAGGTGTGCTTCGTTTTTTGTCCTCTTTTGTGGCGCTGAGGGGCTGGTAACTGCACGTTTGATTTACCACAACCTCCTTACAATTCAGTGATTGGCAGGCCAGCCAGAAGAGGGGTCCAGGGGTGGGGAGAAGGCAGCCCCCCAGGCTCATCACTGATTTCCAAGGGAAAGTTAGTAGGCCAGGTGGGCCACCTGGAAGGTGTTGTTAGTGCCTGGGAGTCACTTCCGACTCAGCAACCCTGTCTAGGATTTCCGAGGAGTAGCTGATGAGTTTGAACCACCGACTTTGCCACTCAAACCGACCTTGTAGCCCAGTGCTTATCCTATAGCGCCACACCAGGACTTTAGATCTTCACTTACATGCCAGATTATTAGCAAGAAAAAGAGATTAGATGGGGAGCCCTCAGCCCCCTCCCAAAGGGAACCCAAAAAGCCGATGGTTACTGGGCACTCATTATATACCAGGTCACGCAGGCCATGTGATTTGCATGTGTTTACTCACTGAACTATCATAACCACTCTGGGAGATGGAGACCAATATTTATACCCATTGCACAGATGGGGAAACAGGCTTAGAGACTACCCAGTGTCCTAGCTGAGAGGTAGTGAAACGCGATTCAAACCCAGGCTTTTAAACCCAGCTCCTTTGGCTCCTGAGTGTGGGCCAACCCAGGTGCCTGAGCCCCTCCCCCGGCACACAGCTTGCTGGGTACCCAGCTGACTTCCTGTGACTGGAAGAGCAGCTGTCGGTATGCTGGGGTAGGGAGGTCCCCTTCCTGTGGTTCAGGTAAGGGCATCAGTCACCCTACCTCTCTTTTAGTCTGGGGGCCACAGAGCATCCCCCTTGGGGCCAGACATTTGGCCAGAGGCCAGATGAGGGGCTGTAGGCCTGCTTGAGTGAGATTGGAGAAGACCTTCACTTCAGCTGCCAGCCCCCACTCGGGGGGTTTCCTTCAGCATTGCCTCTCTGAAGCTCGTGAGGGTGAAAGTCTTTGACCTCTTCCTGTTTGCACAGCTCTCCCTGACCTGTTTCTGGTTACCTGGCTTCAGGAGGCACATCTGAGGGTCTGAGGACAGGAGATATCCACCACATTCTCTTACCCGTGATGCCCTAAATCTTTGAAGAGTATCTTTTGGTCATCACCTAGACTTCTCCCACATGGATGAGCCCTGGGAGACATCACCAAGGTGACTAGGGTCTCGGCTAAATTTCCCACACCCAGTCTGTGCCTCGCCTCCATCCACCTCCTGGCCACGAATGTTCAGAAGGAACTTTCTAGAGCCTGGGGCTCCTTGTGTGGGGGTCATCTGAGGCTGCCAAAACTAAGCTTTCTACCAGAGCAATGCAGGAAGCATCTCTGTGGCTAACTGAGGTGATGTCTCTTGATCATCAAACTGTGCCAGAAAGCTACAAATGTGCATTCCCTTCCCAAGAGGGACCACCCAGGGGCCTGGCAGCTCCTGACGTCCCTGTGGTTGGCCAGAGCATTTTTCCATCCAGTTCTCTGCCCTCAAGGCATCTTCAATGGGGCACAAAGGGGTCTTCCACTTGTCCCTCTTCCCAAGAGTAAGGAAGGACACATATCTGAGACTGTCTCAGAAGATACACAGGAAGACAAACATTCTTCATTTGAAATCCTGCAGGACTACTGTACTCGCTTGGATCATGTCCATCCCCCCTGCTATCCACCCCCCACCCCCTCACCACCACCACCAAATTCATGTCTGCCCAGAACCCAGGAATGTGACCTTCTTTGGAAAGTGTGTCTTTGCAGATGTCATTAAGTTAAGATGAGGTCATATGGTGTAGAGTGGACCTAAGCCAATGGCTGATTTCCTCAGAAGAAGGGAAGAGATGCAAGGAAGACAGCCACAGGAATGACAGAGACAGAGACGGGAGGGGTGTGTGTTCAAGTCAATAAACACCAAGGGCAGCTGGCCATCACCAAAAGCTGGGAGAGGTCCTTCCCAGGAGCCTTCAGAGGTAGCACCCTGATTTCAGACTGCTGGGCTCCAGCGTTAGGAGCGAATACAACTCTGTTAGTGTGAGCTGCCCAGCTCATGGCACTTTCTTATGGCAGTCCTGGGAAACGGCTCCAAACACCAAATGTCAGCCTGAGGGCAGTGGAGGAAAACAAGAAGGAAAGCCATCAGGCACATAAAGAAAAGGCTTGGGAGAGATGGGGAGGGCCCGGAAAGAGTACTTCCTCAATTTGTCCCTCTTGCCTGGACAGGAAACTGGGGGGCTGGCTGTTGAGTCAGGGATGTTGCCACTGTGCTCCTAGCGCATGGAGCTGGACGTTGGCTGGACGGAGGTGTTGAAACCTTGCCTGGTTTGCACAGGACCAGGAGAGCCTGCTGATAATACACCCATGACATGTTCTGTAGGATAAGCACTGGACTGTAAAACATAAGGTCAAAGGTTCAATCCCAGTAGCCACTCAGGGGAGAAAGATGAGGCTTTCTGTTGCCGCAAAGATTTACAGCCTGGGAAACCTGGCTGAGTCGGAACCAACTCCATGGTGCTTAATAACAACATCCTCGTAACTGCTCATGAAGTAAGTTGTCTTGGTTAACCATCAAGACTGGCCCTCCCCAAAGTCCAACACATGAAGCAATGATCAGGGGCACAGCTAGCTGTACAGATGGACCCTCAGTCTTTGCTCTGCCCCAGCCATGCTGATGCCCAGCCCCTCGGAGGGGCACAGTTAAATGGGCTGGTCAGGAGCCCTGGAGCTGAATTCCAGCTCTTTGGTTTTGGATATCACCTCCCCATTCCACACTTTTCTCAGGTGACCAGATGGAGGCAGAAACACAGTTAAGCACTCAACAGCTAACGCAGCAGCTAGCTCTGCAGGGGACGAGACCTGGTGATCTGCTTCTTTATAGATTGTTGTTGTTGTTAAGTGCTGACAAGTCGGTTCCGACTCATAGCAACCCTGTATAGGGTTTCCAAGGAGCCGCTCGTATATTTGAACTGCCAACCTTGCAATCCAGGGCTTATCCTATAAAACCACACCAGGACTCCCTGTAAAGATAACATAGGAAATTCTATGGGGCAGTTCTCCTGAGTTGAAATTGACTGGACGGCATCTAATAGCGGTGGTGGAGAATACAATAACTTAGTCCTTTCCAAGTGCTTAGAACAGTGATTGGCAGATAGTCTAACTGCTAACTAATCCAGTGCCATTGAGTAGATTCCAACATCCTGGAGGACAGGGTAGAACCGCCCCGTGGAGTTTCGGAAGCTATAAATCTTTACAGCATTACACTGCCACATCTTTCTCTAGCAGAGAGTCTGGTAGGTTTGAACCACTGACTTTTCAGTTAGCAGGGTGATGCTTAATCCGCTGCACCACCAGGGCTTCTTTCACACATAGTTGTTGTTGTTAAGTGCCGTTGAGTCAGTTCCGACCCATAGTAACCCTGTATAGGGTTTCCAAGGAGCAGCTGGTGAGCTTGAATTGCTGACCTTGTGGTTCAAAGTGACTTTGCAATCCAGTGCATTAACCCACAGCACTACTCCAGGACTCCGTGGTAAGCATGACTATTAATGCGTCTATGGGATGCAAAGACAGTATTCTTCATCCTTCTTCGGTAACTAGCACCCAGGGTCTGAGTGGCCATCTAAGGGCCGGCTGTTGGTCTCCCCATCCAGAGGAAACAAGAGTGAAGAAAACCAAAAAGACCAATAGGATAATGAACCAAATCAGCCTCAGCCTTCATGACCCTGAGACCCGGAGACCGGAACTAGTCCAGCCACTGCTAACAACTGCTCTGAAAGGGATCACATTAGCAGGTCCTATGTAGAGTGGGATAAAAATGTGGAACAAAACTCAAAATCGTAAACAAGAGACCAGACTTACTCGTAAGATAGACACTGGTGGAACCTTTTGTCTCCTTGCAGGTCTGGAAATGAACTCACCCCGGTGACTCAATTTTCAGCCAAACAAGACAGGCCT
The DNA here is from genome assembly GCF_000296735.1 of Chrysochloris asiatica. NCBI lineage: Eukaryota > Metazoa > Chordata > Mammalia > Afrosoricida > Chrysochloridae > Chrysochloris > Chrysochloris asiatica. The sequence goes on along the minus strand of NW_006408650.1, from coordinate 4,425,770 downwards.
ATAAGGGGAACAATGACACCAGGGAGGTACATACTCCTTAGAACAATCAACGGTTTGAGATCAAAAGTATAGCATTTACCAAAGGCAAGATACAGAAGAGTTACAAAAGGAGAGATGGAGATGGGAAATACAGGGAGGTTGTGGGGTGGAGGATGTGACATCGTGGGACTGACAATCAACGACATGAAACAAAATGTGTAGGGATTGTTGGATGGAAAACTCATCTGCTCTGTGAGCCTTCACCCACTCACAATAAAAAGACGCAAACAGCGTCTGTGGGATATTCCAGCATGCTGGCTGGACGAGAGCACTTTCCTCCAGGATTGGTCCTCACCAGAGGTCTGAGGAGGAGGCCAATAATGTTCTCATGTAGCCCCCATCTGTCTCCTGAAGAACCTTCCAGAATGGGAGCAAGCCGGAGACCTGGGAGCAAGAGTTCCGCCTACATTCTGGGAATGCTAACACTGATTCAGTTGCGTGAATCCTGCCTCTAAGATCAAAGCCACCTTATGATGCTTGCCTGGACCAGCTTCTTGATCCCAGAGGAAGGATGGGTCCTCAGCCGTAGCCCCCACCGTGGACCTGGTCAGTGGCCCTGGTTGCTGCTTACAGGGGGTGTCTAGGGAGAGATGGGATGAATCACCATCAATCACCATCACTCATCCCTCACCCACAGACAGAGAACTCAACATACACATCAAATCCGAGTGACGGGGCTCCTGTCACCGCTTCAGACAAGCACATCATGTGCGTGCAACAACTTGTCCATCCCACGTACGTGTCCAATAAGTCCTCCACTCAACTGGCCACTTCCCATCCTTCTGTGGGGCTTTGTTAACTCGTTCCTCTCCAGCTGCTGAGTCAAGGCTGACAGCCCCCAGGTGCTGGCCCTGGGGCGTGGCACACAGAGCCTAGGAGAGGCTGTTCCCCTCCCCCTCTCAAGACTGACCAGCGCCGGCCCGTCCTCAATACAGCTGGGCCGCTTGGCTGACCTTCTCTGCTCCTTGTCGAACACTGGAGAGGTCTGGCAGCCGGCCTGCGGGAGGGCCCAGCTGGGCTCCTTTTCTGGGCTCCACCCCTTCCACTCCAGGGTCCTGGCCAGGGTCCCTGTTGAGTTCTCTCGCCAAACCCCAGCTAAGGACTTCCAACGGGGAAGCCTCACAGCCATTCACTGACCCCACTTTGGGCAATGCCAGTTTATCTCTGAAGTTCTCCTGGGTGGTCTTCCTGTCAGACCCCCTTGGTGCCAAGGGGCATAGAAGGGCCCAGGCTTGGATGCCTGTCTCCTTCCTTTCCTGCCAGCGCTGACCCCTGCTCCCTCTAGCCTCCTTTTTATGGGACTCGAGAATCCTCGAGTTTAGGAGGACATCAGGGCTCCTGAGGCTTCAGGCAAAACCCTGGGCATTGATTTGCTTGGAGAGCTAGCTGGGGTTTCCTGGAGATTCTCTATCCATTACAAGCACCAGCCCTGGACATCTGAGGTTCCTGCCTGCTGGAAGAGGGGATGATACCCAGGATGTAGGAGGATGAGTGGCCCTAGGACCATCCCCAGCGCTGGCCTGGACACTGGTTAGAGCCAAGGGTGGACACAACAGCCCTTTGGGTTCCTTGGGCGCCTTCAAAGGAACGGCTAAATGAAGGTAGTGGCTGGCGAGGCTCAATGGTGAAAACTACCAGAACTATAACCAGTTGCCATGGGATTGACTTGGACCCTTGGCAACCCCATGTGTGTCCATAGGGTTGGGTTTTGCTTTTGTGTTTTTACTTTTTGTGAATTGAGTAAAACTCCACAGAGCAGTTCATCTGTTTTACATTCAAGCAGATACCCCATTTCACCTCAATTACGGTGACCCCTTGACATCACTTACACTTTTTTCTACTTCCTCCCTGTGACTCCCCCTTTATTCCCAACATGTCTGAGTTTTGTTTTGGGGTCAATGCTGTCCTTTTGATCTTGAACAGCTGACGGGTCTATGGTATGCCTGTCTCACTAGTGCTGTTGTCCTTTCTATAGGCCTATCTGTGGCCTATCTGTGGCCTATCTGTGGCCTATCTGTTGCCTATCTGTTGCCTGTCTATTGCTTGGAGTCCTGGTGTGGCGCTGTGGCTTAATGCGCCAGACTGCAAAGCCATTTGAACTGTAATGTCAGCAGTTCAAGCTCACCAGCTGCTCCTTGGAAACGCTATACAGGGTCGCTATGGGTCAGAATCAACTCGATGGCACTCGACAACAACATCTGTTGCTTGACTGGGAATCAAACCATGGGAGTGAGTTCAGTTCCAAACCTGAAGGGTGACCAAAGGACATAGTCTTGGGAGGTCCCACCAGTCTCTATCTGACCAGTAAGCCTTTTTTTTTTTTTAATGATTTTTGAGCTTTGTTCCACATTTTCTCCTACTCTATCCAGAACCTTCTAATGTGATCCCTTTCAAAGCAGTTGGTAGCGGTAACCAGGCGCCATCTAGCTCTTCTGATCTCAGGATCATGAAGACTGATGTTCACATGTTCTGTTGTTAGTCCATTGTGCAAATTCTTCCCAAAAGCCTTCAGTTTTCCTCACTCATCTTTCCTCCGAACAGGGAGACACCTTAGACACCCTAGCTGCTATTCCCCACAGTGGGACATCTTTGTGGACTGTCAGATCAATTGACCCTGGTGTCCCCTGAAACCAGGGTCCTGAGCCTCCATGCCCAGTAAATCATTTCCTCAAGGTAGTTGGTAATGTCTAAGAAACTTTCATGGCTTTGTTGTTGTTGCTATTTTAATACCGTCCAGTCGGTTCTGACTCAGAGTGACTCTGTATAGGGTTTCCAAGGAGCCACTGGTGGACTAGAACCACCACCGCCACCCTTTATACTCCACCTATGACGCTGCAGGATAATGTGCTGGTCCACAAGGTAGGTTTGCCACACTTGAGCCCATTGATGCTGCCATTTTGCCAATCCATCTTGTTGGGGGTCTTCCTCTTTTTCTCTGACCTTCCACCTTACCAAACATGATATACTTCTCCAGTAACTGGTCCCTCTTGACACTATGTCCAAAGTATGAGAGACGAAATTTGGCTATTGTGGCCTCCAAGGAACACTCTGGGTGCACTTCTTCCAACACAGATCTGTGTCTACCTATAGATCACCATTATTGCAGGATTGTGTGTACATATATGACAGTATTCATCTCTGTTGCCTTTAACTCTTCCCCTTGTTTTCATCAATCTTCTGCCAACCTCCTTCTTGTTTTATATTGCCTTCCCTTTTAACCTAGTTAACATATGTCTACTCTGCAGCCCGTGAATTGCTCTCCCTCCCCTCCTATCCCTGGTAACTATCAAAGAAGGTTTCTTTTAGTGTGAAAATCTGTCCTTGACTTTTTTACAATATTTGTCCTTTTGTGATCATATGATTTAAATATGGCCATGGTGATAGGAATAATGCTGGAGATCACATGACAGGATTTTGTAAGACCAATGACTTATTCATTGCAAATATCTTTTTACAAGAACATAAAAGGCAACTATACACATGAACCTCAGAAAATGGGATACACAGGAATCAAATTGACTACATCTATGGAAAGGGATGATGGAGAAGCTCAATATCATCAGCTAAAACAAAGCCAGGGAGAAGCTCAATATCATCAGCTAAAACAAAGCCAGGGGCTTGTCTGGCTGATGATATTTAGACTGTGAAACAGATCATCAGTTGCTTATATACACGTTTAGACTGAAGCTGAAGGAATTCAAACAAGTCCACTAAAGTCAAACTATGACCTTGACTATAGTCCACATGAATTTAGAGACCATCTCAAGAACAGATTATGCATTAGATGCTAATGATTGAAGACCAGAGGGATTGTGGGATGACACCAAGAACATCATACCAGAAGAAAGCGAAGACAAGAAAGCGTGAAAAGACCAAAGTGGATGTCAGAGAAGACTATGAAACTTGCTTTTGAATGCAGAGAAACAGGAGTACATGGAAGAACTGAAGTAAAAGAGTTGAACAGAAAGTTTCAAAGGGCAGCTTGAGACTACAACGTCAAGTATTATAATGAAACGTGCAAAGACCTGGAATCAGAAAACTGAAAGAGAAGAACACATTCAGTATTTCTCGCACTTTGGACACGTTGTCAGAAGGGACCAGTCCCTGGAGAAGGACATCATGTTTGATAAAATGAAGGGTCAACAAAAGAAAAGAAGACCCCCAATGAGATGGCCTTATACAGTGACAGCAACAGTGGGTTCCAACAGAGCATTGTGAGGATGGCACTGGACGAGACATGGTTTCATTCTGTTGTGGGCAAGGTTGTTATGAGGCAGAACTGACCCTACAGCATCTGAGGACAATAGTAATTTTACAGTACAATAGCCTCCAGGTTCATCCGTATCTATTTCACAGATTCACTGTTATTCAGTAACATTGCCTGGTATTTCATTATATGTATGAACCAAAGTTTGTTTATCCATTCTTCCATTGACAGGCATTTAGGTTAATTCCATAGGTTTTGCTATTGTGAATAGCACTGCAATGAACATGAGTATGCAGAGATCTACTTGTGTTGTGGTTTTCTTAAGGTTGTCTTCCAAGTAGAGAAGTTCCTGGGTTATTTCAGAGTCCTGGTGTGGTGCTGTGTAATGATTAATGCGCTGGCCTGCAACGTCGGTTTGAACCAAAGGGTCGGTGGTTCAAGCTCACCAGCTGCTCCTTGGGAACCCTACACAGGGTAACTGTGAGTCAGAACCAACTCCACAGCACACAACAACAACAACAACAATCTGTATGAGAGTAGCGTTTCTTCTGCAATGCCTCCGGGTGGGTTTGAACTACACACTTTTAGGTTAATGGTTGAGTGCAAGCTATTTGCACCACAAGGGACTCTCTGGTACAGAGATGTTGTTGCTAGGTACCATGCAGTTGCTAGGTACCATGATCACTCCCAGCGATCCCACTTAAAACAGAACTAAACATTGTCCTGTCCTCAGCTATCCTCACCATTGTTACGTGTGGGTATTTCACAAATGATTGCTGAACCAATGGGTAAGAGTGAGTGTCCCCCTTCAAGAACTTACAGTCCAGTTGGAAAGAGATCAGGAAACAATGCCACCTTACAACCAAATACTAAGTGAATGGTGTGAATTGTAAGAATTGGATGTGTTCAGAGGGAGCGAGATCCCCAGGTCTTCAGCTATCAAGGACAGCTTCAGGGAGGAGGCAGGAGAGAATGCAGCCTCAGAAGAGAGACAGAATTCCAAGAGATGGGCAGAAGCAAATTCCAAGAGGCAAGTTTGAGGGATAAACTCAAGCATGGACCTTCAGGTGGACAGCAGAAGAGACCTCTATGAAAGAAGTGTGTGTCCCCATGTTGCTAAAGAAAATTAGCTCCTATCCCACCATCAGACGCTATCTGAGGGGCTACTGACAAAGACGAATGCGTTAAAGCAGATAATATTTCCATGAGGTTTTAGAAGAAGTAGAAAGGTTTGGAAGTCCAGCTTGGTGCAGAGTACCAAAGGGAATGAGTGTAGATCCTGTTTGGATGGACTCTGTGACAGAGGAAGCAATATTTTTAGAAGAAAAGTACCCTGGTGAGAACATACCAAATTTTCGCAAAGTTCCCCGAAGTTTTCCATTTCCAGGCCGTTTCCCTGTTTCTGATACTTAAAATGATGTTCTGTTCTCCTGCATTCACTGAAGGAACACTTACATCTCACCCCAGCTCTGTCATCACCTCTTCTGCGAAGTCACCATAAGTCATTTCCTCCTGGGCACCCCCAGCTTGTACCCTGTCTGCAGCTGTATTTTTATAGCCCTGTTTTTTTAGGATACTTCTTGGTTTTCGTGTCTGGTTCCCCTTTGAGGCTGGAAGCTTCTTCCAGTCTGGACTATAACTTGGTTGTGATTTATCCTCAGCATCCTGGGCAGTGCCCAGAGCAGTACTTCCATCTGTGTTTATCACCTGGGATGCCGGTCCAACAAGCATCAGCTTCTGCCTTGGAATCCAGAAATGCACCAACCTACTCACTAAGGAGTTGTGCAAAAAGTAGCTTCCCGGGGGAAGGACTTTATATTTCATGTTTATACTTGGGGTGGCGCTGTAGGATAAGCACGAGACTGCAAGGTGCTTATCCTCGGAAACTCTAGACAAGGTCCGAACAGCCTTGATAGTACTTAACTACAATAAGGAGTCCCAGTGTAGGACTGTGGGTTAATGCGCCAGACTGCAAAGCCGTTTGAATTGCAAGGTCGGCAGTTCAAGATCACAGCTGCTCCTTGGAAACGCTATACAGGGTCGCTATAGGTCGGAATAGAGGGTCTCTATGGGTCGGAATCGAGGGTAGCTATGGGTCGGAATCGACTCGACGGCACTTGACAACAACAACAACAACAATATACCTTCAAGAAGGAGTCCTGGTGTGGCATTATAGGATAAGCACTGTACCGCTAACCAAAAGGTCGGTGGTTCAAACCCATCAGCTGTTCCTTGGAAACCTTATACAGGGTCACTATGAGTCAGAACCGACTTGACAGTACTTAATAGTAACAACTACAATGACGACAACCTTCAACAAGGAATCTGAGGGTGCAAGTGGTTTGGGTTAGCTGCTGATTGAAGGTTGGAAGTTCGAGCCCACTCAGCAACTCTGTTGAAGAGAGGTCTGGCAGTCTGTTTCTGTGAAGGTTAAACCCCTTTGTTGTCAAATTGATTCTGACTCACAGCAACCCTATGTTGTTGTTGTTAGGTGCTGTCTAGTCAGCTCTGACTCAGAGGGACCCTACACGCAACAGAACGGAACAGTGTCTGGTCCTGAGCCATCCTCACAATTGTTATGTTTGATGCCATTGTTGATGCCATTGTGCCAATCATCTCAAGGGGGTCTTCCTGGTTTTTGCTGACCCTCCACTTTACCAGGTATGATGCCTTCTGACAATATGTCTCAAGTATGAGAGATAAGTCTCACCACCTTCATGTCTAAGGAACATTCTATTCTGGCTGTATTTCTTCCAAGACATAGCAACGTTATGTTGTTGTTGTTTTTGTCGTTAAGTGCTGTCGAATAGGTTCTGATTCATAGTGACCCTGTATAGGGTTTTCTGAGAAGCAGCTGGTGAGTTTGAACCGCCAATCTTTCTGTTCAAATCAACCTGGAGGTCCAGTGCATTATCCTGTAGCACCACACCACACCAGGACTGCAGAAGACTCGTATGTTGTTGTTGTTTAATGCTGTTGAGTCAGTTCTGACTCATAACAATTTGTATAGGGTTTCTGAGGAGTGGCTGGTGAGCATGAACTGTTGACCTTGCTCTTCAAATCAGCCTTGCAGTCCATTGTATTAGTGCGCAGTGCCACACCAGATAAAGATTTGTTGTTAAGTGCCGTCAAGTCTTTTCTGATTCATAGCGACCCTTCTAGAGGGTTTCCAAGACCAGGGTAAATGAAGGAAAGCCATAGGGTTTCCAAGACTGTGCATCCTTAAGGAAGCAGATTGCCACACCTTTCTCCTGCAAAATGGCTGCTGAGCTCCACCTTTCGGGGAGCAGTTGAGCACTGACTCAGGAAACCTGAGTGTGAATCAGTTCTGTTCTGTAACACACTTGGTCAGGAGCCTCTGCACTGGGCTGCAGCTAACAGCAAACAAGTCCTTTGACATCCTGCACATTAGAGGTCCGAAGTAACTAAAATTTTCTATCTGCAAAGATTCTAGGATTTGAGAAGAGGGGAAGGAAGGTGAGAGAGGAAATGCATCGCTGTACAGTGTGCATAAGGAAGCTGTGTTCCATTTTGGGGGCTGGGGGGTGGTCAGCCGTCTGCTGCTCTGAAGAGTAACGAGGACAATGCCAACAAGGGCACCCAGAGCCCTGGCCTCCCGCCAGAAAAGCCCGGGGCCTCTGGTTCTCTGGGCCGCCAGCCTTCCAGGCCATTGCTCTTGCAAGAGGAGCGCTCCGGAGTGGGAAGTCCGGAGTTCTCCCCGCTTCTGGGAAAAGCCTGCCACCCCTCCCCGCACCAGCTCCCACAGGCAGGCCTCATGACGGGGCAGGCTCACTCGGGATTTCACAAACGCCTGGCCAGTTCCCAGCACAGCACAGCACAGCTGGGAGGGCTCAGTGCTGCTAGGCGGAGGGGGAGGAGCGGCCACTCACCCCTGTCCCCAAGTCCTAGGGCCCAGGGCTAGGGGCCCAGAGCCCCAGGGAAAGGGAAAGGCTGCACTTGTCTGAGCTTGTAGCAGCTTGTTGGGCGGTATGCTCTGGGCCTTCCACCCAGCTGACTTCCCAGCTCCGGCTTAGCCAAGGTTCCAGGAGGGATTTCCCTGTCCCAGGAAGCGGGGATGCTGGGCTTGTCTTCCCAGAAGGCAGAAGCCAGTGGCTCACGGTCACCTAGAGACCCAACTTCACCATCCTCAGGATTTCCATTCTCAAGAATCGAGGGTAGAGCTTCGAATCAGACATTTCATCTGTACCCTGGAAGGCCCAGGAGTCCCTAGGTAGTACAAAGGGCAGTACAGTCACCACACTTGACTACCAAAGGTTACAGTTTCCAGCTCACTCAGAAGCACCTCAGAAGAAAGGCGTGGCAATCAATTTTTTGAAAAATCAGCCACTGAAAACCCTATGGAGCCCAGTTCTAGTCTGACACAATTCCAGATGAGAGTTTCCATAAGGCCTCCATCTCTGTCTCCCTAACTTAGCCCCATGACTCTGGAAGAATTGTCCCAGCACTTCAGGGCCTCACTTTCTCCATCTCTAAAATGGACCTGGAGTTTCTGGTGTGGCGCTATCGGATAAGCACTGGACCAAAAGATCGGTTTGTGCCACGAGGTTGGCGGTTCAGACTCACCTGCTGCTCCTCTGAAACCCTATGTAGGGTTGCTATGAATTGGAACCGACTCGATGGTACTCAATCACAACAAGATGGACTTGTTCTGACCTGAGGGTCAAGGGACCAAGTGTCCTGGTCTGCTGGACTTTCAGATTGAGCTGACCACCCAAGCTGAGAGGAGAATGGGTTCATGCGCGTTTGATATGAAGCAGCTTTGTAGTTTCTTATAGCAGGAACAACAGTAGGTATTTAGTTACATGTTTACCACTTTGCTGTCTTGTCCATCCCCTGAACACAACCCTCACTGGCAGAACTTGGTCTTGTTAGACACTAGATGTCCCTAGAAATACGTGTTGTCAGTAGATATTGGTGGAATGAATGCGTGAATGAATGAATCAGTGAATGTATGAGTGAGTGAAGTACTAACTGAATGAGTGAGTGACTGAATGAATGAATGAGTGAATGAATGAGTGAAGAAGGTGTGAGCAACGAGTAAACAAATGAGTGAATCAGTAAGTGAATGAATGAATGAGTGAATAGATGAATTAGTGAGTGGTTGGACAGATGAGTGAGTGAATAAATGAATGTGTGGGTGAGCGAATGAATGACTGAATGAAGAAGCTGGGAGCCCCAAGGGCAGGAGCCCCGGAGGTAGTGGTGCACATGTTTGGGGTGGAAGGGCCCTAGGGAAGGCGAGTCTGGGTTTCCTAAACCGCCTCCCCTCCAAGAGTCACTGACCCCAAATGACGAATGCCTCTCTTCTCTTCCAGCAGCAGGGCGGGCGGGCGGCCCGGCCCACCCCTTCCCCGCCCTCTCCCGCCCCCCACCCCAGGGAGGTGCGCCTGGCAGCCTCCGGGCCGAATTTCCTGGCACTGGGCTGAGAATAAACAGCGCTCTCCGCCTGTAATCCTGTTGCCATGGCGACGTGCTCGCGCGGGCGGCGGGGCGTGGCTGGCCTGGGTGGGGGCGTGGAAAGGGCGTGGTGGTCCCGGGCGGGGCGGGGCCTTCGCGGGTACGCTAGCTCTGCGTGGCTGGCTGGGGAGGTGCTGCCCCCCGGGCTCCGCGCGGACATTCTTCGCATAGCTCCGCCAGGGCTCCCGCGGTGTCCGGGAAGTGACTCTTCCTGGCAGAGGACGGCCTCGCCGCTGCGCGCCCGCCCGCCCGGCGGCCGCCGAATCGGGATGGGGCGGGGCGGAGCTCGGACAGGGGTTCCTGTCCCCCTCACCCCTGGCCTGGAACCTGCGCCCCAGTGCTTGCTCGATCTCCCCGCCCCCAGTCCCACTCCGCAATCTGTCTGGTGTCAGATTGTACCTGAGGTCTCTTTTCCACTCGCTGCCTGGTACCCCGGCCGGCCGTGTCCCCCAAAACCGACCCACACTGCTCGGACACAGTCTAGCTCCCCTTCTGGGGCCTCCCACCCGTCCTCCCCCAGGAGCAGACATCGGGTTTCCAGTTCCTGGCGCTAACTGACCTGGAGGCCTGCACACTACAGTCCGGAGAGACCGGAGAACCTCTTCGGCCGCAGAAGTGGGGCTATGCAGGGCAAGACTGGGAACAGCAGTCTCCCCTTTCTGGTCGCCGGGGCCCCTAGCTGTGTTCTTAAACCCGCTGAACCTGGGGTCAGGAAACTTGCTCTAGCCTCGAGGAACTGTCATCTTAGAAAATCTTGGGGCCAGGGGCACCCCTTCTCTGGCCCTCCTCTAAGATGTTAGGAGGAGGAGTGTCCTCCTCTCCAATAGGAGAACTGGAGGTGGGATGAAGAAAAAGGAGTTTGATAGAGAGCAGAATAGTTGAGTAAAGATTTTCTATCCCGTGTTCCTGGTGAACCAGAAATAAGTTACCTTGCTTGACCTTACTTAACTCCCTGGGCCTCAGTTCCCTTGGCTGCAAAACCAAGAGTTTTGTTCTGAAAATGGAGAGAGAGAAGAACTTCGGAAGGAAGTTGGGGCAAGGATATTCCTGCCTCCTTGTTGCCCCAAGACCAAGTCCAATATCTCCAGGGTAAGGAGCAGCTTCCCCTTAGACCAGGCCCTCTTCCTGTGAAAACTGAATATCCAACTTCATAGCTGTTGGGTACCAAGGATGGTGATGGTGATCGCCAGTGGGCATGGGCTGGCAATGCTGCCATCTTCCAGCTTGTCTGACCTGGCATTCTCTGCTGAGAACCTGCAGGCCCTCAGGCCCAGGGTTTTCCCATAATCCCATCCTAGGGGGAAGCCCTAGAATGCACCCCTCCTCCCCCGCCCTTTTATTCTGAGAAGATAACTCTACCTGGAACCAAATAGGTCACCTTCCCTAGAAGTCCAGGAAATGGGAAAGAAAAAATGACCATTTACCCTCCGCGTTTCCTTTCAGACGCTGACTCCTGGAGCTACTTACTAGCTTTTGTTGCAGGCATCTGAGGCTAGAGGTGGAGACAGGACCCCAATTGTGGATGGCACTCACCCCCAGCTGTTGGGTTGGGAAGGAACAGGCATGGAAAGGAAAACAAAACAGAAGCTTCCTTTTATAAAAAGAACCCTGGAAGTGCGGAGTGTTAAGCATTGGCACTAACCCACCAGCTGCTCTGAGGAGAAAGGCTGGCTACCCGGGAGTTCTGCTTTGTCCTGTAAGATCACCCTGAGTTGGAATTGACCCCATGGCAGTGCTTTTAGGGTTTCTCTGAGTTGGAATGAACTCGATGGTAATGGAGTTGTTCCTTTTTGGAGTTTGGGTCTCAGTCCTACCTCTTCCTCACTTTCCCAAGAGTTGTGTTGTTAGGCAGATTGCTTAACCTCCCTGCACCCTAGTCCCTGCCTCCAATAATGGACAAATAGTTACTGAGCCAGATCTGTCTGTGGGGGTGGTTGGAAGGGTTAAAACAGGTAGTCTTTAAGTGCATGTGGGCCTGCCTAAAAATAGACCAGATGGGTGCTGACTGGGAGGGTCCCCCCCATCCAGCACTCAGGTTGGGGCCCCCAGGAATGTGGAAGGGAAAGTGGAGCTGTAAAGCCAGGAAGCCCTGCACACCCAGTCCCCAGCGAGGGGCCCCACCTGCCTGCGGCTGGATCGCCCTTCCCCCACTTCCCACGAACTCTGGTTTGATTTTGGGGTCACCACCCCAGTTGTGTGAGCTTTCTGGGAACATCTCCCCGATTCTAAGAGCACCTAATAGCTTGGAAGCCTCTAAAAGCTTTGACCACAGGTCTGGCTCCTGGCAAACCTTTAGAAGCGCTTCCTTTGAATTTGCTTTGCATGTTCTAATCAAATCTGAATCAGTCTAGCAGGGATTACCCCTTGTACTGCTTAACAGTCAGTCCAGCTGCTTGCCTTAGCTTGTTAGGGACCCACAGGGGTGGAGGAAGATGAGGGTGAGGATGCCTTCAGTTCCAACAACCAGGCAAGGGGAGTTTCTTGGGGCTGCTGATAAGGGGCAGACCCACCACTTTCTGAGAGACTCCCTGCACCCTCTCTGCAGAGGCACAGTGTGCGTGTGGGCGAAAGAGAAAGCAGAGAAGGGGTGGAGGGGAAAATAAAGACTCAAATCATGTTTTTCATTAAAAAATAGTGCTCTTTATTATAAATTACTGAAATGTTTCTTTTCTGAATATAAATATAAATATGTGCAAAGTTTGACTTGGATTGGTATTTTGTTGAGTTCTTCAAGCATCTCCGAACAGCCTGGAAGGCCTGGGTTAGGGAAGGGGGGCCTGCTGGAGGTGGGATCTTTATAAAAGACAGAGTGAGGCAGATTGTAAACATTATTAAAAAAATAATAACAAAACAGAATAAACAACAAAACACACCCCAACATACAGCTGCCCCTCATCCAGCCCCAATATCTGACACAGAAAACTTTGTGTTTGTTTCATCTTCCCTCCCCAAAAACGAAGTTCCAGGTAATTCCACGCTGATACATTCCTGCAGGTTTTCATTGATCAGTGCTATTGTGGGGGGGGGGGGGCAGTGGGGAGAGCTGGCAACCAGCTGACTTCCTGCTTGCCTCCCCCAGGAGAGTAGGGAGGGTTGTGCAGGGTATGAGGGGTGGGGGTCTAGGGGACCTGGTGGCTCCGGGCTCTGCTGAGAGGGACCAGCCACTAACACTGGGCTAACATCCAGAGTAACTGACAATCAATCTCCTAGGGCGCTTTAGTGGAAGGCTTGGAGTCTGCCCCCACCCACTTTCCCATGCCCTCAGACCAATTGCTGGGCCTCTATGCCTGATCTGGCTGAGTCGTGGCTTATTCTGTGCCACCCCTAACCACCAGACAAGGAGTATTTAAGGCGAATCTCCTAGCCAGAAAGTTAGACGGCTCCCAGCAGAATCTCCCCACCATCTCTACTGGAGGGGAGCGGGGAGTCAGAAGTGGCCCACCCTGCTCCTCCAGGTGCCTGGCTGGGCAAAGGAAAGAGCTGGTCAACAGCTGGCATGTCCCTCCAAATACCACTTCTCCCTTAAAACGGGGGAAGTCTCTGGCCCCCACCCCCACTCTCTCCAGGTAGACTCTCTTCCTGTAATTGTCCCTAGGGAGGAGAGCAAGCCTTCAAGAGCCCAGGAGGGAGTCCCTTCTTCCAGCTCGGAGCCACGGAGAGGCGCACCCACCCTCCTCACCTGGACTGGAGGGTAGGAGGGGGCACACACCATCTACAGCGAAACCCCCAATTTCCTGGGCCAGCCTGAAGCCCTGGGGACCACCCTCAAGCTCCCATCCTCCTTCAACTTTCCTCAGGCCCCACCACCTGCTCCGGGTCCCATCAAATCAAAGAACAAAATAGTTCCTCTGGGAAGTGTGAAGCTTCTCCGACACAACTCAGTTCAGCTCTCCCGCAGCCTCCCCCCGGTTCGGAAGACAAGGGGGAGTCGAGGATGGGGAGAGGAGAATCCACTCGTCGGTGCCAGAGTCCCACCAAGCCAGCAGGCTCCACCGGAGAAGTTGGAGTGGGGGAGGGGAACTCAGGTGGGGCTCCCGCACCCTTCAAACACATTCCAGGTCCGCGGCCCCATCGGCAGGGGCGGGGCGGGGCGGGGGCGGGGCCGGGGGGGGGGGGGGGCCGGTCCACCCCGGGTCTTCCAGAGCGGTGGGCCCCTCCAGGCTGGATTCTTGTGCTCGTGCCATGTGCGAGAAGAAGAGGAGGACGCCAGACCCCCACCTCCTCGACCCTTGCCCTTGGCTCTTTAAAGGGGGGCGTCATACTGGTCCAGGAACTCCCGAATGGGCCCAGGTAACTGGGTGACCTTTTCATACGAGTCCAGGTGGCCGTTGACCGTCTTCCGACAGAGATGCTGGAGAGTGGCCACGTTGGAGGACAAGGGCCGGCTCAACACCAGGGGGATCTTCTCACCCCCAGAATAGATGTAATAAGCTCTCCTGGAGGCGCCCCCGGGGGGCGGCTGCTCTGACTTCTCGGAGGAGGGCGCGGAGGGCTCAGGCGGGGATGAGAGGGCAGAAGGCGCCCCCGGGGGCGGCATGTAGTGATGTACCAGCTTGAGCACGCAATCGAAGCGAGGCACGGGCTGCGTGCTCCGGGGGTCGCTCTGCAGCGAGAAGCTGCCGCCCTCGCACTGAATGCGCAGGTTCTTGGTCCCCGACTGGGTCTTGACGCTGAGCGTGAAGAAGTGGCGCTGGTCCGAGCTATCGCGGATGAGGAAGGTGCCGGCGGGCTCGGTGCTCAGCAGAAGGTTCGCTTCGCCGCCGGTTACGGCGCTCCAGTAGAAACCGCTCTCCTGGAGCTTGCGTACTGCGTTCACCACCAGCTGGTACTCGCTCTTGGAGCTGAAGGTCTTGAGGCGCAGGCTGGTGTCCAGGGGGCGGCTCATCCCGGTGGCGGGAAACTTGCTGTGGGTGACCATGGCGCACGGAGCCAGCGTGGGTCTGCGCGGCGGTGGCGGCTGCAGCTGCTTGGCGGCCTCCGCACAGCGGCCGCTACCGCATCCCAGGGGGCTGCGGAGAGGAAACGCACGTCGTGAGTGGAGTGCTGGGACTCTCCTTGCGCCCGGCTCCCCCTTCCCGTGCGCCGGGGGGTCCCGAGCCGCCCCTTCCTCAGTGCGCACCCGGAGAGCGCCGAATGGGAAACTCGGGCGCGGAAGTTGGCTGTTTGTCCGGGAGTGCCGCCGGAGTGGGGGGTAGGAGAAGGGCCCCCGGGACGCTTGGGCGCCGCTCAGTCCGGCGGTCCCTGGCGATGGGGACCGAGAACAAAATCCCGGGTAGGGCGGGTGGCCGAAAGAAACCGCGGCCCCAGTCGGAGCATTCCGGGAACCTGGACGCCCGAGCGTCCATCCGCCCAGTTCCCTGCGCCTCGTCCCCTCCCTGCCGGGAAGGACCCGGGAAGGGGAGGGGAAACCGGGAAAAGCGCCCGGGACGATCTCGCACCCCCCCCACCCCTCTCGCCGCGCCCCTCCGACTTACCTGGTCCCACACTTAAGTCTCCGGCCTCGGCTGCCGCTCTTACAGCTTCCAGGCGAGCGGCGGCCAGCAGTGTCCGCACGGCGCCCAGATGTTGGCGTCCGGGAAGTCCACAAAGGGGCCGGGCGCGCACGTCCCTCGGGCTGGGTGGGCGTTCGCCTGCCCCTCAGCCCCGGGCGGCCAGCGGGGCGAGGCGAGGGCCGCGGCACTGGCGCGGAACAGTGGAGCGAGCGTACGGACGGGCGGGCGGCGGTGGCGCGGGGACCCGAATCGGAGCCGCCCGGGGCCGCGGCGGGTATATACGCGGCCGCCGCGCCCCGCCCCCCCGATTCCTGGAACTGCGCGGCTAGTCTTCTTGTAATGTTTAGTCACTACGC
>NW_006408650.1:4372792-4409940 GCF_000296735.1 Chrysochloris asiatica | reverse complement strand
GAAGCCGAGTTTCTGGCAGAGGCGGGGGCGCCGCGCCCGGAGCGCGGGCAGTTCTGGGAGGCCGAGAGGGACCAGCTCTTGGGTCCCCCTTCCTTTTTCTCGGACCCCGCGGGGACATCTCCCCGCCCCCACTCGGGCCCGCACGAGCTCCGATCGCCGCCCCAGGCGACCTGGGCTGGCCGACGGGGAACTGGGGACAGCCCATAGCCAGGGACCAGTGGGTTGGGATCCGTCCTGGGAGCTGGCGACCGTCACCTGTGGGCACGTCCACGAGGCGAGGCCCCAGGGATGGAGGCAGCTCAGCCTACGTGGCAGCTGCCCGGCCTCGTCCAATCGGCCCACTGCCATGTTCTTTGCCGAGAGACACGAGTGCTACCCTCCATTGCCACCCCACCCCGCAAAATCGCTTCCACTCAGTCGGTCTCCAAACCTGTGTGGTCCGGCGTGGGTACCGTCAGGTGCTGTCTGTGCTGCCGGCCGCCGGAGGGTGAGCGTGGCCCCACCCCGCGATTCGCGTCCGCTAGAGGGCGCTCGGATCCCCGAAAGTGGAATCCAGTTTGGGGCTGCGCGCCCCATTCTGAAATTGGAACCCAAGGGCAGGCGGGAATGCCTGGTTCAGAAGCTGAAGAAGGGACTCGGGTGCCTGGAGAGGGGAATATAAGTCACCTGGGCTCAAATTTGGGATGAAAACGCCTGCCGGGGAGCATTTTCAGAAAGCAGTTTTCAGGGCTTCAGCCCTCTTCGAGTGGCCCAGAAACTCTTGAATGTGAGGGTCTAGTCACTCCCAAGAGCCCAGGTGTGGCGCTGTAGGATAAGCACTGGACTGGTTACCACAAGGTCGGCAGTTCAAATCCACCAGCTGTTCTCAGAAACTATACAGGGACGCTATGCGTCTGAACTGACTCTAAGGCCCTCAACAACAATCACTTCCGAGGTTATGCAGTGATTAAGCATTAGGCTGCTAAACAAATAGTTGCTGATTTGAGCCCACCAATGGTTACGAATTGGGCTGCTAATCTCAAGGTCAGCAGTTCGAAACTACCAGCTGTTCCGAGGGAAAAAGATGAGACTTTCTGCTCCTGTAAAGATTTTACAGCCTCTGAAACCCTGTACAGGGTCGCTATGAGTTCGAACCGACTCCACGACACATAACAACAACAACAACAGTGCCTCTGTGGGGACTGACAGTCTGCTCCAGTAAAGATTTGCCATTGTTGTGTGCCACTGAGTGGGTGCCAGGGTTTTCCTGAGGAGTTGAAAGTCTCCTGCAGGACAGCTGATGGATGCAATTCAATTCGATACAGCCCAGCGTTTTTAAGTGCCATCGATGCACTTGGTTTCCGAGGAGTGGCTGGTGGTGTGAACTGTCACGTTGCAGTTCAAATCAACCTTGTGGTCTCATGCTTATCTTACAGTGCCACACCAGGACTCCGTATGGGCCAGTTCTGTTCTGTCCTATAGGGTCCCTGTGAATGGGAATGCACTGGGTGGCATAGGGTTTGGTTTGGAATCACTCCTAGGAAGCCAAAGAGAGGTGATTGGGATCAAAAATTGTTTTGACCCTGGTCATGTTGTCAACGAATGATTGTTTGGGGCTTGGAGAACCCATAACCAGTTTTAGAAGGAATGGAGGACTTTGCAGTATGTCCCCCAAACAGGGAGCAGGGCTCTGGAGACACCTGAGAGCTAGCTAGGTGGCTCTTGTGGGGTTGCTTCATAGGACACAGCAGCTGTGGGCTTTGGGCTGAAAATTATGCAGTGGGAGGAAGTGGGGGACCATGCTGGCAACAGTTGGGGTTTTAGAGTTCAGAGACCTGCTGCTTCTCTTTGCTTCTTGGGGAGTCAGTAGGCACTTCACTTCGCCTCCTTTGTTACTGTATTCTCACTCTGCCCCCCACCTCTCCTCCCAGAGATGTTGGGCAACTCAGTGGGTTTGGGGGCAGGACACCCTTCCGCTTTGGGTTTCAGTTTGACCCACCATGAAATAGGAATAAAACCTTTTCCCATCAGAGATTGAGATTAAAATACCAACAGCCCAGCATTTTACAAGTCAAAGTGTCATAGAAACAGAAGCAGAAGTGATTCTAATTCAGCCCAGTTCTCCCTTTGGGCTGTAGAGTAGGAGCTCTGAGGAGGAAGTCTAGTCAGTTCTGTCTACTTCTGCAGAGGGGGTGACTAGTTTATCCAACATGTTGTTGTTGTTGTTATGGCCAGTCCTTCTGACTCATAGTGACCCTGCAATAGACTTTCCGAAAGTGGCTGGTGCGTTTCAATTGCCAGTCCAGTATTTATCCTGTAGTGCCAACATAGCATGCAACTATTTATTAAGCTCTGCCGACCCCCACCAAGATGGAGTGACATAGCGGCAGCAACAAGAGAGTCAGACATAACGATGATAAAAGTGGAGCAAGCTTGGGCACCGGTCCTTTCTGCTATACTTGAGGTCACTATGAGTCGGAAGTGACTCGACGGTACCTTAGAAGCAAGGATGGTGTAACTTGTCTCTCGTACTTTGGACATGCTATCAGGAAGGACCAATCGCTGGAGAAAAACATCATGCTTGGTAAAGTGGAAGGTCAGTGAAAAAGAGCAAGACTCCTGATGAGATGGCTCGAACATAACGCCTTTGAGGATGGTACAGGACTGGGCAGGTTTGGATCCTGTTGTGTGTGTAAGGTCGTTATGAGTCAGAGCCGACTTGACAGCATCTAATAAAACGACTAGGTAGCAGGAATCTCTGGGTGGTATAAATGGCTATGCCCTTGACTACTACTCAAAAGGAACTCTGGTAGCATCATGGTTACAAGATGGGCTACTAACCTCAAGGTCAGCAGTTTGAAACTGCCAGCTGTGTTGCTGGGTTTGAAAAACGAGGCTTTTTACTCCGGTAAAGATTTACAGCTTCAGAACCCCTATGCAGCTTCGCATCAGAACCGACTCCAAGGAACACCACCACCACTAGTTGGAAACTTAATGGTTTGAACCCACCCAGAGGCACCACAGAAAATAGGTCTGGGGATCAGCTTCCCAAAGATTGCAGAGCTTTGAAAACATTATGTCTCAGTCCTACTTCTACTCTGCACACATGAGGTCACAATGAGTTGGGAATCAAGTAGATGGCAACTATGTACCCACTGTGTAACAACTAAGTAACAACTATGTAACAACTATGTAACAACTATGTAACAGGGATCCCTAGGTTGGGCACCCAGCAACGCCTGGGAAGAAGTACTGGACAATCTGATTTTGAAAGATCTCAGCTGTTAAAAACACTGTGGAGCACAGCTCTCCTCTGACACCCGTGGGGGAGCTGGGAGCGTCAGAGAAGAACTTTTTTTCACAGTGTAGCAAGCTCTGGCAGCGTAGTGGTTATGAGCCTGCGAACCGCAAGGTCAGCAATTTGAAACTACCAGCTGTTCTGCCGGAGAAAGATGAGACTTTCTGCTCCCGTAAAGATTTACAGCCTCGAAAACCCTGTACAGGGTCGCTATGGGTCAGAACCGACTCCACGGCACACAGCCATAGCCACAGCAGGCGTTAAGAGATGTGGACAAGAAGGGTTCAACCTATGCCCTCCAGATGCTTAAAGTCACAGGGAAAGGATTCCCTCGCCTGATTGACGGCAACCCGTTTCCTGCCTTCACTGTCCATTGAGTCTTACAGGCTATACACTGATCGTCCGCATCTGTGCTGAACCGTGTGGAAGGATGAGGAAGACTCATAAGGAGTAGCTTTGGAGTTAATGGATGCGAGAGTGCTTTGTAAATTACACTGCTCTAACACAGTCCGTTGGTTCATTCATCCATTCCAGGGACCTCACTGAGTGCAGCCTCTGCCAGGCATAGGCTGAGTGCTGGGAAGGAAGACAGAGGAGCTGGGAGAATCCTGCAGGGAACCTGTCACGGAAACAGACCTTGGAAACTCCAAGCGATGAGCCACAGTGTGTGATAAAGGTGTGGCTGTGATTAGCATTCTATGAAGATTATAGTCCTCTGAGGGTTCTTTGGGATGAGGGGGATGTTGGGAGTCAGCAGGAAAAACAATTCTACAGTTCTGGGAATCCCAATGTAGTTGGGGAGAATCTATACCTCTGAAAAATATATAAGTCCCAATGCTAACCTCACGAGGCCCAAGTGAGCCTGGATTTGAGGAGGGAGCCCAGCAAAGACCTGCATGGTTGGCAGGGGTCCAGTCTCCTGGGAGGGGCTGCCCTAGGTGGAGAAGGCCCCTTTCCGGAAGGTCAAGACATGTGGTGGAGAGATAGGCTGGGATCAGATTATAGGAGGTATCCCTGTATATTGATTGACTTAGAAGACTGAATGCCATCTGGACCAATATCTGTGTTACGTCTCCAACAGTGCCTCAATTGCCTTATTTGCAAAATAAGGGCAGATCATAGTGTGAACCTTCCTAGTGTTGGTATGAGGACTGAGTTTGTATATGCAAAATGCTGAGAATAGCACCTTACACATACTAAGTGCTCACTGGATTTGAGCTATTGTTTCACTAAAGTCCTGATGTGGCTGTGTGCGGTTTTGTGTCTTGGGGAATTCATATATAAGTGATATTCCAAAAGACTGCCTGTCAGAGTCCTGCCAGCCAGCTGCCAAGCTTCTCTTGGCTTTCTAATATCTTCAGTGGTTCCCACTGCTTTCGAGATGAATCCAAAATTCTCAGCCTAGATTGTTTCCAAGACTCGCTGCTCCATCTCCAGCTTTGTTGACTGCACCCCCACCCCCACCCCCCAACACACCAGGCTCCACTTTCTCCAGCCTGGGCTTTTTTTTGCACGCTCACATCTCTCTGGTGTTGCTTTGTTGTTGTTGTTATGTGCCATCGAGTCGGTTCCGACCCATAGCGACCCTGTATAGGGTTTCCGAGGGTGTAAATCTTTACGGGAGTAGAAAGCCTCATCTTTCTCCCGCGGAGCACCTGGTAGTTTCGAACCGCTGACCTTAAGGTTCGCAGCCCGATTCGTAACCACTACGCTACCTGGTGTTGCTTAGTGCTATCCAATTTATAGCGACCCTGTATAGAGTTTCTGAGGAGCGGCTGGTGAGTTTGAACCACCAACTTTGCTGTTCAAACTGACCTTGCAGTCCAATGCTTATCCTACAACACCACATACATCCTTTGGGTGAGACTGATTTCCTCCTTGGCTGAGTTCTATTAAGATTCCACAGAGAATCGGTAATCCTAAGGGTAGCACTTACCTTCTTAGACCACATTTCCTGAGTACTTGTCCAGCGACAACCTTGGGGGCAGGGAAGATATATATGTTTTTTTCGTTGTAATCCTGGGACCTTGTGCAGAGAAAGTGCTTAGCAAATCTTTAAAGAGGGGATTATGTTGATTTCCATTCCCCCATCGCTTTTAGATAATGTCCCTTCCTTCAGGGCTCTAGGACTCCAGTCTAGCTGAGATACAGGATGTGGATGCTGGGAAACCCCTTGGGAATATTGGGTTTGCTCATCAGAAAACAAAGGGAGTGAAGAGTCAACTTTGCTGGGAAGTAGGGAGGAGACACCTGGGTCTGTTTAGGGTTCTCTTCCAGGGACCCTTGTCTGTCCCCACCCAGAAGAGATGCGGGAATGAGGACAAAGTTGAGGCTTTACAGCTTCTCATCTTGCCTATCTGCCTGGTTGGGCTCCTCTGCCCCACCCTGCTGCTTTCCTGTCTAAGGGATTTAGAAGTCTCCCCTTTTTTCCTAATCTCTCTCTCTGCAGAATTTCTATGAAGTCAGAATCCATTTCCAGGCAAAGGTGCTTGGTCATAAAGATAATAAACAGATTCATTCAAGGTGAAGGGGAAACACACCATGGTTTCAGTTGCGTGTGGACTTCGCCCTGGCATGTGAGGGTTCCCAGCACGCACGTCTATCCCTAAACCTCACTGGAAGAACCCTGATGCCAGTTCCAGAGGAGAGGTCCCAGAGCTGGGATTATGACCAGTAGGTGAATGCCAGGCTCCATCCTTGCATGAGTGATCAACAAGCCCTCCAGCCAGTCAGGGGGTGGACACCATTGTTAAATAGCTGTGTCTGCATCTGACCTCAGTTTTGCTAGTCACTGAGCCCAAGGTCCACACTGCGTGTGGAGACCCGCAGGCAGAAAGAAATAGCCAGGGACTCAGAAAGATGAGGCTTTCTGCTCCTGTAAAGATTTACAGCCTTGAAAACCCTGTACAGGGTCGCTTTGAGTCAGAACCGACTCCAAGGCACATAATCAACCAACCAAACTGAGTTCTGGTGGCGTAGTGGTTACGAATCAGGCTGCTAACCTCAAGGTCGGCAGTTTGAAACTATCAGCTGTTCACAGGAGAAACATGAGGCGTTCTGCTTCCGTAAAGATGTGCAGCCTTGGAAACCCTGTGCAGGGTCACTGAGTCGGAACCGACTCCACGGTACTTAACAACAACAACAATCGCTAGTCACTGAAAACTCTATGAATAGCAGACTTCGCTTATATGCTTATATTTTCCCTGAAAAACCCTCCCCTGCCCCTGAGAGCAACGAGGAAGGATCCTGCTGCCTGCAGACAGTCTGGAGACTTTGGGAAAGGCACGCCTAGTGGCGTGCATCATTCAGTCAGCATTCATTGTACTTTTCTCCTGACAGGGACTCTGCTATAGTGTGGTCCTGATTCCTGGGGTGGTGGGGAGTCCCTTGTGTTGGGATCAGACTGTTGTGATCCACAGGGGTCTCCTTGACTGATTTTCAGATGTGGATCCCAGGCCTTTTTTCCTAGTCTCCCTTAGTCTAGAAACTCCACGGAAATCTGTTCAGCACTGAAACCTCCTCGTCCCCCGCAGTCAGCAATTTGAAGAAGATTCTGGACAGTTACATCTCACTGTGACCTCTGGGAAGCCCCTTCCCCCTGCCTCTCCCAGGGGGAGGGTGTTCTTCCAGGGCCGGCTCAGGGACTGGGCTTCCTGGTGCCCCACACCCTTCTCTAAAGCGCTTGCAGGTTGCAGGCTCAGGCTGAGATGACCTTTTCTGCACAGGGTGGGGGGGTGGTTCAGGGGTCATATATTATACCAAGTTGACTCCGCTCACTCTCCTTCCGGTTGCAGACCACGAGGGGCCGGGACAATGGCCTGGGGCCGGGAAGCAGCTTTCTAGTTCGCAGGCCTTTGTTCCTGGCGGGAGGGGCCTGGGGCTAATGAAAAGGTTTGTGGCTCGGATGTCTGGGAGGCGGTGGAGGAGTTCTGACATTCCAGGCCCTAGCCTCTGGCATTTCCCAGAAAATTTGCTGAGGGGAGGGAAAGAAAACAACACCATCCCACCCACCCACCTCCCACCCTGCTTCTCAGATTCCTGGAGCCCTGCTCCCTCTGGGGGTGGTTTGCTGAATACCTTAGACCCCAGGCCTGGAGGTCCTAGGGGTCCAGCTCTCCACTCATGGGGGTCCTGGTGGCTGGGTGAGGGGGAGGCAGCTCTAGGCAGAGTATAAAGGGGGCTCACCGCATCTCCCATCCATCCCAAGAGGAATTCACATCTGTTTCAAGTTCTGATTAGGGGTGGGGAGAAAGGGGGGTCATCTTCCAGCCAACTGTCTCCAGCGACCCCAAGCCAACAAGCCTGCTCTATGCAGGGTGGGAGATGAGTTTCTCTTTGTCCCAAAGCAGCTGCTGTCCAGCGCCTGCGCTCTGGGCGGCTACTCAGATGGGACACAGGGACATGGCAGTTCTGGGAAGCTGGGCTGGGTTGAGGCATCTGAGTTACAGGGCAAATGAGGCCTGGAGATGAAGTGGGGGTGACCAGGGAGGGAGACCCAGCCAGGAAGGGGAGTCAAGAGTGAGCTTCCCAGCATGCCTTTGGATAGGTCCGAGCCCATGGGGGGCCAGTGGTGCGCTGTTCTTCTCGCCCTACAGTAAAGCAGGCCAGGCAACCTAGAGCCCCCCGCTCTCACCAGGGGCACTTGGGATAGTCTCAGCACCTGAGCCTCCTTGTTGCTGTGTTTGGGTCCCAAGTTGACTCCGCTCACTCTCCTTCCGGAGGATGTCTGTCCGAGTCTGGAGCCATGTCTGTGCATGACCCCCATGGGAACGTGTCTAGCTCCTCTGCCCTGTGGCATACACAGATTCTCACAGTGAGAAAACTATACACACTCTCTGACTCCCCATGACCCACAGCCCACCTGGATGGCCAAGAAGTTCTTCAGGAGCAGTGGGAGGGGGGCGCAATTCTAAGACATGACATTGGAGGGTGTTCATTGTGACGTTCTACTCCATGCTTCTCTTGTCCTTCCTACCTTACTCTAAGTTACAGGGATGGTTTTGAGTTTTTTAAGGGGAGGGGAGCTTATAAACTGGACCCCCCCCCCAGGACTCCAAAAGCTCCAATCTTCCTGCAGATTGGTCTCTGGGGAGATCAAGACCCACTAGGGAGCCCCTTCTTGTTCCTGGGAGTGGTATTCTACAAACCCTTTAATTCATTCATTCATTCTTTTTTTTTTCTTTCTTTCTTCTTTCCTAACCCTTCAGAACTTTGTCCTTGGGTAAATGCTGCCCTCTTGATCTCAAATAGTTGATGTTACTATGAAGTTTGTGCCTTCCTAGTGTTATCGCTCCCCTTTTAAACCTGTCTATGTCCTGGTGTAAGGAGCTCTGGTAGTGTAGTGGTTACGAATTGGGCTGCGAATCTCAAGGTCAGCAGTTCGGAACTACCAGATGCTCCATGGGAGAAAGATGAGACATTCTGCTCCCATAAAGATTTACAGCCTCAGAAAACCTGTACAGGGTCGCTATGAGTCGGAACCAACTCCATAGCACACAGCTACCACCAACCACCACCATGTTCTGGTGTGGCGCTGTGGGTTAATGCACCAGACTGCAAAGCCATTTGAACTGCAAGGTTGGCAGTTCAAGCTGACCAGTCACTTCTCAGAAACCCTATACAGTGCCACTATGGGTCAGAATCGACTCAGTGGCACTTAACAATAACACGTCCTAGTGTGGAATCCTGGTGTAGCTCTGTGGGTTAATGCGCTGGACTGCAAAGTCAGTTTGAATCACAAGGTTGGTGATTCAAGCTCACTAGCTGCTCCTTGGAAACCCTATACAGGGTTGCTATGGGTCGGAACCAACTAACAACAACAACAACAACATGTCCTAGTGTGGCGCTGTGGGCTAATGTGCTAGACTGCAAGGATAGTTGTAGCTCACCAGCAGCTTCTTGGAAACCCTGTATAGGATTGCTATGATTCAGAAGCTCCTCAGAAACCCTATACATGGTTTGTTATAGGTCAGAACCCACGGGACTGCACTTAACAACATCGCAACCTGGTTTGGTTGACAATTGAGCAAAGGGAGGGGGGTCGTTCATCCCTTTTGTTGTTGTTGCTATTGTTAAGTGCTGTTGAGTAGGTTGCGACCTATAGCGACCCTGTATAGGGTTTCTGAGGAACAGTTGGTGACTTTGCAGTCAAGTGCATTACTCCAGATGTCATGGGGGTCCTGGTGTGGTACTGTAGGATAAGCACTTGACCTCAAGGTTGGTTTGAACTGCAAGGTTGGCAGTTCAAACTCACCCGCTATTCCTCAGAAACCCTATACAAGGTTGCTTTGAGTTAGGACCAGCTCCAAGACACTTAACCACACCGACAGCAAGGTGTCATGGAGTCCCTAGTGAACATGCTCAGTTGCTAAAAGGAAAGCTGGAAGTTCAAGTCCACCCAGAGACACCTTGGAAGAAAGGCCTGGACATCTAGTTTTGGAAGCTCAACTAGTGTATACTCTAGGGAGCTCTGTCCTGCTCCGACACTCATGGGCTCGCAGTGAGCTGGAGCTGATTCCAGGGCAACTGGCTTTATACATGCGTCATGACCTGAACTAGGTGCAGGCAGGAAGGGGAACATTCCGCTGTCTGCTCATTCCATTTTCAAGGCACTTTTTCAAGTCTGCCTTATACAGTGAGGACTCTCAAGGAGATTAGATTCCTCTTGGAAGGGCAAGACCCTTCAACAGTTGATATTACTGTGAATTGTTTTCAACTATGCTAGTGGAGGGTCAGAGGAAAAGAGGAAGACCCCCAACGAGAAGAATTGGCCAAGTGGCAGCATCGATGGACTCACGTGTGGCAACAATAGTGAGGTTGGCCCACGATTGGGTAGTGCTTCGTTCTGCTGTGCATAATGTCGCTATGGGTCGGTACCGACTCGATGGCACTCACAACAACACCAACAGTGGTGCTGTGGTATAATTGCTAACTGAAATTCTCCAGTTGCTCTGTGGAAACCCTGTACAGGATGGTCGGTACAACCACAACAATCAAGGAGGAGAACTGGGAGATGTTTAAGTATATTAAAGGAAGGCACCTCACTGTGAACTGAAAGATCAAAGGTTCTGTGCATAATGTCGCTATGGGTCGGTACCGACTCGATGGCACCTCACAACAACAACAACAGTGGTGCTGTGGTATAATTGCTAACTGAAATTCTCCAGTTGCTCTGTGGAAACCCTGTACAGGATGGTCGGTACAACCACAACAATCAAGGAGGAGAACTGGGAGATGTTTAAGTATATTAAAGGAAGGCACCTCACTGTGAACTGAAAGATCAAAGGTTCAAATCCCACAGTGGCTCTAAGGGAGACAAGGCCTGGAGATCTGGTCCCTTTAAAGAGTGTTGCTGAGCCAAGCAAAAGACAAAACTATAAGGTGAGCAAGGACACCACTCCCTAGAGCCACCTACTAACCCGCCTCTCGGAGATCAAAAGGCAGCAAGTGCCCAGAAAGGAAGCTCAGAAGGCAGGCAGGGGTAGGAGAGGCGGCATGGAGCCAGCAAACACAGGGAGCAAGTGGGAAGAGTGACTTTATAATCGGTGACAGGAATCATCAAACGTATATACCTTGTTGAACAGAAAACCAGTTTGCTCTATAGACTTTAACCCAAGTCACAATCAAAGCTTGAAAAAAGAATTGTTGATGTTGTGTGCCATCAAGTCAATTTCAACTCACAGTGACCCTGTAGGACTGAAGAGAACTGGCCCCGAGGGTGTCCAAGGCTGTAATCTTTACGGAAGCAGACTGTCTCCCTGCAGTGCTGCTGGTGGATTCAAACCACCAGCCTTTCAGTTTTCAGCTGAGTGCTTTAACCACTGCACCATCAGGGCTCCTTCTCTATACAACTTACACCCTAGGAAGTCCCATGGGGCAGTTCTTCTTGGTCCTAGAGGGTCATTATGAGCTGTACTGTCTTGACAATACACAACAATGTACTAAGGGTGGAAGGGAGGCATCTGAGGGGCTTCCCAGAGGAAGTGATATTTTGGGTGGATGGAAAGCTGACGTTAGTCAAGACAGGTCATGCCACCTGCCCCAAGTGTCCCAGATGCTCTGACCCAGACACCAGTGTGTTTCCCCAGAAACTGACTAGTTCTCCCTCATCCTTTCCCTCTGCTTAATCCCACCCACCCAGGTCTCAGCCCCTTCCAAGCTTAAGGAGCCAGATGCAGAGCTGAGAAGGTAGAACTAGTCAGTGCCCCATGAAAAGTGGGATGGGATAGTCCCTGAGTTCTGGAAAATTTGAAAATTAAAATGAACTTTGTGGATCGGTAGCAGGAGGTTAGCATTTGACTGCTAACCAAAAAGTCGGTGGCTCGAATAAGCCAGCTGCTCTGTGAGAGAAAAACGTGACAGTCTGCTTGGGTAAAAATCTACATACAGCCTTGGAAACCCTATGTTGTTGTTAAGTGCCATCGAGTTGGTTCTGACCCATAGCAACTCTAAGGAGCCGCTGGAGATTGAACTGCCAACCTCGTGGTTCAAACTGACTTTGCAGTCTAGCGCATTAACCCCACAGCACCACACCAAGACTCCTGGAAACCCTATGGGGAAGTTCTATGCTATCCTGCAGGCTTGTTAGGACTTGAGATGGACCCCACAACAGTGTCGTTGAGTGTAAGTGTCTGTGTGAGTAAGTAAAACAGTCTCTGAATTATGGAACTTTGAAAAATTAAAATATACTTTGTGGCTACTTGAAACAGTTACATGGTTTAATAGTCAAAAATCCCCAGTATGTGGACTTACGAAGGGGACTTCAAAAAGTTTGTGGAAAATTTCATTATCTTGTAATTCCATTTTTTTTTTTTTCATGAGTTTTTTTTGAAGTCCCTTGTATCACAGAGATACAAAGTGGGGATCAGCAAGCTAGATGCAGCCCACAGGTACTGTCATTGTTGTTGTTGTTAAGTGCTGTCGAGTCGAGTCAGTTCCATGGTGACCCTGTATAGGGTTTCTGAGGAGTGGTTGGTGAGCCTGAACGGCCAGTCCAGCACATTAACTCATGGCGTCATACCAGGACTCTAGGGGGCTTCAAAAAGCTCAGGGGAAAATGCCGCTATCTTTTCAATCTACTTTTCTGCATTTTGAAGCCCCCTTGTATGCTGATTGGCTTGTGCAATAGTTTTTAAATGTTGAGCCAACATTTAAAAATGAGAAATTTTCACATTAAAAAACCAGTGCCGATGACTACAGCCACAATTCCAAATCATGGTGACACCATGTATGGCAGAGTAGAACTGTGCTCCATGGGGTTTCAAAGCTGTGACCCTTGGGAAACAGATTGGCAGGTCTTTCTTTCGAGGCACCTCTGTGTGAGTGTGCATCTGTCTAGACTTCACCATTTGTCCCATCCAGGATCTCCTGGTGACTTTGGAACTTTTCTGGGAAAGTCAGACGTATCTGACAGCACTAGATCTGTATTCTGGCACTAGCTGGCCCTCTGGAGGAACAGGGGGGCTTCCAGCTCTGCACAAGCCACTGTCCTCCCCCTCCTGCCTTTCCCTGCTTGGAGCCCAGGCATTGAGGGGGGAAGGGGCAGCTCCAGCCTCCCCTGCTCCCCACATCCCCTCTCTAGAGTAGAAGGCATTCCTCTTTGGGGGATTTCTTTTGACTCTCTTTCCCAAATATTTTTAAGTGCTGTCCAGTCGGTTCCAACTCATAGGGACCCTGTCTGTATAGGATTTCCTAGCAATGGCTGATGGGTTTTGACTGCCGACCTTGGGGCTCAATCAGACCTTGTGGTCCAGCGCATTATCTTGCATCGCTGTACCAGGGCTCCAGCAGTTCAGATTGTTGTTGTTGTTGTTGTGTGCCGTGGAGTCGGTTCCGACTCATAGCAACCCTGTACAGGGCTTCCGAGGCTGTAAATCTTTATGGGAGCAGAAAGCCTCATCATTCTTACGCAGAACAGCTGGTAGTTTCGAACTGCTGACCGTGTGATTAGCAGCCCGATTCATAACCACTACACTACCAGCAGTCCAGATGTTGTTGTTGTTAAGTGCCGTTGAATTGGTTCCGACCCACAGCAACCCTGTATAGAGTTTCCAAGGAGCGACTGGTGAGCTTGAACCACCGACCTTGTAGTTCAAATGGCTTTGCCGTCTGGCGCATTAACTCACAACGCCACAGCAGTCCAGATAGGAGGCTGGAAATCAGTCAAGCCTGGGCCACGGTCCAGACCTTCCTGCCCACCTGCTCTGGGCTCCTAGTTGTATTTGACATATTCTCAAGCAAGGCTGTCCAGAGCAAGACTAAGATGCCAACCTGAACACCCTTCGTCTCTTGTCTGAATTTCCTGGGCAGGGACTGGACAGTGAGAACCAGGAACCCCCCAGTCATTTGTCTCTGCGGCCCCAGCCGGTCCTGGAGCCTGGGATTCCTTGGGAAAGCGCTGGCTGGGCAGCTGTGTTTCCTCACGCTTTGGGCAGAATCACCAGGCGAGCAGCGTCTTGCTGGTGCTGGTGCTGGCTGCCTGCCACACCACAAGAAGCTGAGATTCCCCTGAACCCCAGAGCTGCACTTATCTCCACCAGCGACAGAGAAACAAACCAGCATGCTCATCTGGGTGGCGTTTCCAGAAATGTGGGCTCTGGCTTCTGGTGGACGGGATGCCGGATGGTCCTGTGCCTCTTTGTGGCTAAGGATTCATTGAGCAGGAGGTGCTTGGTTTTGCAGATGACAAGATGTTTTGAACTTAAATGTCTAAAAGATAAATACAGAAATCATGGCTGTTTTTCTCCACCTTGCTGATTTGAGCTTTGGTACTTGGCCTGTTTGTTCTTCACGACCTGAACCTTTGGGGTTCACACAGCTCTGGATCTTGGTGCCAAGAGGGCCTCATCTCAACGAGGTTTAGAGCCACTCAGTCAGGCCAGGCCCAATTCTGGGGCTGGCAGAGTAGCAGCCTAGAGGAAGCTGTTTTCTAATGTAGTGGCTGTTGTTCAGTGTGGTTAAGTTCAGTTCTGAACCATGTTGTTGTTGTTAGGTGCCATTGAGTCGGTACTGACTCAGAGCTATCCTATGCACAATGGAACGAAACACTGCCCGATCCTGGGTCAACCTCATAACTGTTGCCACACTTGAGCCCATTGATGCTGCCACTTTGCCAATCCATCTCTCTGGGAGTTTTCCTCTTTTTCTCTGACCCTCCACTTTACCAAACATGATATCCTTCTCCGGTGACTGGTCCCTCCTGACAATATGTCCGAAGTATGAGAGACGAAATCTGACCATCCTGGCCTCCAAGGAGCACTCTGGCTGCGCTTCTTCCAACACAGATCTGTTGGTTCTTTTGGCAGCCCATGGCATTTTTATTACTCTTCTCCAACACCACAACTCAAATACATCAATTCTTCTACGGCTTTCCTTATTCATTTTCCAACTTCCACATGTTTATGAGGCTATTGAAAATACCATGGTTCTGAATCAGGCGCACCTTTGTCCTCAAATTGGCATCTTTGGCCTTCAACACTTTAAAGAGGACTTGTGTAGCAGATTTGCCTAAAGCACTCTATCCGGTAATTCTTGACTGCTACTTCCATGAGTGTTGCTGGTTGAAGTCTTTGACAACTTCAATCTTTACAATTACTTTGTTTGTGAGGATCTTTGTTTTCGATACATTGAGGTGAAACCCATACTGAAGATCGGGGTTGGCAAACTACAGGCCACGCATCGCTCAGTGTTTTGTTTTTGGTGTGGCGCTGTGGGTTAATGCGTCAGGTTGCAGTTCAAACAGCTTTCCTCACAAACAAAATGATTGTAAAGATGGATCACCGACCCATAGCGACCCCATATAGGGCTTCCGAGGAGCAGCTGATGAGCTTGACAGCACATCACAGCAACAACAAATTTAAACTTTCTATTGCAATTGAGGGGGAAAATGAGGCTTTCTGCTCCCTTAAAGATTTACAGCTTCAGAAATCCAATGAGTCGGAACCGGCTGGATAACCCACAACTACCACCAACCATTGTGAATTGAGTGAAGGTTGGCAGATCAGCAGTTTAACATCAAACAGATCATATATACTTTGTTCAGCAATCCCCTCCTTGTGCAGTTAACAGCATTTACCTCCATTCACTTAACTCTTGCATTCCTCCGTGTCTCTAGCTACCTTCATCTTTCTTCTGCCAACTTCCCTCTTGTTGTATATTGCCTGCCCGTCACCCATGTTAACATATTTCTACTTTAGCCGTGATTAATTTTCCCTCCCCTGTACCTTTGCTCCCTTATAACCATCATAGAATGTTCCTTTTATCAAGAAAATATTTTCTTAACTTTTTACATTGGTCTCATACAATATTTACCCTTTCGTGATTGATTAATTTCACTCAGCATAAAGTCCACCAGGTTCATCCACGTTGTGAGGTGTTTTGCAGATTCATCTTTATTCTTCAGTGTTACATAGTATTCCATAGTGTGTATGTTCCAAGTTTGTTTCACCATTCTTCTGTTGATGGACATTTAGGCTGTCTCCATCTTTTTGATGTGTCTTTTGTAGACAGCATATTGAAGGATCCTGTTTTCTTATCCATTCTGTTACTCTCTGCTTTTTGACTGGTGCATTTAACCCACTGACATTCAGTGTAATTTTCTACAGGTATGAACTGATTGTTGTCATTTTGCTGTGTTTTTGTCTGGTGCTGCTGGTTCTTTGTTCCACACAATTTTTTTTTGCACTGAGGTAAGTTTGTTTGTGGTTTTCTTTTCATTTTTCTGTTCGTGTTTACTAACTATGTCTGAGTTTCCTCATTTTTATTCTGATATGAAGGTATGTTCATTTTCTTTTAGGTTACCCTGTAATTGTTTTTAAACTTTTTATTGTGAATTGAGTGAAGGTTTACAGAGCAGAACATCAGTTTTACATTCAACAAATCATATACTTTGCTTCATTACAATGAGTGCAATCCCTTCCAGGTACCAATGATTAACAGTATTTACCTCAATTCGCTTTAACATTCCTCCCTGTGTCTCCCGCTACATTCATCTTTTCTCAGCTAACCTCCCTCTTGTATATTGCCTGCCCTGTCACCCATGTTAACATGTGTCTACCCTCTAGTCTGAATAATTTTTCTCCATCTTCCGCTTCCCCCAACCATCATTTGTTGTTGTTGTTGTTAAGTGCCGTCGAGTCGGTTCCGACCCATAGCGACCCTGTACAGGGTTTCCGAGGGTGTAAATCTTTACGGGAGTAGAAAGCCTCATCTTTCTCCCGCGGAGCAGCTGGTAGTTTCGAACCACTGACCTTAAGG
The DNA here is from genome assembly GCF_000296735.1 of Chrysochloris asiatica. NCBI lineage: Eukaryota > Metazoa > Chordata > Mammalia > Afrosoricida > Chrysochloridae > Chrysochloris > Chrysochloris asiatica. The sequence goes on along the minus strand of NW_006408650.1, from coordinate 4,393,409 downwards.
TTCGCAGCCCGATTCGTAACCACTACGCTACCAGAGCTCATAGATTGTTTTATTTTATTAAGAAAACCTTTAAACTTTTTACAACATTGATCTCATTTAACATTTGCCTTTTCATGATTTACTAACTTTACTCAGCATAGTATCCTCCAGGTTCATCTGTGTTGTGAGGTGTTTTGCAGGTGGATCTTTATTCTTCAACGTTTTATAGTATTCCACTGTGTGTATGTTCCAAAGTTCGTTTAACTGTTCATTTGTTGATGGGCATTTAGGCTGTCTCTATTGTTTTGATATGTCTCTCATAGACAGCATATTGAAGGATCCTGTCGTCTTCATTCTGCTCTGTCTCTTGGCTGGTACATTTAAGTCATTTACATTCAGTGTAATTATAGATAGGAAGAATTGATTGTTGTCATTTTTCTGGATGTTCTTTCTGGTGGTATTGCTGGTTTCTTGATTCCACATAATTTTCTGCACTAAGTTCATTTTGTTTGTGAGTTTTCTTTGCCTTTTCCATTCTCTTATGTTAATGCTTACTAAATCTTTCTGATGTCCCTCTTATTTTTGATGTGCCGTTGTATTCATTTTCTTTGGGGTTTCTCTGCAATTTATAAATACTTTTCCCTCGTTAAAACAATTTGTTTATCTTGAAATTGCCTCGACTTCCTTGCTGTTTGGAAGTTCTAAATCTACACTATTCCCTCTTTATGCTTTGTAGTTGACTTCATGATATAGTGATACCACTGGTTCCCTATTTTCAGTCTTATATTGTTGGTGTTACCGACTCATAGTGATCCTGTTAGGGTTTCCGAGGAGCGGCTGGTGAGCTGGTAGTTTAGAACTACTGACCTTGCGGTTCACAGTCCGATTTGTAACCACTCTGCTGGTTACGAATCAGGCTGCTAATCTCACTATCAGCAGTTCGAAAGTACCAGCTGTTTCGTGGGAGAAAGATGAGGCTTTCTGCTCCCGTAAAGATTTGCAGCCTCAGAAATCCTGTACAGGGTTGCTATGAGTCGGAACTGACTCCACGGCACATAACAACAACATGCAATAAGTGTCACAATTGTGAGGTTGGCCCAGGACCAGGCAGTGTTTCATTCTGTTGTACATAGGGTCATTATGAGTCAGAACCGACTCCACGGCACATAACCACCACCGCCATATGATGAGTGGACTTCTGGTGTGACGCTGTAGGATAAATGCAGGACTGCAAAGTCGGTTTGAGCCACAAGGTCGGTGGTTTGAACTCACCAGTCACTCCTCGGAAACCCTATACCGGGTTGCTATAAATCAGAACCGATTCTACAGCACTTAACAACAGCAACATATGGTAAGTACTGGACTGTGAGCTACAAGGTCTTCAGTTCAAGCCTACCAGCCACTCTGCAGGAGAAGGCTCTTTGCTCCAAGGAAGATTCAAAGCCCCGGAAACCCTATACAGGGTAGCTATGGGTCAGAACTGACTCTATGGCACTTAAAAATACAACAATAACATATCTGGGTTGAACTATGGGTGGTGTTGTCATGTATGGTAATCTCAGTTTATTGTTTGGTATTTTTGATTCCCAGTCAAGAACACCCTTTACCATTTTTTGTAAAGTTGGTCTTGTTATTTATTATAAATTCCTTTAATTTAGGTTTATCAGGAAATTTGGCCATCATAGTTTAGGAACAGCTTTGCTCGGTATATACTTGGTTGGCATTTTTTTGCTTTTTTTTTTTTTTTTTGGAGTTTTGTGTATGTCATCCCATTGCAAGAGTTAGCATAGTTTCTGCTGAAAACTAAGAGCTTAGCCTTATTGGTTCTCCTTTGCAGTTAACGGTTCAGCTTTCCTGAGCTGCTCTCAGGGTCTTTGTTCATCTTTGGTTTTGGAAAGTTTGATTATGATATGTTTTGGTAACCTTTTTTTTTGGATCTATCTTGTTTGGGGTTTATTCAGCTCATTGTCATTTCTTTATGATGGTAGAGGAGATTTTTTCTTCTGCAAAAACTCTTTGAAAAATTTCTCTGTGCTTTTTAGTGTCTCTTCCTGTTCTGGAATTACAATCACCCTTAAGTTGTTCCTCTTCATGGTGCCTCATACAACTCTTAGATTTTCTTTGGATTTTGTCTTTTTTTTTTTCTAATCGTTTTTCTAGAATTAAGAGATTTATGTTTAAGCTCACGAACTCAGGCTCCCGTTGCTTTGAATCTACTCCTCTGCCTTTTCAAAGTAATTTCTATTTCTGAAATATTAAACTTAATCTTTTGGATTTCCAGTTGCAGGCTTGGATGCTTTCAGAATTTGTGTTTATTTCGTCTGTTTGTTCTTGTAGTGTTTTCCTGAATTTTTCAGTTTTTTTTTTTCCTGTGTTCTCCTTGCTTTCCTCAATCTTTCTGTCCTTCCTTTGAAGGTATCTATATATCATTCTTTTGAATTATTTTTCAGTTAGTTCCATTATCTTTTCTTCCTCAGGAACATTTTCTGGCTCTGAATCTAGGACATTTGCTTGAACCATTCCCTCTTGTTTCCTCATGTGCGGTAAAATAGTTTCTTGTCTCTGGGACATTGTGGTGATGTTGTATTTGTATTGAATTGATGATTATATGTTGATGTGGTTTTAAGCTGCCTCCTGTGGATATAGTTAGAGAATGGAAGTGTGTGCAGTGTTCTCTGTTTGCCATTAGTGCACCTCAGCCTCGGTGCTGACTGGTGTTGGCTGCTGTCTATCATTGGTCAGGTGGTATAGGAATTTGCTATTGGCTCTTGCCTAGTGGGTGGAGCTTCAGAGAGTATGTTTGTGACTGAGCTGTATAGGCTGTTCTCAGTGACTTGATGTTTTGTAAATGGAATTTTATGGGAACACAATCAGGGCTTATTTGTTTAGTGGCTGCTTTTTATTTAATACTGGCCCTTTAAGGAACAAGGCTGCAAGAGAATAGAGGTAAACAACAATTAACTGAAAAGAGCCCTTGTAGTGGGGTGGATTACAAATGGCTGCTAACCACAAGGTCAACAGTTCGAATCTACCAGCCATTCTGTGATAGAACATAAAGATTTCTGCCCCCGTGAAGATTTACAGCCTCGGATTTACAGCCTATGCAGGATTGCTATGAGTCAGAACCGACTCCACAGCATACCTGTATCACGACTGTTAACCGATGGTATATGGAGGGGATAGCAATCAACGTAATGAAACCAAGTATATGTAAAACTGATGGTCTGCTTTGTAAACCTTCACTCAATTCATAACAAAATGTTAAAGAGAAAAGGAAGAAACAAGGCTGCTAGACCTTAGGGTCAGCAGTTCAAACCCACCACCAACTCCTCAGGAGAAAGATGAGGCTATGTGTTCCCGTAAGGAGGTACAGAAAACCTAGGTGGTACTTCTTCACCCTACAGCGTCTCTAGGAGTCGGCATCGGCTCAATGACAGTGCATCTTAGGTTTAAGAAACCCCTGTTTTGCCAATCCCTCTTCTCAGAGGACAGAAGCCTGCCTTATACCTGAAAGGGCGGGAGTTAGGGTTAGTTTAGGGGGGAGGGCATCAAGGACTGAACAAGAGGAACAGCCCAGTGGGGAAAGATTATTCCAAGGGAGAAAGAAGATCAGAAATGAACAGAGGGGCTGCCCATCCCAAAAGGTGGTCCTAAGCTTTGAGATTTGCAAATCAATTAGAAAGCAAGAAATCTGAAAAGCCCCCACCCCCTCCCAAGTAGGTCAACCCACCATTTGCTCCCACCCTGGGAGGGAGAGATGCACACAGGGAGGCTCCCACCAGCATGAAAGCTCCTGAGTTGACCCATCAGTGCCACCTGTTCATTCCTTCAGTACTTCATGTGGGACCCTTCCAGGTGGCACACCCACTCCCTGACTCAGAGTCCTCTATGAGCCATATTTTGGGTGGGGGCTGACAGGCAGACCAAACGCAGCAACAAACCAGTAAAAAGTTTAGATGAATTAAGTGACAAAAAGAAAATAAAGATGTGTTCTTAGGGTCTAGGAAGATGCTTCTGGGGCAGGGGACATTCGGATGAAGCTAGAAGGGTGAGTGCATCTGGAGCAAGAGGCTTCGAGGCCGAGCAAACACACAACTCATGTCTATTTCTTGGAGCCAGAGTGTGTGTGGTGGTTGTTGTCCAGCAGGCCCTGGACTCATGCACCACAGAATGCAAGGAGACCACATCTTGCCCCGTCCCCGTGATTGGCTATGGATGGGCCCACTGAGGGTGTGGAAGAAGGCAGTGAGATTGGCCACAGGGATGCAGAGGGAGAGGGGAAGGGAAATAGCCTTGGCTAGAGGAGGTCCTTCTCCAGTGGACCTCCTGGTGTGGCGTGTGAGATCAGCACTGGACAGCACAAGGTCAGCGGTTCAAACCTACCAGCTGCTCCTTAGAACACCAACTCAACAGCTCTTCACAACAACAACAAGAAGAGATGGTAAGGTCATGGGGCTGGTTTCGTCTCATCTTTCATGTGTGGGTGTCTGAACCTCTTAGTGTTGCCCTAACAGAAAGACTCCATGTGGGTGGCTTTAAAGAAACAGAAACTTATTGTCTGGCAGTTCTGGAGGCGAAAAGTCCAAACCTGGGAACAGGCTGTGTCCACTCCCAGTGGGCCTCTCGCCTGGTTTCTGGTGACTACTCTAGGCAAATCTGTGGTACAAAGTGTTGAAGAGCAAAGATATCAGCTTGAGGACTAAGGTGTGCCTGACCCTAGCCAGGGTGTTTTCAATAACCTCATATGTATGCAAAAGCTGGACAGTAAATAAGGAAGACCATAGAAAAATTGATGCCTTTGAGTTATGGTGTTGGAGGAGAATACTGAAAGTGCCATGGGCTGCCAAAAGAACCAATAAATCTGTTTTGGAAGAAGTGCAGCCAGAGTGCTCCTTGGAGGCCAGGATGGCCAAATTTCGTCTCTCATACTTTGGATATAGTGTCAGGAGGGACCAGTCACTGGAGAAGGATATCATGTTTGGTAAGGTAGAGGGTCAGAGAAAAAGAGGAAGACCCCCAACGAGATGGATTGGCCAAGTAAGTGGCCGCATCAATGAACTCAAGTGTGGCAACTATAGTGAGGTTGGCTCAGGATCGGGCAGTGTTTCGTTCTGCTGTGCATAGGGTTACTATGAGTCGGTACCAACTTGATGGCACCTAACAACAACTCTAAAGCAAATGGAGCCCTGGTGTAGCTCTGTAGGATAAGCACTGACTGCTAAACCCAAGGTCAGTGGTTCAAACCCACCAGCTTCTCCTAAAACAAAGGGATAAGCATTGGACTGCTAACTGCAAGGTCGGCAGGTCAAGCCTAGCAGTGCGTCTCTCTGGAAACCCTGTAAGGGGGTCACTGTGAGTCAGAACCCACTCCAAGGCATTTAACAACAACTCTAAATCTACGGTGCTCTTTGGTGTTCCCCAGCATTTGTTTTCCCCATGTGTGTTTATTTTACTCTTTTTATAACTCAGAAATGATCCGCTTTAAGATCCACCCTATTCTGGTAAACTCTTACTCGCATAACAAAGAAAATGCCAATTCCAAACAGGACCACATCCACTGTTAATAGGAGTTAGGGTTTCAATACATATCTTGTTGTTGTGTAGCCTGGAGTCATTTCCGACTCAAAGCAGCCCTGGACAGGGCTTCCAAGGCCATAAATCTCTGCACGAGCAGAAAGTCTTGGCTTTCTGAGTGGATGGTGGACTTGGATCGCTGACCTTGTGGTTAGCAGTCCAGTACTTATCCTACAAAGTCACATATTTTGGGGGGACCCAGTGCAATCCCTAACAGTGGGCTCCATTCCCTGTAAAGCAAGAGTGTGGATCTAAGGACATGCTGACAAGTGTCCATGTAGAATCGAAATCAGAGTCTCTCCTCTCTGGAGGCAGAGGTGGGATGGCCGGCCTCTTTGTCCCTCTTGAATCTGCGGACAGCCTGGAGAAGAGGGGCCTTCCGCTTGCATTGGCATGGTTTCCCCTCAGGGGGTGAATCACAGAGGATGAGGCCTGGGCCCTTGGCTCAGGATTTCCTGGTATTTCCTGCTTCAGAGCAGCCTGTTATCTGGGGCCAGGGTCCACTGTGCTCTGACGTCAACTGGGCTCCCAATGAATGGCTTTCCTTTTCCGTTTGGGAAGACATGATGTCTGTCATCAGACTCATCGACCCTATCTTTCTAACCCTGGTACTTCCGGTTTGGGAAGGAGTGAATGGGACAAACGAGAAGGCAGGAGGTGTGTTAGGGCATTCTGGTTCAGGGTCATCCAGGTCATCCAGGTGGGGACCCACGAGTTCCAACAGCAGGAGTGGAGTCTGTGTCTGGTAGCTCTCCAAGCACCAGGGCTAACCTGAGCTACCTCCTCATCCTCTTCACTAACTGTGGCAGATGAGCCTTCCTGTCGTGTCCTTGCATCCAGTGAAAATGGTGCTCCCGCACTGAAAATGATTTACTGTTTTTTGTAGCTCTAAATGGAGTCCTGGCGTGGCGCTGTGGGTTAATGCGTCAGACCACAAAAGCTGGTTAGCTTGAACTGCAAGGTCGGCAGTTCAAGCTCACCAGCTGCTCCTAGGAAACCCTATGGGTCGCTATGGGTGGGACAGCACTTAAATGACAACAACAAATGTATGTGACCTAGGGCCGAGCCCAAGTTGCCTCACTCTGGTTCTGGATCTACTTCAAGTGAGCCATGAAGGCCAGAAGCTTGGTGTGTGGTATCCCTTCTGTTTATGTTTAACAAAACAAATTCGGACTCACAGGGACCCTCAAGAGCAGAGCAGAACTGGCCTTCCAAGGCCTTCCAAGGATGTAAATCTTGATGAGAGCAGAATGCCACATCTGTCTCCTTGGGAGCAGCTGGTGAGTTTGGACCACAGTTAGCAAGCCCAGTGCTTAACCCTTGCCCTACCAGGAGTCCTTCATGCTTAACACAAATACTCGCAATACCTGTTATTATCACTTAATGGAAGATTGGAAATTCCCAGTGCTTTGACTTGTATCTCATTTAATGCCTCACACAGCAAAACACAGTATGCTTACCCAAGCTTCGAGGTATTTTCATGATGACCAGAGTGCTCCTCTGGCCCACACAGTCCTCACAAGTGAAGTCATGGTGGAGTGGTATTTTGTAAAGTGGGACCTTGAAGTGGGTGGTCTCACTCTAGTTACTGGAAGTTAGGAAATCTGATGACTCACCATTTCTAACTTGGAAGGGTGGAAATGAATACAGTGCCACTTTGTATCTGTAAATCTCCTTAACCTTAAAATAATTTAAAACTTGAACTCAGTCTGAAATACTCATTGGTTGTAAACAATCTGGAAATCTTGATATAGACCAAATAAACAATGTTAACATTTGGGTGTATTTACTTTTTAGTCTATACACACACACTCTTTCTTTCCAATTTTTAATAAAATGAGAAAAGCTCCAAACGATTCTACCCTTTGGTAGTTGGCTTTTTTTTTTTTAAACCTAGTATGTCATTAAACATTCTTATGCAAAGTCATTTTTCTGGACGTCCCGGATGCTCCATTATTTAACCAATTCTCCCACTATTGACTGCTTCCACATTTTTATTTTATTTTATTTTTATATTAACAACACTGCTGAGATGCACAGTCTTCTAGAGAGTTTGTAATTCATTTCCTGGGGATAAATCAGTCCAGTGAAAAGCTAAACTTGTTGTGTGCAGAGTGTGTCCATAGAGCATACTAACCTCCCAACACTCCCCTGAGATACAAAGGACACAATTGTCTCCTTTCCAGCTTTTCCAGATGTCAGGTTCCAGTTTCTGGGGTCCAGCCTAGGAGCCACATACTGTTAACTATCAGAACCAATAGCTGTCCTGAGTCTCAGAGCACTGCGTTGTTTTCCTTTTGAAAATTTGCTAACAGAAGTGAGCTTCTTCAGCGTAGTTGTCTATTTGATGACAAAACTGTGCATTCCTTGGGGCCAGTGACAGCTGGTGTATCTGGGCATCCGGAATTGAGGGCGCCTCCCTCATTTCACAGGGTTCTGTGGAGGGCACCCTGCCAGTCGCAGGTGCTGGGGCTGACAAGGTGAAAATTGGTTCCCCTGAGTTTGGTGGGGATTTTCAATGGCTCAGCGCAACTCAGTGACTCAGGCGTGAACCCAGTTTTGTACAAACCTAACTAACACCTTAGGTGTGTGTGTGGGGGTGTGTGTGTGTGTGTCTCACCCGATGAAGTCGAGCCTGGAAAAGTGGTCCCCACTACTCATCACTACTGAGTAGGAGGACAAAGTAAGGTGCTTTTGGTTTCTCACTGCACCCTTTCCTGTGACCTGTAACGCGTGCAGGTGTAAGGCCACACCTGAACACACCTCCCTGCAGCCTACAAGGCCATAACGTCCTCCTTGGCGCGACAACCACCTCACCACCCTACTCTACAGAGGAAACTGACACTCCGACACTCCGCACGCCCGCCCCCTGCACGCCACACCCCCAAACCCTGCCACTCGGTCTGGCTCCCGCGCACGCGCACGGCCGCGGTGTCCATGTGCTCCGTTGTCAATAAAGTTTGTGCAAGCCGGAAGCGGAAGCGGCGAGTCTCCATGGCGGCGGCGGCGCCGGTGTTTTGGAGGCGGCTGCTGGGCCTTCTGCCGGGCCGCCCCGGGCTCGTCGCGCTCCTGGGCCGCCTGTCCGACCGTTTCGGCCGGAACCGGGACCGCCGGCGCAGGAGGTGAGAGGGGCGGCCGGGCAGAGGGCGCGGCCGCCACGGCCTGGGTCCCGGCCCCCCGGCCCCGGGGCTCCGCTCCCGAGGGCCCCCGTCTCTGTGCCTTGCCGTCGGCCTTCCTGAGAGCGGGTGGGCGGCCCGTCTCCCCTGCCCCCCGCGCGCGGCCACCGAGCCTCCTCGCGCCGCGCCCGCGTCCCCTTGAAAAGAGGGGCAGTGTTTACAAGTTCGGGTCTTGACCTGGAATCCCCGTGTGTAGGCGTTGCAGGGTCTGCTCTCGGTTTGCGTTCCCAGGGGTCTCGTGAAGAAATCGCTCTGGGCCCTGGGGTGACTTGGGCGTGATTCAGACAGAAATGGGGAATCTGCCGTATTTCTCACATCCTGGCAGCCGGGCCATGAAGCAATCCTGTTTCAGGAATTCAGGCCTGGGAAGAGGAACCTCTCAAAGCTTTTCTAGTACTTTTCAAAGGGGCCTGTGTTCTGGAAAAGTACCCGAGCGTGTTATGTAAATGTGAAGTAGCCTTTGAAGCAATTTGCTCAAGCAGTGGTCTCTTAAAAGTAAACATTTGCTGAGAACATGTTGAACTAAGAGGTCTGCTCCTTTTCTTTTGTTTTTGAACATTTTCTTGGGTTTGAGTGAAAGTTAACAGACCAAGTTCCACCCAACAGTTGATACACATTTTGTTTCGTGACATTCCTTGCAATCCCCCCGCCCAGTATAACAGCGCTTGTCCTGCTTCCTCCCTGGGCCCCCTGAATGGAAGTTTGCCTGTCTCTCCTGCCCCTTTTGGCTTTTTGAACTTTGGTTTTGTGCAAATGCTGCCCTTCTGGTCTCGTGGGATTATCATTCACCTTGTAGACCTGCCTGTTGTTGATCTCGGGTGGGTTCAGATTCAGGTTTGTAGGGTGACTAAGGGCCCTATTCTTGGGGGAGGAGGTAACCCTAGTTTCTAGCAGACCATTGTTGTTGTTGTTGTTAAGTGCCGTCGAGTCGGTTCCGACCCATAGCGACCCTGTACAGGGTTTCCGAGGGTGTAAATCCTTACGGGAGTAGAAAGCCCTCATCTTTCTCCCGCGGAGCGGCTGGTAGTTTCGAACCGCTGACCTTAAGGTTCGCAGCCCGATTCGTAACCACTACGCTTCTGCTCATTTTATGATACTGAATTTTGTGCTCCATTTTCCACTCACTGTGTTCAAGTTTCTATTGTGATCCGGCTCTGAGCAATCATTGTGGCAGCGCGCATTGTCTAGTCCTAGTCTAAGGCTAGTGAAGGCTGAGGTTTGTGTGCTCCGTTAGTCCTCAGACGAGGAGTTGTTTCCTTGAGTCTTTGTTTTCCTTCTCTCGGCTTTAGACATGAAGAGACCAGCAGTGTATCTCAGCAGGCTGCTGGTATGCCCTGCTGCTATTCTTAATATTAACGGGAGGGGGGAAATCACCTGTGTGTAAATGGTTTTCTTATTAGAGAGACACTTGATCAAAACAAAAAAATTAGTCTTCGGTCTGCATCCTTTAGCTGAGGTTTAGGTTTTTGCAGTGTGCTGCTTGGGTGAGGCTTGACCTCCTGACCTTCAGAATAGTCACGTGTGCCTATTCTAGGTATAGACTGAGCTCGCTTTGTGGGTTATGGCGAAAGAGTTCCAGCCAAAACTTGTCTGATTTAGGGGAACTTTTAAGTTGATAAAATCGGGGGCGGGGGGAGCCGGTGGCTCTTAGAAGCCTCTCAGAATGGCTTTTAAGTTTCGCACGGGTGAACCCGGTGGGGGGGGGGGGCGGGGGAGGGATGTAAGAGAGTTACCGCTCTCCTTTCTGAAATCTGGTGCATCTGAGTGACGGAGAGTAAATTACAGTGGTCACCAGCTGCATGACTTCTGTGTTCTGGCATCAAACCACTGAGACATTTGGAATCAAGTTTTGAAAAAGGTTCAGTTCTAAAAAAGGACGTTTTAGGTGATTTTGTCATTTCCCTTTATGTTTAAACTATGTGATACGTACCTTATTAGTCATTGTTTAACGTTGGAATTCATTCATGACAGATGTTGGAACAGTCTCCACAAATTCTTTCAGAAAGGGCATTTCTCTTGGATTTTTTTTTTTGGGGGGGTTGCATTGTTGTGTGTTGGGGGAGACTAGTCCAAATCAACTTCTCAAAGTCAGTTTTATAAATAGTAGCCCCCTGAGTGCAGTTGGTGGGGCTCCAGAGGTCTTCTTGATTTAAATGGAGAGATCATAGCTGGTTTTCTGCATCAGCAGTTAAACCAGAAACTTAATTTCTGAGACATGAAGTCTAAAGCTTATGGGTTAGGGCAGCGGGCGACTGCTTTGTCTGGCATTGATTGAGTAAGACTGTAGGTTTCTGACGTTCTCTTTGCCTGATTCAGTTTACAGTATTCTCTGATTCTTTGTGTTTGAGGTTATTCATGTTCTGTGGTGACCACTCACCCTCTGGTGGCTGCCATTGTTCATTTGCACCTCCCAATTCCTCATTCCCTGAATGATGTGGTTTCTTGTAACTCTTACAGTCATTGATAATCGTTCTGTGTAGTCATGAGCTACATTATTTTAGGTTTGACTTTGTCAGTCTGACTCAACCTTTGGAGGGTTAGGGAGAGTTCTGATGAGAGGGACCGCTTCTTTGTCTGTAGCGGTTTCCTTTTCGGCATAGAGGTGGCCAGAGAGCAAACCCTACTTGAAATTACTTCTACTTAAGGGTCTTGAAATACTGTTGATTCCTCTCCAGCGTCTGACTTTTTCTTTCCTATCATTGTGAGCTGCTAAGTTCATTCATTTATTCAACGCATTTGACCATTGCTGTCCGGTTGACGCCTACTCCCAACCACCCTATTGGACAAAAGTGAACGGCCTCCTCGGGTTCCCACAGCTGTCATCTGTACAAGAGCAGACATCTTTGCCTTTCTCCCATGGAGTGACTGGTGGTTTTGAAGCGATGACCTTGTGAGGAGCAGCCCATTGCTTAATCCACTATGCCACCAGGGCTCCTCAGTATAGAGCACTGTTATGCTGTGGTAGGACTCCTGGCGTGGCACTGTAGGATCAGCACTGGACTGTGAACCATAAGGTCGGTAGTTTAAACCTATCAACTGCTCCTCGGAAACCCTATAGAAGGTCGCTGTCAGTCAGAACCTGACTCCATGGCACACAGCAACAGAGTAGTGTTTGGTGTAAGAAGGTCGGCACAGCACAGCACCTGGCAGGGACTCCTGAAGTCAGGAAAGCTCCCCAGGGCTGTGTTCCAAAGGAGGCCTAGGAGGAGGCTAGAGGAGTAATGCAGGGAGGAGCGCATGTTCAAGGCGGGAGAGCCAGCATCCTGGACCAGAGGCAGCCCTGAGAGCCTGCACAACTGGCACACTGCCTGCCTGGGGCACTAAGTCAGAGAGGAGCCAGGGAGCTGAATGCTGAGGTTCCCATACCATTCAGAGCAAGATGTGGCAGCAGAAATCGAAAAGCAGGGCTGCATTAGAACCCGGGTACAGGGGGGTAGGGGAGAGTGATGACGGTGTGATGGTTTTCTGACCTGAATGACTAAGACCAAGTTAGAACGGGCCATCCAGGTGGGTGGAGGTGGTCAGGTGACTTTGAAGTGGCTGAGACCCTAGTAGGAAGCGTGTTGGGGAGATATTAGTTCCTAATGCTGAGCTGGCCAGCCAGGCAAGGCAGTACTGCCTGAAGTGCAGAGAAGTATTGCTGCAAAACACATCTCGTGTGTGTGTGTGTGTGTGTGTGTGTGTGTGTGTGTGTGTGTGTCAGGGGCAGGGGCAGGGGCTTCCAACATCTCTGAGTCCTAAGAGGGAAGCAGACAGGTGTCTAGATTTTTCTGTTGTAGTAGAAGGTAAGCATGCTCCTATTACACCTGGGGGTTGTTTTCACTCAGAGGGAGAACCATGCTGATTCTAGAAATGGCTTCTCTGAACTTTCTGAGGGAGGCCTGTTCTCCTTACACACTAGTGGTGGCGCTGTTGTCAGTCAGGTGCCGTCAAGTCGGTTCCAACTCAGCAACCCTGTGTAGGATTTCTGACGAGTGGATAGTGGGTTTGAACCGCTGACCTTGTGGGTAGACGTCCAGTGCTTATCGTACAGTGTCACTCCACAGCATTCTTTATACCTGTAGAATGCATGGTGGGGGGAGAGAGGCTATTTAGAAGCAAAGCAACAGTAGGGTCTGTGTTCCAGCTCATAGTGAGTGACCTTGTAGAGGGTGCCAAGGAGTGGCTGGCTGGTGGTTTCGAACTGCCAGCCTTGAGTTTAGCAGTCCAGGGATGAATGTCTTGGTTAATTCTTTGTGTGCTGGAAAGCAGATCTAAACCAGCATGGGATGAAAATATTTTGGTCGAGAATCCGCTTGTAAACATGTAATCTGACAACCTCCCATGGGCTGTTTCCAAGGCTGCCAGGTGCAGCCCAACCTCCAGCGTGGGGTCAGGTCTTGGCAGGCACTGTAACATTTGGTCTTTCAAGGGTCATAAATAGCTGTAGCTCAGTGGGGCTGTACCATGTTGTCAGAGCCCAGCGGGCGTTGCTTGTGTCATGTACGGGAATCCACGCTCATTTCCCTTCCTGGGGGTTAGGTCTTGTGTTAGTCAGGCGGCCAGGCAACGACAGGAAGTGCGCTGCCTCCTTGTGGGCTCGGCAGCAGCTTTTCCCAGTAAGCACTGTGACTGGGTGTTTTCTCTTCCTATTTTACATGCACACGGGTGTGACCCAGGTGGAGGGTGGGTTTTTCCTAAAAAGTCGTTTCTGAAAACACGGCTGTTGGCGAGTGCCGGTTCTCTTGAGAACGCCTTTCTCTTCTCATCGTTTTGTCCAGATCTGGACGGGATCCAAGCCACAGCGTCCGTTGGCTAACTTAGCTCAGCAGGCCAGCGTGAGGGACAGAGAGCATTGGTCCAGCATTGGTCTAGTGGGTGACATGAGGGACAAGTGTGCCTGTGCCCTGAGTCCATGAGGGTGTGCAGGGGCTGTCTCAGGGTGACACGGTGACCTGTCCAGACAGAAAAAAAAGCCTGCCCCTTGCCCCCCTGAGCCTCCTTTCTCAGCAGGTGTGTGGGGCGGCTTCTTGGTGAAACCCTGCCGAGGGCTGTAGTCTGGCCACGCAGCCTCTGTCCTCCGTCCCCTTTTGGACAGGACGGCCTCCTGGGTCAGCCCCTTGGGGGAATCCCTAAGCCACAGAGCTGACCCTTTACCCAGACCTTGGAGAGAAGGCTGGTCCCATTTCTCTGTAGACTTGCTGGCCGGGGCTGGTTTGATGGAGGGCTTCAGAGTGCCGCTGGGGTGTGGGTCCTACGCCCCGGCGCTCTGAGGGTGATAATGAAGATGGCGCAGGGAACCTGGGTCTAGGTGTGGAAGTTGTGTCCAGGCTCTGTCCTCTAGGTGCAGCGGGGGGACGTGCAGTTCTGCTGGGGGTGTGTTTGAGGGGAATTACTTATATAGATGGTTGGTCCCTGGAGGCCGGAATCACCCTGCAGGAGGGGCTACTGGAGAAGCCCGCAGTGTACATGCATCTTCTGAGAAAATGCTGGAAATTAACCCCCCCCCCCCCACACTCCTTGTGAAGGAACAGTGGCCGGGGGCCCCTGGAGAAGCCCACCATGTACTGCCCAGTGAGCGAGTGGGAATTGCCTGTCCTTCCCTGGAGGCCCCTTAACCAGGGATTGGCAGGTCCCCAGTCTGGTGGCAGTCCCCTGCCTGGGCTGTGGTCTGGGGACCTTTCTAGAACTCTTTCCTCTCGAGGCCTGGGAGTCCCTCCATGGGAACTATCAGCGCTAAACCAACAGGAAGCCAGCAGGGAAAGCCCTGTCCTGGAGGGACACCTGCCCAAGGAGCCCCAGGGTTCTGGGACATCGGATGGCGTCCGTGCCCTCTGAGGCCTCCTGGCGTCTTCTGTTGAGGCCCTGCTCCCTGCTGCTGCTGGCCCCCTGTTCCCCTCCAGACCTGGGTGGGTGGACAGTCTCTCATAGCCCCTCTAGTGCCCGCCGCTGTCCCCCTGTCAGGCATGCCGCCAGGTGGCGATGAGGCCAGGCCAGCGTTTCCTCTTTTCCTGCCCGTAGGTGATTTCTAGTGTGTCTGTCTGTGAGTCGTCCCCCCCCCACCCCCAGGCCTACCATGGTGGGCACAGACTGGTGACGTGGGGAGGCTGGAGTTGGTTCCCGCCCGCTTCTCACTCCATGCGGAACCCAGGAAGTGTTCCTCATCTGCCTTCTGCTTGTGCACTTGAGGCTCGCCTCCTCTGCAGAACTGTGGCCCTGTGTGGACTGACTTCATGACCCTGGAGCTCATGGGTGACACCCGGGATCTGTCCCACTGCATCTGGAAGGTCCTAGGCAAAGCTGCATATACGTATCACCTCCACCATGCTAGGAGCTGAACTGCCCCAGGCGATGTCCAGAGCCCCTCTCCCAGGGTCTAGAAGACGCTGAACGCCGCCTTGTGGTCTCCACCTCAGATAGACTGTTTAATTAAGGACCTGTAGACCTCATGACCCCTGGGGCTTCAAATGGATAGACTGCAGGGCTCAGGGTCTTCCCTGCCCCTCTCCACGGGCGTCCTGGCCTACGGGTGGGGGCACTGAGGCTACCAGGTCCTGTGTGCCATCTAGGCTTCTCAGCTGCAAGCCACTTCCACAGTGAGCGGCCTGCTGAGAAACTGCTGGGCTCCCAGCTGATGCCAGTGCCTGCGGCCATCGCCTGGGATCGGGGGCCTGGGGCTGCCTCCCCTGGAAGAAGCAGGTCTCCTGAGAGTGGCTGTTCTCCCTCACACCTCTCTCCCCCAGCTTCCTGCTTTGTGTTTTTATCTCTCTAGAGAAGGAGTTCAGCCTGCCTGGAGTCTGCAGTCACCGACTTCTTCCAGCCTTGTCCTCCATCTCAGCAGCTTTCTGTGTGGATTGGTTAGGGGTGGCGGAAGGAATCCTTGCGTAGCTTTTCTGCCCTTGCTTGTAGCTGCTCTAACTTTGCTCCCTGACTTTTGTGGAACTTTGGGGCTTAGCGTAGACACCAGCTCTTGAGGTGTTCTCCGGGGATTGCAAAGAGAGCGGAGTGAAGGGAAAATGCTTTTGCAGAGCTTGACCTCCCCCTAGTTGATTCTGACTGCAGGGAGCTTAGGGACAGAGAGCAGCTCCTTAGGGGAGGGGTTTGCAGGCTGTGTAGAAGCTGTCTGCCAAATCTTTCTTTCATAGAGTAGCTGGCTGGTGTGTTTGATCCTCTGATTTTTGGGTTAACAGCCAAATGATTTACCATTGTGCCATCTGGAACCCCAAACTGCTTCCCAAACACCAAAACCCAAACCCAGTGCCATCGAGTTGTTTCTCACTGACAGCAACCCACATGACAGGTTAGAACTGGTCCTTAGGGATTTGGAGAGGAACTCTTTCTGGGAGCAGGCACCCTCATTGGAGCAGCTGGTAGGTTTGAACTGTTGACCTCCAGTTAGCAACCCAGTGCTTAACCTGTGGTGCCCCCAGGGCACATTAAAGTTGGACTTGTTGTTAAGTGCTATTAATGTCTAGTAGGCTCCAACTCATAGCCAACCTGTATGGAGTTAATGAGGAGCTGGCTGGTGGATTTGAACTGCTGACCTTGCGGCTCAAACTGAACTAGCGGTCCAGCCTATTATCCTGCAGTGCCATACCAGGACTCCAAAGTTTGTCTTGTTAGGCTGTCTAGTTAGTTCTGACACATAGTGATGCTGTATAGGGTTTCTGAGGAGCTGCTGGTGAGCTTGAACTGCCAAGCTTGTGGTTCAAACCGACTATGCAGTCCAACCCACAGCGCCACACCAGGACTCCAAAGTTCGACTTGGTGGTGGTAGTGTAGTGGTTATGTGCAATGGAGTCGGAACCGACTCCTAGCGAACCTCTACAGGGTTTCGGAGCCTGTAAATCTTTACAGGAGCAGAAAGCCTCATCTTTCTCCCGCGGAACAGCTGGTAGTTTCAAACTGCTGGCCCTAAGGTTCGCAGCCTGATTCATAACCATTACGCTACCAGAGCTCCTTAAAGTTCGACTTAGAGGTCACTTAAAAATGTTCCAGGGAGAGGTGGGGCTTGATGGCGGCTAGGGTGGAGGTGCAGTGAGGTTCGCTGTCAGCAGTACCACAGAATACCAGGCAAAGCAGATTCAGGGCAGAGCTCCAAAACTTGGGACCACACAGGTAGGAGTATTTTAAAAGTTTGAAGGCTTATAACTAGTGGAACTTGAAGTGGAGGTAAGAAATTGTGTACTTTTGAATCTGCCGGCCTGCAGAGCCAACAGCTTGGGCGAGACCAAACGACTCGACCAAGTGGGGGAGCAGACACACCATAGGAACCTCGGAGCAAAGGTGGATAATACGCTGTGTCGGATTTGCTTTGTTCTGATTTACTGTTTTTTGGTATCTGTTCATTGGCCCCCTACTGTTTGTGCACCTCCATTTTGGTGACTAGAGGGGGTGCCTGAGTGAGTGGACAGCCCCCACCCTTACCCCTGGTGGGTTCTTCTGCCATGCATGCACACAGATACTCTCAGCCCAAGAGCAGGCCCTGAACTTTTTTTTTTTAAATACGGAAAAAGCCAGAATAAGGGGTTTGGAGAGGGAAAGAGTTTAAAAACAAAACAGTCCAAAAATTAAATTAAATCCTGAGGTATAACATAACAACCAACAGTGGCATCTTGAAATCTATCCTAGACAGCTTTGAAGGCAAGAAGCTGAAAGAGGACATTAAAGTCATACATTAGGCTACAGGTTTTTTTTTTCTTCTCTCCCTTTTCTGTGATTATAGACTACAGTATCCAGTCTAGTTTTTGTTGTTATTTTGGTGGGTTTTTTTTGCTGTTTTATGCTCCCCCTTCTATCTTTTGGGAGTCGCTTTCTCTCCCTGTATTACCCAAGAAGAGACAGCAACTGCTGCCATACAGTCAAGCTACAATCATACTCTATAAACCACCAAAATCTAAGCAAGAACCAATACCAACTGCCATATACCAGGAGGCAGACAACACCTGTGAAAGTTACTCTGAGTTAAGCAATAAGAAGAGGGAAAAGGGAAGCCCACATCCTGATCACATCTACCTGGAAGCAATCAAAAAGCATAAAAAATAACAAAACACATACTCAGTTAAGTATTAAAGCCACAGATAAACACTAAACCTGTCCAAGAAGCAAAAGCAGATGACCATATCAGCACATGTCGAGAAACAAGATAAAATGTCTGAGACAAATGACCTAGAGGTAGACCTGGACTCCATTCTGGAAGGAGGGCAGGCCTTGGAAATGCCTGAGAAGGAATTCAGAAAAATTATTATAACATGTTTCAAAACATTTTACAATGGAGATGAGAAAAATCAGGAAGAAGTCAGGAAAGCGCTACAGGAACAATCAAATAAAGTAGATAAGGCATTGGAAACAATTCAAAACCTAAAGAAAGAGGTCCAAACGATCAATAATAGAATGTCAGAAATAGGCAATACACTGAAAGGGCAAAGGAGTAGATTAGAAGAGATGGAAGGCAGAACCAGTGAGCTGGAAGACAAATCTCTCAATACCACTTAGAAGAGCAAACAGAAAAAAGGATATAAAAATCTGAAGAAAGTCTAAGATACATGTTGGACAACATGAAGAGGAATAACTTAAGAATTACCGGCATTCTAGAACAAGAAGAATCACACAAGTCTACAGAGGAAATAGTTGAAGAAATGCTGGAAGAAAATTTCTCTAACATCCTGAAAAGTGAAAAAAGATAAACATTCAAGAAGCTCAACGAACCCGAGGAAGGATAGATCCCAAAAGAAAATCACCGAGTTATATTCAAATCAAAGGTAAGGAGACACTCCTGGAGCAGCTACAGAAAACAGAAGTGTCACATACAAAGGCAAGCAAGTCAGATTAAGTTCAGATCTCTCAGCAGAAACCATGCAAGCAAGAAGGCAATGAGGAGACATATATAAAACCCTGAAAGACAAAAACTGCCAACCAAGAATCCTTTATCCAGCAAAGCTATCAATCAAATACGATGGTATAATCAAAACATTCCATGATAAACAGAAGCGAAGGAATTTTGTCAAAGCCAACCCTGTGCTACAAAACATCCTAAAGGGAATTCTGTGGACTGAGAACCAACAAGAACTGACAACAACCGGAGATTGACATATGTGGCAGCACCTCCCAGAACTAAATTGACAGAAGGAGGAGTCGAGAACTGCCGGGGTCTGACCTCAACATAGTTGTGTTGTTCACGAGTGTTTGGTTCACGAGGAGGGGAGATCCAGCGGCGATAGGGATAGCGAAAGAATACACAGACAAACAGAAGGAGGGAGACAATGAGGCACCCCAAAGCCAGGGTGGATGCATCACTGGTGGGCAGGCTTGGGAGCACAGGCATCGTGGCCTCTGCAGGCAGCAGCTTACTGCCCTGCAATCTTTACTGCATGCCTTCCAACCAGTAATGCACCGCAAGCTTTACTCCATGCCTTCCAACCAGTAATGCACACCTGGGGAGGCTCGGGCCTCTGCTTTATTCAGGGGAGGAGCTTCACACCAAGCAGGGAGGGATCTTTACAGAAGAAGAATGGTATTATTCAAACAAGACAATCTTTAAGATAAGTTAAGCCAGTAAACCTTACTTAAACCAATATTCCTTTCTTCTTTACTGGGTTTAACCTTCACTTGGATCAAACTGATTGAACCCAGGGTGGTCCAAGGGAGTTGCCCCCATTGTCCTTAATCCCGTATTCCCAGAATTTACCACTCCACCCCAAGTGAATATACCCCGGGCAGTTCCTCTCCAGAGCCTCCCTGCTTAATCCCAGTAAACTTGTCCTTGTTCGTCCTCTGAGGAAGTTGTACTGCCTTGGTTCTAGGGGGAAAGTCTTGAACTTAGAAACTTAGGGGAATATTGCATTTCTCTGTGGACATCCAGGGCTCATGTTTGGAATTAAATAAATATGACTAAACAATTTGATGAAAAACAATTTGCTATTAACTGCCAAGTGGCTAGATCTGTTACTCTCAGGCCTATAGGGCCTCAAACCTCTACACAGTCTGCAACAGAGAACAGAACAAAACTATAAGAACAAACTCAGAGAATCTGGGCGGTCAGTCTATGATCAAAACAATTACAATGTAAAAGAAGGTAAACACGTAGGAACAGATATCCAGATGGTGAGAAAGTCAGGTAGATTACAGGATAAAATAGACTGTACTAAATGAAGGGAAAAGTTGATGGACTAGAAGATAAACTCAAAGAAAATGAACACTTCACAACATACCAAGAAAATGAAAATCCAAGAAGAACACAGAAACATTAAAACTCTGAGGAAACGCTCAAGAAAGAACACAAAAAGCATGAACTCATCAAAGGAAGACACACAGAACAAAGCAACAAAACCACACACAAAAAAACAAACAAACATAATGGCAGCAATTGATCCATACCTACCGATAATTACACTGAATGTAAACGGATTAAAATGCACCAGTTAAGAGACGGAGGGTGGTAGAATGGATAAGAAAACAAGATCCTTCAATATGCTGTCTGCAAGAGACATCTCACACACAGAGACAAAAACAGATTAAAAGTAAAAGGATGGAAAAAAATATACCAAGCTAATTGCAATCAAAAACGAACATGAGTGGCATTATTAATCTCTGATAAAATAAACTTTTAAGGCAAAACCCAGCATAATCGATAAAGGTGGACATTATCTCATGATTAAAGGGATAATTGAACAAGATGACATAACCATAGTAAATATCTATCCTCCCAATGAAAGAACTCCAAAAAAATATAAACCAAACTCTAATAGATTTGAAGAAAGCAATAGATGAATCTACAATAATAGTGGGTGATTTTAATACACCACTTTCAAAAATGAGTGGAACAACCAGAAAGAAACTTGACAAAGATGCAGAAGAACTAAACAGCACAATCAGCCAACTGGACCTCATAGATGTGTACAGAGCATTCA
>NW_006408650.1:4350038-4370697 GCF_000296735.1 Chrysochloris asiatica | reverse complement strand
AGCCTGGTACTGGTACAATGACAGATGCATTGATCAATGGAACAGAATTGAGAATCCAGAAATTAATCCATCCACATACAGCCAACTGATTTTTGACAAAGTACCTAAAAATATCATATGGGGAGGTGGTAGTCTCTTCAACAGATGGTGCTGGCAGAACTGGAAAGCGATATGCAAAAGATTGAAACAAGACCTTCACCTCACGCCTTATACAAAAACCAGCTCAACATGGCTTAAAGACCTAAATGTGAATCCCAGAGCTATGAAGGCCAGCAATGAAAAATCAGGGACAAATGTGAGGGCACTAATTCAGGGAATACACAGACTACCAAACATTTTGAAAACTACACAAAAGTAGACAAAATAGATGATTGAGACATACTAAAGATTAAAAACATAAGTGCATCAAAAGACTTCACCAGAAGAGTAAAAGGGGAACCCACAGAATGGGAAAATATCTTTTGAAATGACACATCAGACAAGGGACTCATTTCTAAAATACATAGGAAACTTTAACACCTCTACAAGAAAAGACAAATAATCCAATGAAAAAATGGGCACAGGACCTGAACAGACACTTCATCAAGGAGAAGATCCAGGCAGCCAACAAACATGAAGAAATGTTCACGATCACTAGCCATCAGAGAGATGCAAATCAAAACAACAGTGAGGTATCGTTCACACCAGCAATAACAGCAGAGATTAAAAATATATATATAGAGAGAGGACAATAAATGCTGGCGGAGATGTGGAGAAACTGGGACACTCCTACATTGCTGGTGGGACTGCAAAATGGTCTAACCTCTCTGGAAAGCAATATGGCGCTTCCTCAGAAGGTTGGAAATAAGAAATACCTTATCATCCAGCAATTCCTTTATTTGATATTTACCCACAAGAAAAACGAGCCACAACACGATTAGATATTTGCACGCCAATGTTCATAGCAGCATTATTCACAATAGCAAAAAGATGGAGACTGCCTAAGTGCCCATCAAGTGAAGAATGGATAAACAAACTGTGGTACATACACACAATGGAATATTATGCTACCTTGAAGAATAACAAGGAAGCTGCAAGCCACCACATAACATGGATGAACCTTGTGGACATTATGTTGAGTGAAATTAGTCAGTCACAAAAGGAGAAATACTGCATAGGACCACTATTGTAAAAGACTAAGAAAAAGAACCCATACTAAAGGGGAGGGGATTCTTTGCTTTTTACCATGATGGGTGGGGTGGAGTGAGGGGAGGGAGGGGAAGGTGGTGCACAGACAGAGTAGGGAATAGACACAGGATAGTTTGTGTGCTAGGGACTGGGGAAATACACAAGAAGGGAAGGGGAATGGAAGAACAAATCAGATGGGAGAACAATTAGGCAGGTTTGCATGGGCTAAGTGGTAGAGTCAAATGATGTCTGCACAACCTTGGCACAACAGGGCTCTGGGATACAGGGATTGAGGCATGGTTGGAATAGGGGAAATAATCTTAAGATGCTTGACTGTCTTTTGCATCTTGGTTTCCTTGGCATACTATTATAAAATAGACACTTGAGGGGGAGAGAAAGGAATAGCCAGAAATATCACCATAGAAAGCTTGTAAGTTCATCTTCTGTCTGTTACTGATTGGATTACCTAAAATGGGGCTACAATGTGCCCAGTGAAAGAGGCTTCCTGTGGAGCCTCTGCATTACGTAAGACCATAGGTGGAATCCTGAACAGCATCCAGAATCTTGTGAGGTGGGAAATTTCCACTTGAAAGGACAAGTGGACCAGCTTGGAGTAGCTAGAAGAACAGAAGATATTTCTTGAAAGAAAGACCCACAGGAAAAATACAAAACAATAATGTCAGTCCAACTGATTACTACAAGAACAAGCAAGTTGCTCACCCAGGAGACATCAAGGCAAGTGGTCGGGTCCTCTCAGGGCACACTCCCTTCCAAGACTAAGACTCACTTGGAATACACGCTCTGATTGGTGGTGACCACGTTCGTCACCAATAAGGGGAAGTGAGGGAAAAACAGCAATGAAGCTGCGAGCTAAGTCCTACAACGTTCAATAGACTCCTGTAAACCTGGTGGGGAACTGGCTGGCCAGCAGTGTTGCAAGACCTGGGGACTCTTGGGCCCAGAGTCAGTGACATAGTCATAGAGGACTAGAGTGGAGCGTGAAGTGTCCAGCTGATAAGAAGAGAGGGCATATGCATAAGAACACCCACACTTGCAGGTAATACCCACTTGACCTGGCTTCAGTGACTGGATGATCAGAGCTCAACTAGAAGAAGAACGAAGAGGAAAAAAAGAAATCTGATAGAATTTGATGAACTTGACCTACACCTATGGATGCAGTAGCTCAAAAGAGGGAACAAATCTTTACAGCAAGGATCATTCCCACCCCCTCCATACACAGAGTAGACAGGGATGGGCAACTTGGACATTGGCTACCCAAAATGGGGGCTACAAAGGCAAGAAGTGACTGGCTTATAAGCTTTCAAGAGGCAGCCTAGATCCAGGGGCATGTAGGAAGGTAGAATCTCCAATGAGTAGTATCCCATCTTTCTGGGCACTGCTGATGAAAGGAAATGCGGCTAGGTCTCTTGTGAGACAATAGTGAATAGTTGTTATCAGGAATGATTGTGAGGGTTGGAAATGTACAGGTAGACGTTTTGTAGCAAAAGCAGGGGAGTGATAGACTTGCAGTCTAGGAGCAGAGGTCCCTGAGACCATCATGGGAGAAGAGCGGAGAGCAGGACCCTTACCCAGAGAAATAATGATGCCAGACATGGAGGCAGAGAGGATGACGTGAAGAGATGGAGCGGCTGGGAACTCTAGGCCCAGAGAGGGAGAGGGGCTGTGTGCTGACAACCAGGGGGCAGGCTTGCAGGGTATACCCTTGGGTTGGTTGATGATGCATGGAGGGGATTGTAACCACGGCAATGAAACGATATACAATAGGATGAATGTAAAGCTAATGTTCTCCCATGTAAACTATCACATAATTCACAATAAAACATTTTAAAAAAAGGTTCCGGAAGACCCTGAAATCTGCGCTCCCTGCTAAGGAGCCATGCGTGACATTGAAGGGGCATTTGAGGAGTGCAGCTCACAACCTGTTTGCTCATTTTCCCCCAGGACTCCATGGCTGCTGCTGGCCCCCTTGCTGTCCCCTGCTGTTACCCAGGTTACCTCCCCGCCTTGCTGCCTGTGTCCAGAGGCCGTGCACAGGTTCCAGTGGATCCGAAACTTGGTCCCTGAGTTTGGCGTCTCCAGCTCCCATGTCAAGGTGCTTTCTTCCCCAGGAGAGTTCTTTGAGGTCATGAAGGTAAGTTGTGTGTGTGTGAGGCTCGCGAGCACAGAGCACTTCCGGCCTCTGTTCCTCTGGTGGCTGGGTGGCTGCTTGGCTTTTTCTGTTGTGCTTGTTAGACTTTGGCTTCTCAAATGGCTGAGCTGAGCCTGAATCGGGAGCTTCAGAGCGGGTTCCTTGTGAAGATACAGACTGCTCATCACAGGTGACCCACCTGGGTCCGGCTCTTCTAGTAAAGCCTGTAGGAACGGGGTCTGCAGTCACTCCTCTGAGGGGCGCTCTCCTGAGTGCATTAGCGTCATCTTGTCATTAGTGCTGTCAAGTTGATCCCGACTAATTTGCTAGAGTGACTGGTGACCTTGGTTTGCAGTCCAGTGCTTACCCTATAGCACCACATCAGGACTCTAGCATCAGCTTTGTTGTTGTTAAGTGCCATCGAGTCGGTTTCAACGACTCATCGTGACCATGTATAGGGTTTCTAAGGAGTAACTGGTGGGTTTGAACTGCTGCCCTTGTGGTTCACAGTCCAGTGTTGATCCTACAGTACCCCACCAGGAGTCCAGCTAGGTGTGAATGGAAAGGATGGTGTTGGACATTTTGGAAGTGGTCTGAAGCCTCATTTCTGGGGGAGGCAGGTGAGGTCAGTGGTGCCAGGTCCCACAGTGCTGGAGTGACCATGAAGTCTGTGCTTGCCCCATCCAGCAGGGACACTGGACTTTGCACTTAGTGTTGTGTTTTCATCACACTGTGTGGCTTTTTGTGCATCGTCTAGTTAGTTATGACTTAACTGCGAATTAGGATGAGGTCATTCTGTGCCAGTTCAGTTTTATGAACATGAACTCTGAACTCTTCAACAGTGATGCTACAATGAAGTCTGAAGGGCTCAGGCAGAGAGCAGGATGCTGGGAGACATCTGTAGAGGCTCACCTTGGTGCAGACAGTGGACTGCCCATAACTCACTTGACCGCTTGCAGGCTCTCTCTCCGTGTGTCCTATTGTGTTTTGCACATGCTCAGGAAACCTCATGTCTAGCTGGCTCATTCCAGAGTGCTCCTGCGCATGCATGTCTGTGTGGGTTCGCTCACCGCTGCCCTGGCTGTGTCCTGCCTGGTGTGTGTTGGTGTGTCTAGGTCCCAGGCTTGTGCTGCTCTCCCATGTGCTGGCTCCTCTCTGGTTTGGCTTTTTCAGAAACAGGTTTTTCTTGCTCCTGTTCGGTTCGTGGGGCCTGGGACACTGGCTGTTAGGATTGGCATGCTGTGTCCTCATGGAATGTTAGGGGGTCTGTACGTTGTTTGTTTGTGCATGTTCTGGAAAGTTTAGGCAGCTCCTCCCCAGCGGGGCCTGGGACCTGCAGGCTCCTCCCTCACTGAGCTCAGTCTGTCCATCTGCACAATGGGTTCAGTCACCACAGCTCCCCTGGGGACACGGGAACTCGGGCCAGTGTAGCCCTCCCTGCTGAACAAAAGCAACAAAAGCTTCAGAAGGTGCTGGAAGGATGACCTGGAGAGCTCCTGTTCCTATTGCACGCACTCCCTCCTGCCAGCCCCCTGAGCATCCCCCACCCCTACGGACAGGTGTGTGTAGCGGCGTTGTTTCAGGTCAGCACCCGCAGACCCTTTCCTTCTTTTTGATAGCCGCTTCCCTTTGTGGGCAGGTATTTAAATGAGGGTGACTGCAGGGTCACCACCTCACTTTGGGCTTCGCTAAGTTTCTTGTTGCAGGTGATGTAGGATTGCTCCACCCTGGTGACTGTGTGCCACTGAGCTACAGAGACTGTCCTTCCTCAGTGGACCCCAGTGTGGCAATCGTCTCTCTTCCTTCAGGGCCAGATAAAGAGTGCCAGGAGGCGAGTGGTAATGGCGTCCCTCTACCTGGGGACGGGGCCTTTGGAACAGGAGCTGGTAAGTGCGGGGAGCTGCTGGGGTGCTGGCCGCGTCCACACTGCTCTTGTTCATGGTCTACCATTTGGGATGGTCAAGGTGATGATCTCAGGTAGGGGCTTGTTTTACCCTGGCCTCCTGCCCCTTCATGTTGTAAGCACTACTATGTCACGCGGGCCCCGGAGGGAGACACGGGGGCCCTTTCGCTGGACCCAGGAGTCTCAAGGCCACTTTGTCTACCTCGTCAGGGCTCGCAAACTACAACCCACATGCCACATGTGGTCCTCTGCCTGGCTGACTTCAGCATGGCTCTAAGGCACACGACAGGGGAAGAAGACCAGTTGGGACATGCGGGACATGCGTGTCACAGAGCCCCAGTGCTAATGTGCCTGCTGACCCCTGTCCTAGACACGAGGCACAGCACATGACAGAGCGGGCAAGCAGGCCTCTGTCAGGCACCAGGGCAGCCTCTGGGCCTCAGTGCTCCCGCTGGCTGTGGAGGCCATCGGAGAAGGAAGTGGCATCCTGGGGCCAACAGGCCAGGTGTGGGTGACGTTTCTGTTGGCCCCTCCCCTTCACAGGTGGATTGTCTGGAAAACACTCTGGAAGAGTCGCTGCAAGCCAAGCTTCCCTGCGACCTCAAGGTCTCCATCCTCTTAGACTTCATGCGGGGTTCCAGAGGTAGGCATTGCTTACTCCCCGCCCCACCCCAGTCCCTGTCCTCAGGTGGAGTGAAGAGTGCCCGGGGCTGGCCCAGGGTCCCCGACAGCCAAAGTTTGGACTCCTGTAGGAGGGTCTGGAAGTCCCCTAAAGGCAAAGCGAACGTCACTTCTGTGACTGTGCTGCTTTGGGGAGAGGACTCTGTCATCAGATGGTCTCCTGGTCTGCTTCCGTCAGCTGGAGCTGATCTCAGGACTGCAGTTGTCCACAGGGAGAGTCTGCTCCCCCAGGTCACACACAGCTCCTGGCAGCCTGAATGGGCTCCCCCATGAGCTGGGGGGTGAGGCAGCCTGAGTAGAAGGCCCAGAGTGGATGGGTGGGGGCAGGTTACCAGATCCTGGATGATATCTGCCCCACTGACCCCTCTAGCCTAGCCCAAGCTGGAGTGGGTGTCCAGACAGAGCAGCGGGTGGGTCCTGGGGACTGGCAGTGCTGTGTGCGTCCCGGTGTGGACACTGGTCCCTGTTGCTTGCCGCACACCCAGGCCGGAAGAACTCACGCACCATGCTGCTTCCGCTGCTGCAGAGGTTCCCCGAGCAGGTGCGGGTCTCCCTCTTCCACACGCCAAACCTGCGCGGGCTTCTCCGGCTCCTGATCCCTGAGCGCTTCAATGAGACCATCGGCCTGCAGCATATCAAAGTGTACCTCTTCGACAACAATGTGATCCTGAGCGGGTGAGTGTCCCCGAGGTTGACAGGGACATGTGGGACTGACGCTGCAGCTTGGCTGCCACTCGTCACCTTTTCGGGTGTCTGCACGTCTCAGCTCAGCTCGCTGTGTGACTCGTGCCTCCTTGGCCCTGGTCCCTGCTGAGAAGCCATGTGTTAGCTGGTGGCGTCCTCCTGGTGGGAGCCCCTCTGGCTGGAGCCCTCACGGCTTCTTCCTTCCTGTAGCGCAAACCTGAGTGACTCCTACTTCACCAACCGCCAGGACCGCTACGTCTTCCTGCAGGACTGCCCGGAGGTCGCCGACTTCTTCACCGAGCTGGTGGACGCTGTGGCCGACGTGTCCCTGCAGCTACAGGGTGACAACACAGTGCAGGTGGTGGAGGGCATGGTGCACCCCTACAAAGGTAAGGGCGTGGCTCTGTACCCCTGAGAGTGCACTGGGTGACCTGTGTGGGCTCCAGCTCTGCTGGGGGGCACAGGCCAGCTCCCTGGGAGGGGGGTGCCTGATGGGCCTACCCTGAGGAAGGCCGACTGCTGAATTGGTGGCCTGCTCTGCCTAGCAGGAAAGGGCCCAAATGTAGGTTACTTGGGGACTGAGCATGCTTAGGCGTGGGGCTGTGAGGCCACTGGGGGCTGCTCGTGCCCATGTCCAGCCTGGCTTTCCTGGGCTCCCTGTGTCTGGCCTGGGCAGATACCTCCGTGGGATGGACAGTGTTCTTGGTTCTTCCTGGTTAGAAAGGGGCCTGTGGTTCCCCCCAAGAAATGTAGGCTGTGCCTTGAGAGCTGTGTGAATGTTTTCTTCTGGCCTGAGGTCCTATTCTGGACAGGGGACCATGCTGTTGTCTGGACTTTGTCAAACCAGTCTGAATCAAGGAAGACAACGTACAGCCCCCAGGCCCAGCCCGACTGCCCAGCCCCCAACAGCCTTCACCCGGGAACATTTGCAGTCAGTTCCGTGAGCCCCAAGGGGCACTGTTCTCCCTCCCCAGAAAGAGTTCCATCCTTCTCTAGAACACCTGTGCTTCAAAGAGTTAGTTGTACTTGATTTTGACTGTAATTACGTGTAGAATTTCGCCCCCCAAATCACCAGCATTTGTTGTCACTCATTTATATAAACCAATTGCCGTCAGCTGAGTCCTGGTGCCCCGTGTGTGTCAGAGTAGAACTGTGCCCACAGGGTTCTCAGTGGGTGATGTTTCATAAGTAGATCCCACTCATGGTACCCCCACATGTGTGTCAGAATAGAACTGTGCTCCATGGGGTTCTCAGTGGATGATTTTTCAGAAGCAGCTCACCAGATGTCTGTGAGTGTCTTTGAGTAGATTCGAACTTCAAACCTTTGGGTTAGCAGCTGAGAGCACATTAGCCCTTTGTACCACCCTGGGACTCCTGTTAGGATGTACGTGCACATTATCCCCAGCTGTGCCTCTGAGCTGGCAAAGCCTACAGTGTATGCTGTCTGGCCCTTTCCAGAAAACCATTGCTGACCCCCGGGCGAAGTTGACAGGACCGAGAGGGGGTGTGAGACCTGTGCTGAGGGAGGGCTATGTGTCTCCATTGGGCATCAGCAGGGCTGTCACCACAGGCTCTCGGACAGGCTGAAAGGAGGCGCCGCAGCGTTAGCCTCCTGTGCTGGTTGAGCCCACCCTCTTCCCCATCTCCCACCAGGTGACCGGGCTGCGTACTGTGAGGCTGCCCACAGGAGGGTCATGGGCGTGATCCGCTCAGCGCAGAGCCGACAGCACCTTCTGCATGTGCAGACCTTCCACAGTGACCCCCTCCTGACCCACGAGGATGCTGCCGCCGCCGGTGACCGGAAGCCAGCCCCTGACACCTGGATCTACCCGCTGATCCAGATGAAGCCCTTTGAGATCCAGATCGATGAGATTGTCACTGAGACCCTGCTGACCGAGGCCGAGCGTGGTGCCAGGGTCTACCTCACCACCGGCTATTTCAACCTGACTCAGGCCTACATGGACTTGGTTCTGGGCACGCGGGCCGAGTACCACATCCTGCTGGCCTCTCCAGAGGTGAATGGCTTCTTCGGGGCCAAGGGCGTGGCTGGCGCCATCCCGGCAGCCTACGTCCACATCGAGCGGCAGTTCTACAGCGAGGTGTGCAGCCTGGGGCAGCAGGAGCGTGTCCGGCTTCAGGAGTACTGGCGGAGGGACTGGACATTCCATGCCAAAGGTATGCTGGCAGCCGGGCCCACTCCCTGGGGCAGGATAGCAGTCCTCTTGTCGTGAGCATCAGTGAGTCCTAGCGTCCTTTTACACACAAAAATTCAATATGTAGGTCATTCTGGTGTCCCTGAGTTTGCCCTTGTTGGCAAGACCCTTCCCAAGGCCAGAGAAGTTATTGGGGGTCATTTGTGTGTTGTCTTCCCTGTGTCCTTGCTGAATTCTGCCCTGCCCCGTATGCCCAGGACATCTAATGATGGTCCGCCACTAGTACTGCCTCGAGGAGCAGCCCAGACCTGTGTCATCTCAGCTCTCTGAGTCACATTGTTGTGGGTGTCCCCACAGGCCCTGGACCGGAGCTCTCTGAAGAGCTGACTGAACTGATGGGCAGTCAGTGCTTTGGCCCCTGCCTCCCTCCTGTGGAGACCACCTTGGGCATACACCAGTGTGGTCCTTTTCAGACCCTCCAGGGCTTCAGCTGGATGCACATTTTATGTAGTACCGGAGCCCAGGTGTACCCTGGTCCCCGCCCTCCCTGCTCTCTGGGGTGGGCCCCACAGTGTAGTTCGGACTGACTGACCCAGGAGAGTCTATTGCTCCACCCTGAACCCGGCTCTTAGTTTCAGCCCACCCCAGGGATTCTGCTTCCTGCGTTCTGTTCTCGTACTGTGTGCCTTCTCAGGTCGGGAAAGAGGACCAGCCAGTGGGCTGTATGCTGAGGACAGTGTGCGGGAGGGGGCTGTGACTCGTTGTTTGTGTGTCTGTGTGTGTGTACATGTTTGTATGCATACATCATATCTAAGTGTGCAGCTGCACACGTGTCTGAACATGCGTCAGTCTGTACTTGTGCCCGGAGCAGGGGGAGGGGTCACCTCTTCTCTCACGTGCTGCTAAGTTCTGTCTCTGGAGGTGGGTGTGGGGCATCCCTGACCCTGTACTGATGAGGTCTCGTGGCCATGAGGCCACCTCTTCGGTCGGGCCCGCCTTTTCCCGGACCAGCCAGCTCTTGTCTCCCGGGGAGTTGGGGCCCGCGTCCAGGAGCGCAGACTGAGCTAGACCTTGGGGCATGGGGGATGTGCGCAAGAATGTACATGTGTGTGTGTAGGCATGTGAGTGCACGCTTCTTGACCGGTACATGGGGGTATCCTGCGCATCTTTCCTGGATAACTGTGGAGACCAGAGCTGTGCTGGCGGAGTGGATGCAGCCTGCACCCTGGCACAGAATTGCCGGTGGCTGTGTGACCTCGGCCTGCAGGAAGCCCCTCAGATCACAAGAGCTCCTGGGTGTAAGGGCTCCTGTGCTTGGGAGCCTCTCACAGCCCGTGGTAGATTCAGCTGCTCCCAGAGCCCAGGGGTCTGGGACTCCTCTAGTAATGTGGAAAGTGCCCATTGAGAAAGCTGAGGGTCTGTGAGACTCCTTTACTGTTGTCCCGCATCCACAAATCGGTGTGCAGCCCACACTGACCTCGGCCATGCCGGGGAGTCTGCTGTCCGCATCCATCTGTACGTCCGTCTGTACAGTGGGGCAGTCACGTGAGGTTGTGGGGTAAGGTTTGTGCCTGGGAAGGAGAGTGTGTGGGAGGGTGCTGGGGAGGGGGTCGGGAGGCCTGGACCCTCCATGAGGTGGATGTGGGGTCAGGAGGTCAGCACCCCTCAGTGTCCTTCCCCAGCTCTGTCCTTGGAGTTCTGTTGCTCCCTGGGATGAGGTGTGGTCTTGGGGAGGACCCTGGAGACTGGAAAGTAGGACTGTGGCTCCCTTAGCCATGAATGTGAGGGGACAGGGTCCAGGGGCAGTGTTAGCGTTTGGACCCTTACTGGCACTACGAGAACACACAGCCGACGGGGCTGCCCCAGCGTGGACAGTGTCCTCTGGGACAGAGCCTGAAACTGGGCACTTGCCCATCATGGCGATGTCTGCTTGGACCTGACTCTGACCCCTCTGGACCCAGCAGTGTCTCTGGCAGGGCCCTCCCTCTCCCCCCAGTGCCTGCATATTGGCAGGGGGTCATTCTGCTTCAGGACAAGGACCCCGAAAACAAGTGTCAGCGGTTGCCCTTGATGTCATCTGTGTGCATGAGTGGGGGTGGGGTGCTGGGTGAAGAGGTTCCTGGCTCCCTCAGGCTGGTGGGGACTCTGTTAATGATTGTGAGAAGGCCACTTTCCCGGCACAGTGCCTGGGAGCTGAGGATGGGTGCGGCTCGCGGCAGGTGTCCTGGGGTGTGGCCAGCCTGTGGGCCCCAGGGAGCTTTCGGGAACCGTTCCAGCATCAGATAGGACACTTGGTGATGAGAAGGACTGGGAGCTCTGTAGAGGATCCTGTGGATGGTTGTCGGGGCAGGAAGGGGGACAGCAGGCTGAATGCTGACCTCACACGGCGCCGCTTCTCCCTCTCAAGTCCAGTCTTCATTCTTTGATGGAAACTGGACTTGTCATGGTGTGGGGCCCAGGGCAGGACGGATGGGGTAGCTCCCGCCTACCTGTAGCAGAAAGTGCCGGCAGCAAACAGGTTGGCAAGGAGAAGGGGGACAGGGTGGTGACTTGTGAGCAGAGGAGCCGGCTCTGCCCACATCTGGGATGCGAGCCTTCCTGGGAGATTTAGGAAGTGTCATCCCTAGAGCACATAGAGCACACCCCGGGTGGGTGGAATGGGATGAGGAGAGTGTCTCCGGGTTTGGTAGGGGCCTAATGACATTGGTGACTGGCCTGTGGTATAGGGAGGTCAGCTGTCTTCATGCCCACGGCTCCTTGCCCACGCCCCAGCAGGCCTATTTCTTCCCGACACTTATCTCTAAGATGATGGTTTCGGGAACGTTGGACCCAAAGGTCAGGCTGGGTGAGCAGGAGTGGGACTTGATGATTGGGGTTGGGGAACAGTTTTTGCCCTCCCCTGGCCTCTGTAACCTGGGGTGGCTGAGCTCCCCACTAGCAGACCACTAGGGCCACTGAATCTCCTCGCCAGGGAGGGAGTTTCTCAGTGTCCTGGGTCACTGGTCCGCAGCAGGATCTAGAAAGTCCAGGGTGCGCTGTCTCCTCTCCTCGTGCCCCACCGTGCATGCTCGTCTCACCTTTTTGGTGGAGGGTCATTGCTGTGAGCCTGGAGAGGGGAGTGGGCACGGTGCTCTGGAACCTCACCAGATGGACGACGTGGTCAGCAGAAGGGCCCCTGGCACCAGGAGAGGAGCAGTCTTGGGTGGGGCTGGGGGGATGCTTTAAGGCAGAAAGGGGAGCAGTGCTCGGCGGGTTCTGTCTTCCCTGTGTACCCTCTGGGCTGCGATGGGGCAGCTGGTCTTCAGTAGGTGTGGGTGCAGCCCCATTTGATGTGGGCTAGGGGGAGGAAAGGAGTGTTGGGTCTAACTCTAAGCGTGGGCAGGCAGTGGGTGACTGAGGCCTGTCCCCCTCAGGAGAGAGTGGGCAGCAGCAGGCATCTTGCAGGGGGCCTGGTGGGGGCGTGCTCACTTGCTGTCGTCCATTTCCTTTTCCCTGCAGGCCTCTGGCTCTACCTGGCGGGGAGCAGCCTGCCCTGCCTCACGCTGATTGGCTCTCCTAATTTTGGGTACAGGTCGGTCCACCGCGACCTGGAGGCCCAGATCGCCATCGTGACGGAGAACCGAGCTCTGCAGCAGCAGCTCCACCAGGTGGGCCTTCCTGGGGTGGGGAGCTCTGGGGCCCAGGGCCCGGGGACTGGGGGCTTGCAGGCCCTTTCCTCGGAGGGCTCTGTGTCCATCTGAACCGTCCGGTGGCACTGAATGTGGTTGATTTCTGACTGACTGCACTTGGTAGTGAGCTACTGAACCCAGTGAGCCACACAGCCACTCGCTCGCAGTTGTACATGGGAAACCGGTGCTGAGCCCCAGCAGACAGCTAGGCTTACGCATCTAGAGGTCGGCGTGCTCTCCTCGTACCCACAGTCACGTTCAGACCCCCGTCCCAGTGACCAGGAGTGCTGGGCCGCGCTGAGCTGGCATCACGTTGCCTTGGGCTGGCAGGAAACCGTTTGCTCCCTGGAGGAGACTTGAGTGTCTCATCGCACGGCTCTCAGAGTCACTTGTAAGCCAGGGCAGAGGCTGGACAGTGGCCGGAGGGCTGGCTGGTCAGTGTGACTCGGGTGGTTCCTGTGCCATCCACAGTTCTCATTACGTTTAAGCCGCTGTTGCTGCCATCTCTCTGAGGGTCTTCCTCTCCTAGGCTGACCCTCCACTTTTCCAAGCATGATGTCCTTCCCCAGGGACTAGCCCCTCCTGACAACATGTCCCAAGTGCTGGCTTTTAAGGAGCATTTTGGCTGGACTTGGCGGCAGTAGTGGTGGGCCAGAAGGCCCTGACATGGCTCTGCAGTGGCAGTCCCTCCCCAGTCCTGGGAATGCAGAGAACAGCCCGCCCCGCAGTCCTCTGGATCATCAGCTGTTGACGCCCCTCCCGGGTTTGGGAATCGCCCTTGCGCAATGACTGCAGCCTTTGTTGCCGAGCAAGGAAGTGGTCACGGTCTTGTTCCTGGGGCTCTGCCCTCCCCCAGTCGGGAATCTTGTCAGGAACTGAGAGCTGGGTGCCAGGAAGGACTTTACAACTGGGACAGAGAGGAGGTGATAGGGTCACGCCCTGTGCAGGGCCAGCGGGGTGGGCCACTTGTTTGGGAGCTTGTGCCCCCCCAGTTATAGGGCCGGCCCCCTGTGAGGTGTGAGCTGGCCCTCGGCACTCTTCCCAACCAGCGGCCAGGATGAACTCTCA
Organism: Chrysochloris asiatica; assembly: GCF_000296735.1. NCBI lineage: Eukaryota > Metazoa > Chordata > Mammalia > Afrosoricida > Chrysochloridae > Chrysochloris > Chrysochloris asiatica. The sequence continues at coordinate 4,357,224 of NW_006408650.1, read as the reverse complement.
GCAGGCCTAGGCGAATCTGGGGGAACCCTGGTACTGGTTGTCCTTCCCACTTCCTGAACCCACATCCTGGATCTTGAGATGAGGCTGGACTGCCCGTGGTCAGGAGCTGCCTGCCCATGTGGCCTGTGTGTGGGATATTTGCTTTCTCTTCCCAAACCTGAGTCCCAGGGGCCGCGCACTGTGGGTGGGTGGTAGCTAGCGCCTGCTGCTGTGGCCCTTCTGTCCTTAGAGACACACACTTCTAGAAGGTTCCGCCGATGGGCTTGTGCCCCAGGACTGTAGCTGCTGAATACCGCCGCCACAGCCAGCCTCCCGGGCTCTCGCCACTCGCAGGCTACAGTGAGCCCTGGGAACCTGCGATGTTTCCATCGGAACCCCTGCCCCGCCCTTCACTAAGTGCATCCAATAAAGCGGACAAGCTTCCTGGTTTTGTTGGGAAAAGGCCTCGCCCCCCTGGTGACCCATGAAATGCCCCTTGAGTAGCATTGTCACCCTGCTCAGCCGACTTCCTTCTCTGTCCCTGCCGCGGAGCCTGTGAGCAAGCTGAAGTGTTTCTGGCCATTCTGTTGACGTCTTGGCTGAGGAGTCAGCTGAGAACACGGAGTTGGAGCTCAGTCTGTGGAGACTTGTGCAAAGTAGCCCGGGGCCCAGCCGGCTTCTCCATGAGGGCCATCCTATGTCACTGTGATCTGCCTAGGTGGGGGCTGGGCCAGGGCTCTGCTCACTGGGCCCCGATCCTCCCGGCCCATGACAGGAAAGTCTGGGGACGGCACTTGCCACCACTGACCCTCATGATAGTTGTGTAGAGTGGGGGCGGTGGCGCTCTGCCTCCTAAAGCTCGTGGCTGACCTGATGAAAGGTAGTCACGCCCTCGCCCCTTCAGTAAGACACATCGACAGGACTTCAAAATGGTCCTAGAAATATTCTCTGATCTCGTCATTCCAGGGCTCCGTGCGCCTTTTGGAGCTTCCTCGAGTGTATATCTAAATGTGCATGGAAATGGGGAACTCTGAGAAGGGACAAACCTTCCCATTGGACCAGCCCAGCCCAGCCCTGAGAGACTTAACTGTGGGCCCACCTTGGACACAGATAGAGACGGGGTGGCTTGTTCTACTTTTGAGTTAAATTAGGGTTAGATCCTACACCAGTGAGGTTTCAGAAAGTTCGTGGGAAAGGATGAAAAGATGATGGGATCTTTCCATGAGCTTTTAGTCGTGGCTTCGTGTTCCTTCGCCTCCAGCTTCTCACCGCCTTTTGCGTGGTGGCGTCTTTCGTGGTGTCCTGGATCTTGCTGGCTGTTGGAACGATGGTGTGGTTTCCAGTCTGCTGTCTCCTGTTCGAATGGTGCTGGGGAGATCTCTTCGCCCAGAAGCCCCAGTGCCATGTGTGGAGATTGTCCTCATGCTCTTGGGATTCACTTACCAGCCCCCACCTCCCCTTCTCTCAGCCTTCTCCACACAGGCTCCTGATATGGGATAGAAGAGAAACTTTGTCTTGTTTTTTGAAAACCCTTAGTTTTCATCTGAATGATTTTGTTCAGTGGGGGAATCTTTCTCTAAAAAAGGATCCATGTTGTTGATTGGCTGCAGTTGAATCGCTTCTGACTCATAGCGACTCTGTGCAGAGTTTTCTAGCTGCTCCTACAGCGCTACACCAGGACTCGGTCTGTATTTTGTTGTTAGGTGCCGATCCATAGTGACCTTGTATAGGGTTTCCGAGGAGAGGCTGGTGAACCTGAACCACCGACCTTGTGGTTCAACCTGACTTTGCAGTCCAGCGCATTAACCCACAGCGCTATATGCATGAGTATTTGCTGAATCCGAGGGGGCTTTAGAAAGCTGATGGAGAAGTGAACTGGAAGAAAATCTTTTTGTGCCTGTTCAGTTCAGCAACAGTAAACAAGCTCCGCAGGTTCGCCCCCCACAGGACCCTGCTCAGTGTCCTTCAGCGCACCTTCCTCTCCTGCCCGCCTGCCCACGGGGAGCCGTCTAAGTAGCTTTTCCACAGGCCAGATTTCTTCACCTCAAAACTACCTGCTCCGAGTAGCGCTTGATCTCGGCAGAGGAGACCCAGGCTTCCTGGTGTACCTACGAGGTACTTTTTGAAGGGACCCTGCAGGGACAGGCCTGCGCTGGCCCAGACATGCCAGCTGCTCTCTGGGTGGGGCTGACCCTGACAGCTGCCTGTCTGTTCTTCCTCAGGAGCAAGAAGGGCTCTACCTGAGCTCAGGTGTGGTGTCCTCGGCCACTTTTGAGCAGCCCAGCCGGCAGGTGAAGTTGTGGGTGAAGCTGCTGACGCCCCTGATCAAGAACTTCTTCTGAGGACAGAGGTGCGTTTCTACTCTTTCTGGGGGCTGGAGCCCAATGGGGGGGGGCCTCCCTGCCCCTTTCTCCCAGGGCCAGAAAGGTGGACCGGGCCGGGACACAGCGCTCAGAGCTCCCAGACTCTCTCCGTGGTGTGGCTGTGACTTGCGGTCACCATGCCAGCCATTCTAGAGGCCTGCAGTTGAGGGAGCCGGGCCCGGTGGCTCCTCTGTGACCCCGGCTGGCTGAGGAGAGACTGAGGCCCGCCCCCCCCCGGCCAGGTGTCTTCAAGCACCAGCACATCTGCAAATACTGTTTACCTTCAAGTGACAGGCAGTGTCTGCGGGTGGGCAGGCCTGCCGGAGCCTTCCTAAGGAATCTGTTCACCACCCAGGGAACCTCCCGAGCAGGCCTCACTGCAGCAGGGCAGCACTCACGTTGCATGGCAACCATATTGCTGCTGCCCTGGGATTCCAGCGCAGCCCAAAGCAGACCTGCCCCATTCAAAGATGGAGGCGGCCTGCTCGAACATGGGGGCCGACCACACTGTCCCTTTCCACAATCCTTCGGTTTCCCAGCCTCCCACCCTAGGATCTCCTGAGTCTCCCACTCCACGGCTTCAACGGGTTGTTTTCCCATGCCGGGCACCATGCCCACTCTGCCCAATTATTCCTGTTTCTCTTTGTCAGTTGTGACTGAACCTGGTTAGGGACGAGGAGGAGTCCGTAAGTTGGACTTTTGTAACCGCGAGCCCACCTGCATTTTACTACAAAGGGATGTGGAGTCTCCCCAGGTTTCTGTGTGGATAGAGGCTTTGGTAAGCAGCCACACATTCTTGCAGGTTCCATGGGACCAGAGTCAATGGCATTGTGCTACAGCCAGGCCAGGGCAATCCACACACAGTTACCTGTACCGGACCTGGGCCCTGCTCTCTTCCCTGGACAGGCTCCCCACCAAGGCCCCCTGACAGGCCTCCTGGTCCCAAGGGTCTCAGCCACAACCCTGAAGGACTGCGCCAATTAGGGTTGATGTCAGAATCAACACTAAACTGGGAGCACGCCATGGTTTGGTTATGGGACGCTGGCTCGCTGCACACCCAGGGCTGCAGCGCCCCCTTCTGGCCAGGCCCACGTGCTGCACCCTCAGCTTCCTGTCTGCGAGCACCTGTGGAGGGAGGGTTGCTCTCAGGATGCACCCAGAAAGATGTGCTCTTCTCTGAGGTCCAGGTTGAATGTGGAGCCAAGGCCCATGAGCCCCTTGGCAGCCTACCTGGCTGTCCTTCCCATGCCCCTCGTCTGTACCCTTTGACCCTGTCCTGGTGCAGTCCCTTGTGGCTGCAGGCCATTCTAGCTGTGGACACAAACACCCGCTGCCAAGTGGACGGAGGCTGCAGACTGGAGGGCTGGTGTGAGGGAGTGAGCTCATGGCCTTCCTGCCTCCATGCTTCAGCACAAGGAGCTGGGCTTCGTGAGGCCCTCCTTCGTTCTGGGCCTCGGCTCTCTGCCGGAGCAGGCTGAAAATGGGAGCCCAGGGTCACTGTTGCCCCAGGAGTGTCCCTGGCATCAGGCCAGAAACAGGTCAGGCTGCTGGGGACCCGGCTCTGTGATTGGCTGGGGAAATGACAAAGCCACAGCTTTGCGCGATGCTGGTCCACGTGTCAGGTGGACCCAGGCCCTCACGTGTGCAGTCGTGTGGGACACAGTGTCCAGAATGCGCTTGGGGGAAGGATTTGCAGTCTGCTGGGGGCAGGACTTGGGAGCTGAGTCCCTGGATGCTTGCCCCTGGCTGAGGGGAGTCAGCCCAAGTCCGATTGCAGCACAGAGCCATTTAGTCTGGTCCCACAGAGCCGAATCTGTGGATGCTTGCCCCTGGCTGAGGGTCTCAGCCCGGTGACCCTTGGGCACAGAAAGCTATCCACCAGTCGCATGAATCAGAGCCCAGACCAGTGACTTCATCCCAGGTTTACTCAGCTGCCTTCCTCCTCCCATGTCCCCACCCTCGGGACAGATGGGCTTCTGTGTTCTGTAGGAAATGAGGCACAGTCTCGGGGTCGGGGCAGCGTGGGCCTCAGCTACATCTGCAGAAGCAGTGCCACGGCCGCCAGGACCCACTTGGCCGCCTTCTCCTTGGTCTTGAGATTGAAGGTCCACACATAGGTGGGGCCGCGGATACGCGTTTTGTAGAGCGGGCACTCATAGATGTTCTTGGTTTCCATGCGGTCCACAGGAATGGCCTTGATGAAGATGACAGGCATGGCTGGTGTCAGCTCCTTCAGCCTCGCTTCTGCGATGACGCCCGTCTGTGTGTCCCAGCGAGCACCTGCGGGGACAGCAGGGCCCAGCATCAGGGCGGAGGGGAGTGTGCTGCCTGCAGGCGGGACCCCAGACTCGGGCCTGGCTCTCAGGGCGCTGTGCACGGCTGTCTGTGCTCCTTCTGTGGGGACAGTCCACCCTTGGCTCGTGGCTGCAAAGCTCACCTGTCACCCTCCACTCACAGCAGGACTCCTGAGTCCAGCGGGCTGTTGAAGGCGGTCCAAGCTGCCCCCCGCCCATGTGTCCACCTTCCTTCCCCAGGTGTCCACGTGCAGTACAAGCGCTGTATGCAGCTAGGAATACAACTTGTCCAGCAGACCCTGTCATTTCCTGCCCTCTTATTTAATGATGTTTGTATCTCTTGTCTGTAATCCAAAATAAACACAGAGAAGGACTGGGCTGGAGGTGTCTTTAGGGGTGTGGGACCTGGGGACCCGGACACCTCTCGTCCCTCCTGCCACAGGGTCAGCCAGGCAGTGGCTGGCCTGGCTGAGGTCAGACCCCATCGCCTAAGTCCCAGCTCTGAGCCCCACACGAAGAACCAGGCTCTCACTCCAGGATCAAGGGCCCTTCCTCCCCGCTGGTGGTCTGGGGTGTGCCCAGCTGAGCTGCTCACCTTCCATGAAGAGCCCGTACACGTAGGAGCCCTCTCGGGGGGGTGCGGTCATGTCCTCCCGGTTCTTCTTGGTCACCTCCACAGACAGGCACATCTTGTCCAGCGGCCACTCATTCTTCCTGGCCATGGACTGCATGATGGCCGTCAGGAAGGACTGCGGGTTGAAGAAGCCCGCCAGCCACACGGTGGTGGGCAGTGCAAAGTCTGTGGTCCAGGCCTCAAGCTCCTGCAAGGAAGCGCGGAGCTGAGGGCGGGGGCGTGGGTTGCCCCACCAAGCTCAGAGCACCTGGGGAGCCGTGATCTCTGCAGCCTGCCTGCACCCTGGATCCAACTCTGGGCCTCACTCGTGCTCTTGGAGAGCCTTATGCTGCATGTTCATGCCCACTTGTTTCCTTCCTTGGTGAGGGAATGCCTAGCCTCAGCTTGCTGCCTCCCCTTACCCTAATGTGGAGCCTGCAGCAGCCTGCAGCCTCCCTCTTACCCTAATGCGGAGCAGCAGGTCGGCATACCAGGCTGCCAAGCCCATCATGGAGGGGTAGGCCCTGGCCACCCACGTGTCAGGCACTGTGTCGTAGAACAGGGCTGTGGACAGGTCCTCCATGTCAGTGGTGATGGTCAGCTCCCCCTGAAACACACATGGGGCGCTCTCTTCCTTAGGCCACAGCAGCACAGCAGCCCCTGGTCTGGAGCCCACAGAGGTCTGTACGTGCCCAGCTCCAATCCCTCAACATCAGATCATAGGCTCGAAGAGCAAAATCCCACCCTATCCAGTCCGTTTGCACGCACCGTGACCCTCTGCACAGGATTTGAATTTTCAGTCTTTATAGAAGTAGAGATACCCTCATCTTTTAACTGAGGAGGGACTGGTGGGTTTGGACCACTGACCTTGCACTTAGCGGCCTAGTGCTTAACTCACAGCATCACCAAGATTCTATATGGACTACACATCCCACCAGTCCACCCCAAGCGGATGGCTGGTGGGTTTGAACTGCTTACCTTGTAGTTAGCGGACCAGTGCCTAACCCATGGCGCCCCCAGGTTCAGCATTACATATTAATCACACCTGCAGACTCTGACTTGGGAGGACCCCACACGTGTTGGACAAGAACTACACCTTGGGACTGACTGTCCAGTGTCCAGGACAGCAGGCTGGGCTGGTGGCGGCGGTACCTTGAGCCCCAGGTTTAATTCCTTCAGGGAGCGGCGCATCTCGTTGGTCAGGATGTTCATTCTTTCACACTCTTGGAAGGCGACCACCACGTAGGGGGTCCTCTCCACCGCCTTGGCCATGATCTCCACCATGTTGAACGTCTCCGGGATCTTCTCGAGAATGTCATCCAGCACCGCCTTCACCTGGAAGCCGCCAGTGCATCAGAGCAGGGCCCCTGCCCACCCAGGCCCACCTTTCAGGATCTTCTGCGTGCGGCGTTTGCAGATCAGGTCTACTCTTCCTGAATCTTGGGAAGAAACTCTGGTGGCACAGCGGTTAAGTGCTCTGCTCCCAGCAAGAAGATTGGTGGTTCAAACCCAATGCATGAACAAACTGCGTATCCTGCCCTAGAGGGAAGTGGAGTGGCCGGGACAGCAGAGGGGGACATTGCAGCAAGCTGGGGGCGCTCTGGTCCCCACAGCAAGGCCTCTCCTCCCTTGCTGGGCTGTGACTTAGCTCCCACCCTGTCAGCTGTTTGTAGAGGAGAGTGTGCTGGTCACAGGGAGGGCCCATGGGGTGTCCTGTGCACCCCTGCAGTTCACACCTTCCTGGCTTCCGTTACTAGACCCCAGACCCTGGGGTCTAATAGCACCAAGGCAGCTGTGGATGTATAACATACACATGTACACACACATACACAAAGCCATCAACCCTGGCTCATGCCAACCCCACGCGTGACAGAGCAGAACCGCTCCGTGGAGTTTTCAGATGCAGGATCGACAGGCCTTTTGAGGCATCTCTGGGT
>NW_006408650.1:4315749-4349897 GCF_000296735.1 Chrysochloris asiatica | reverse complement strand
CCCTACACACACACACACACACACACACACACACACACACACACACACACACACACTGTAATGGAGCTAAGAGTTTGGTCTCGACTGGCAAATCTAGTCCTTAACCAATTGGTAGTAGCTGAATACGCCTGGAAAAGTCAGAGCTGCTGATGCCAAGTGAGCCTGTGGGAGCTCCGGAGGCCTGGGGCCAACACTGTCCACTGCCATCACTCAGCTCACCTGGAGGGAACGTTCTTAGGCCTCTTCCTGGGACGCCAGTTGCTCGCTGCACCCAGGGCACTCAGTTAGTGGCTCAGGAAAACTTCCATGGCTGGGGGCTGGGCGGTCTGGGGCGACCCCCCCTGCCTCCCTGAGGCTGCATCTGGGATGCCTGCGGGACCTGGTTTTCAGGGCCCCCTACCTTTTCCTCTCGTGAGACCCTGGTGCCTGCACCCGAGTCCGTCTCCTTGGGCTGCATCTCCAGAACCGTGCGGAAGAGTTTCTCCGAGGTGACGGTCAGAAAGCCGATCTCTGCGTTGGGGTGCAGGCCGTACAGATAGGGGCTCTCTGGGGGCAGGTTCTCATCGATGTATTCATGGTAACCCTGGAGAGGAGTCCATGTGAGGAAGCCCCCCTGGCCCTGAATTGAGACCTCCCATCCCATCTGGGCTGCTGTGGGCTTCCCCTCACCCCTACTGTTCCCATCCCACAGACATTCTAATAAAGCCTCCCCAGAGGTCGAATTTTGTGTCCCCTGTTCTTCATTGAAAGGGGTCCTGGCAACACTGTAGGGTAAGCACTGGACTGTTAACCACAGGGTCAGCGGTTCAAATCCACCAGCCACTCCTTGGGGAGAAAGATGAAGCTTTCTGCTCCTGTAAAGATTTACAGCCTCGGAAACCCTAACCAGGGTCCTTATGGGTTGGAACCGACTCCATGGCAATGGGTTGGGTTTTGGTCTTTCACTCAAGGAACCCTGATGGCACCGTGAGCTAGGCCTTGGGCTATTCACTGCAAGGTCAGCAGTACAAACCTACCAGCCACTCGGTGAGAGAAAGATGAATTTGTCTGCTCCCATAAAGATTGACCACCTCGGAAACCCTAGGCAAACCTCGCTAGGAGTCAGAGTCAACTCATGACAGTGGGTTTCATTGGGTTGGGCTCTTTGCTCAGGGATGAACGCTTGTCTGTCAACCGTTCATCTGCCTTCCGACTGAGATCCTATCTAATCTGCTAACAGTTCCCAAGCTGGGCCTCTCTCCTCACCTTGTAGTCCAGGTTGGGGGGTGTCTGGAAGCCAGGGGCCAGGTGCACATCACCTTCCAGCATCTCCCCCCGGAGGTACTCTGCCAGGTATGTCCTGCACAGCCGGCGGTCCCAGTCATCGGTGATGTGACCACCATACATGATCTCACCAAACAGATATCGGAGGTCGTCCCAGGGCACCTGCGGGGGCGGGGAGCTGTTGAATCAGAGCCACCATCAGACATGAAGTCCGTCCCCTTAGTCTCAGGGACTGAGATTCAAAATGTTCCTCTTGAAACTCTCATTTCTTGTCTTGAAAACGGTTTTTCTTTACTTGCTTGTTTGGATTCTTGGGGTGGTGCTGTATGATAAGCACTCCACTACCAGGTGGGTTTGAACCGCACAGTTGACCATCGAGTTGGTTCTGACTCACAGTGACCCTGCATTTCCAAGGAGCGGCTGGTGGGCTTGAACTGGTGACCTTGTGGTTTGCACTCCAGTGCTCATCCTGTGGAGCCACCGCACTGCCCCTTGTACTGTTGTTAGGCGCCAATGAGTCGGCAGCAACTCAGCAACCCTCCGCACAACATCACGCCCCCACCTGGTCCCTCACCACCCTTAGTCACTGCTACGTCTGAGCTTTGCCTGGCATGAGCAGGACACCATACTCGGATAACAATGGGCTCATAGCGATTCTCTTTCTGTTTTTTTTTCCAGATTTCCTTTGCTTTATGAATGTCTTTAATGCCTTTTAAACACATGACAAGGAACGACGTAAGAGACAGTTAAAGAGAGAAAGACGAGAAGGAAGGCAGAGAGGCGGAGAGAAGACAGGAGGTAGGGAAGGGAAGGGGAGAGGAAAGGACAGGTGGACCCTGACTTACAGCCTCTGTAGGACAGAGTAGAGCTGCCCCATGGGGTCTCTAAGGCTGTGGGTCCTTACAGGAGTAAGGACTGTCTCATCTTTCTCACGGGGAGCGGCTCTGGGCTTTGAACCTTGAGCTTGTGGTTCGCAGCTGAGTACTGAAACACCGCATCACCAGGGGGGGAGGGAGAGTTACATCAGTCCCTGATTTGGCGCCTCACCTTGGTGTTGGCCTCCAGGTAATTATAAAGCACATTGATAGAGATGGTGAGGTCCCCGTTGTTGAAAGGGTAGGATCTGTTCCAGCCCTGGGCCCCGAATTTGCGTCTCTCCGCCACCACGGCGTGGAAGTAGCACAGGGCAAACAAGATGCTCTTGAACTCCATCTCTTTGGTGCACATCTCCAGGGTGTCCTGGGGGTGGAGGGCAGGGGCACATGGATCGGTGGGCAAGGAGAGCCTCACACAGAAACTCGACCTTGGGGGGGGGGGCCTGGCTGGGGGAACTGAAGCGGCGGCGAAGATACCTGCCCTATCTGTGTTACTTTCGGAAACACAGTCTTAGCGCTTGTAAGTATTCACTGCACGTCAAGTGACGTAGCCTGGTACCTCGGCAGGTAAGCTCTCACTGCTAACTCAAAGACCAGGGGTTTGAACTCACCAGCAGCTCTGAGGGAGCAAAGACCAGGACTGTTGCTCCAATAAAGGTGACCGTTTGGAAAACCCTATGGGGCAGTTCTACTTTGTTACATGGGTGGCAAGAGTCACAGGTCTACTGTGGATATCCAACAACGAAGTCATTTGATGTAGGTTGCTGTAAAGTGTCGCCAAGTCAAGTCGGTTCTGATTCATAGTGATCCTGTATAGGGTTTCTGAAGAGTGGCTGGTGGGATTGAACCACCGACTTTGAGGTTCAAACAACCTTGTGGTCCTACAGCATCACACATAATAAAATACTCCCTAGTTCAGGGCAAGTACTCCCTATTTAAGGAGAAATAAAGATCTTTTGTGATTTTCCACATTGTCTCCTGTCATCTACATACTAACATTAACCACCCTGTAACCCAGGGATGGGGAACCGTTTTTCTGCCAAGGGCCATTTGGATATTTGTAACATTATTCACAGGCCATACAAAATTATCAACTTAGAAATTTGTTGTTGTTGTTAGGTGCCATTGAGTCGGTACCGACTCACAGCAACCCCATCTATGCACGACAAACCGAAACACTGCCCAGTTCTGTGCTATCCTCACAATCCTTGCCATGCTTGAGCTCACGGCTGCTGCCACTGTTCCAATCCATCTCGTTGGGGGGTCTTTCTCTTTTTCTCCGACCCTCCACTTTACCAAGTGTGATATCCTCCAGTGACTGGTTCCTCCTGACAGTATGTCCGAAGTGTGAGAGACAGTCTGTAAAGTGATGGCTGGAACTGCGGTTGCCTTGGAAAGGGCCAGACCAAAGGATGTCTCCACACCAGCCCTGATCCTTTGAAAGCCATCGGTAATGTCTTCCTATAAGGGGTGAAGGGGCCCTGGCCAAGCTGTGGGATCGGCGCTGGGCTGCTAACAGCAACGTTGGAACTTCAAACCCACCAGCTGCTCCGGACAGAAACATGATCTTGTCTGCTCTCATGAAGATTTACAGTCTTGGAAACCCTATGAAAGGTCGCTCTGAGTGGGGATCGACTCGATGGCGGTGGGTTTTGTGGTCCCTATAAGAGGTTCAATGGGCACAAGGAAGGCAAACCCAGACCCAATTCAGAATCTAGGCCTCTCTCTAGGTTTGTGAGATTCCTCTGCGTTCATCTTTTCAGTGGTAGAGCCCTTCCTTCCACATAGGAGCTGCTGTGAGGCACTGCCCAGTGAGTTCTGACCCACGTTGACCCTGTGCACAACAGAACAAAACACTGCCCGGTCCCGTGCCAGCCTCACAATTGTTACGTTTGTGCCAATCCATCTCATTGGGGGTCTTCCTCTCTCTCTCTCTCTCTCTCTCTCTCTCACCTTCCACTTTTCCAAGCATGAGGTCCTCCTCCAGGTACTGGATCCTCCTGAAAACATGTCCAAAGACAAAGTCTCACCATCCTGGCTTCTGAGGAGCGCTCTGCCTGCACTTTTTCCAACACAGATTACTTTGTTCTTTTGGCCAATCCATGGTACTTTCGATAGATACTCTTCGCTCAAGATTCAAATGCACTGATTCTTCTGTGGTCTTTCTTCTTCATTCATTGTCCGTCTTTCACATACATATGAGGCAACTGAAAACAATCATGGCTTGGATCAAGCTCACCTCAGTCCTCAAAGTGACATCTTTAAGAAAAGGTCTTTTGCCACAGATTTGCCCAGTGCAATAATACATTGTTTAATTTCTTGACTGCTGCTTCCATGAGCATTGATTGTGGATCCGAGCAAAATCAAGTCTTTGAGAACCTCAATCTTTTCTCCATTTATTATGCTATTATTTATTGATCCAGCTGTGAGGATTTTTGTTTTCTTTACATTAAGGTACTGTACCTACTGAAGGCTGTGCCCTTTGATCTTCCTCAGCAAGCAAAGTTGTGTCAGCTACATAAGGTAGGCTGTTAATGAGTCTTCTTTCGATCCTGATGTCATGTTTTTCTTCATAAGTCCAGCTTCTCAGCATACAGATCAAAGTGGAGTCCCGGTGTGGCACTGTGGGCTAATGCGGTGGACTGCAGAGTCAGTTAGAACTGCAAGATCGGTGGTTCAAGTTCACCGACTGCTCCTATACAGGGTCGCTATAAGTTGGAACGGACTCAACGGCACTTAACAATAACAACTGCAGATCAAATAAGTATGATGGATGATCCAACCCTGGCTTACACCTTTCCTAATTTTAAATCATTCAGTATTCCCTTGTTCTGTTCTACTGACTGCCTCTTGGTCTATGTGTAGGCTCCTCAGGAGCATAGGTAGGTGTGTTCTGGAATATCATTCTTTACAATGTTATCTATAGTTTGTTATAACCCACACAGTCGAATGCCTTTGCATAGTCAGTAAAGCACAGGTAAACATCTTTCTGGTATTCTCTGCTTTCAGCCAAGATCCATCTGATGTCGGCAATGATGTCCCTCATTTCACGTCCTTTTCTGAACTCAGCTTGCATTTCTGGCAGCTCCCTGTCCATGTACTGCTGGCATTTGTTTTTAAATCATCTCCAGAAAAATTTCAGTTGCATGTACTATTACTGATATTTATTGTTCAATGGTTTCTCATCCCATCGATTGGCCAGGAGACCATCTTCCAGATTTCTTGACAGAGATGAGTGAGCCTCTTGATGATGCATCTGTTTGTCGAAACAGTCCAATTTGTAGTCTGTCAATTTCCGGAGCTTTGCTTTTCACCAATACCTTCTGTGCTGCTTGGATGTCTTTTAACACCATTGGGTCTTGATCATGTGGTCTTGATCATGTGCTATCTCTTGAAATGAACCAGTTCTTTTGAGTACAATGACTCTGTGTATCCCTTCAATCTTTTTATTGATGTTTTCAGCATCAATTAATATTTTGTCCAGAGTTGTTGTTAACTCATAGTGACCAACTCATAGTGACCCCATATACGGTTTCCAAAGCTGTAAGGTGCGCCTGACCCAAGCCATGGTATTTTCAATAACCTCATATGCATGCGAAAGCTGGACAGTGAATAAGGAAGACCGTAGAAGCACTGATGCTTTTGAGTTATGGTGTTGGAGGAGAATATTGAAAGTGTCATGGGCTGCCCAAAGAACCAACAGATCTGTGTTGGAAGAAGTGCAGCCAGAGTGCAGCTTGGAGGCCAAGATGGCTAAACTTCATGTCTCATACTTCGGACATATTGTCAGGAGGGACCAGTCACTGGAGAAGGATATCATGTTTGGTAAGGTGGAGGGTCAGAGAAAAAGAGGAAGACTCCCAACGAGATGGATTGGCCAAGTGGCAGCATCAATGGGCTCAAGCGTGGCAACATTTGTGAGGTTGGCCCAGGACCAGGCCGTGTTTCGTTCTGTTGTGTACAGGGTTGCTATGAGTCAGTACCAACTTGATGGGACCCAACAACACACAACCGAGGCTTCAATCTTGTTGTCATTTCCCCTAGCTTGAGAAATGCTGAGCGTGCGCTTCCATTTTTGGTTTTTAACTTCAGGTCTTTGCACATTGCATTATACTATTTAACTCTGTCCCCGAGAGCTGCCCTTTGAAATTCTCTGTTCAGTTCTTTTACTTCCTTTATTTTTTCCATTTGCTTTACTTCTCTATTCTCAAGAGCAAGTTTCAGAGTCTCTTCTGACATCCACTTTGATCTTCCCTTTTTTTCTCCCTGTCTTTTTTTAATGACCTTTTGCTTTCTTCCTGAATGATAACTGTTGATGCCATCCCACAACCCTCCTGGTCTGTGGGCAACAGTGTCCAATGCGTCAAATCTATTTTTGAGACGGTCTCGAAATTCAGGTGGGATGTGGCTCTCATGGACTTGTTTTCATTTTCTTCAGTTTCAACCTGAACTTACTTAGGAGCAATTGTCGGTCTCCATGCAGGGACCAGGGTTCAATTCCCAGCCAATGCATTTACTGTACAGCCAGTCCGCCCCCATCTGCCAGTGGAGGCATGCATGGTGCTAGAGCGCTGTGATAGTTCAGTTTTCGTGTCAATTTGAGGGGCCAGGGTTCTCAGCGATTTGTCAGTTGCTCTATAGTGATCCATAACGTTGAGACAAAACACAATGTAATTTAACCACAAGATGATGTCAGCTATGGGCAGCCAATGAATTGAAAGGAAGTTTCCTCGGGGATGTGGTCTGCTTCTAAGATATGGGACACTCCAGCGAAGCTTGCTTGCTCTCATGGGTCTGGGTCTTGCATCTGGCACATCCTCCGATCTCTGGTTGTCCAGACTTGAGCCAGTGGCCTGCTTTGTTACCTGCTGATCCTGGGAGCCGTCAGCAGCCTCCTGCCTGACATCTGACCTGCGGACTTGAGCCTGGCCCAGCTCTACAACTGTGTGAGCCATTTTCATGGTATAAACCTGTGGGTTAATGTGCTGAACCAAAAAGTTGGCTGTTCAAGTTCACCAGCCACTCCTTGGAAACCCTATGAGTTGGAACCAACTCAACAGTGCTTGACAACAACAACATATATACAGAAAGAGTCCTGGTGTGGCACTGTGAGGTAAGCACTGGACCGCAAGGTCGGTTTTAATTGCAAGGTTGGTGGTTCAAATCCACTAGCTGCTCCTTGGAAAACCTATACAGGGTCACTATGAGTTGGAATACACTCAATGGCAAAAACAACATATATACACACACACATATATATTACATGTTATATATATATTACATATATATATATATTTACATAGAGATTCCTGGTGTGGTGCTGTAGGATTAGCACAAGACTATGAACCACAAGATCAGTGGTTCAAACCCACTAGCTGCTCCTTGGGAACCCTATATAGTGTCACTATGAGTTGGAACCAACTTGACAGCACTTAACAACTATATATATACATACATATATTTATATATATAAATTTTGGGGCCCTGGTGTGGTACTGTAGGATAAACACTGGACTGCTACCTGCAAGTTGGCGGTTCAAACTCACCAGCCACTTCTCGGAAACCTTATACAGGATTGCTATGAGTCAGAACCAACTTGATAGTACTTCACGACATGAACATATAAGCTCCATTGGCTTTGCTTCTCTATAGAAGCCAGACACAGACAGATGCTGACCAGGTTTCACAGGAGCTTCTGGACTAAGAATAGCAAGAAAGGCCTGGTAATCTACATCCAAAACTGGGTCAGTGAAAATCGGTGGATCACAGCCCCACCGTGATGCGGATGGTGGAGCATCAGGCAGTGGTCCGTTTGGTTGTGCACGGGGTCCCTGTGAGCAAGGGGCCGAGCCTACGGCAGCTACGACAACAAACCTTTGTACAGCGCAGGGGGAACAGCGCTCCTGAACTCACAGAGCCCTTTGATAAAAGTTGGATTTTCCCCGAGCCCTTTGTTAACACAGACTACCACCCTCTTATGTTCTGGAAATGGCAGTGTTTCCTGCAAGTGGCGGACCCAGAAGGAAGTATTTACTTGGAATAACTCTGTTTCCCCTCCAGGTGGACATTGGAGCAGCCCCTCTCCTCCTCCTTAATTTTTCAGAGGCTCTAGGTTCTCAGGGGCAGGGTGCAGATACCATTCTGGGGGTCCCTCCCTGTGCTCCTCTCCCTGCTCCCCGTAACCTCCTGTGGAATAGAAATTTTCTGAGCCACACCACACACTCTCAGGTGCAATTTCTACCCCTGAGCCTTCTGGAAAGATCTACTGGAGGCTGAGAGGAAGCTGGGCCCTGCTGCCTGCCTCATGTGGGAAAATGAGACCTTGTCCCAGGAGAAGAGGCGGCAACTGGACCCCAACCCAGCCTCCACTCCTGGGGACAGACGCTCCTGGGGAGTGGCCGTCTCTTGGTCCCCCTTTGTCCTCTGAAGCTGACGGTTTTATCCTTCGCATTTGCCTCCCTGGCTGCAGCCCTCAACAGGAAGTACAGCTGTGGTGTTAGCCTCCACCGTTGGTACTCGCTTTCCAGCCCAGGACCAGGTCCCCACCCAATCACCAGCCCCTTCCATGGACCCCTGTCTGCAAGTGGCAAATGAGATGAGACACAGAGGGGAGGACACAGCGACACCAAACCGCCACTCAACTGACTCAACATCTCCCGCAGGTCTCTGGGTGGCCTCACCCTACCTGCGTGAAGAGGTCCAGGGCCTTGTGCAGGTTGGCGTGCATCCCGGTGGGCGGCTCGTTGGTGATCTTGATGGCGTTTTCCAGGATGCCCTGGGGGATGATGTGGGACTCGGGGCTGGGGGCTGGCTCAGCGCTGATGAATACCCGGTAGTCCTCGTGGCTCCCCAGGCTGTACCTCTCCACCTTCTTGTCCAGTGTGCTCAGCCAGCGCGCCACCAGGTGGATGTTCTGTGGACAAGACCAGGGTGCCCACTGCCACTGCGTCCACGCCTGCACCCTCCGCTCGCCCCCCTCACCTCCCACCCTCGCCAGGACACTGGGCTGTGCTAGGGTCATTCCAGCTCCACAGCCAACACCCCAGAGACGATTCCTGCCCCAAACCAGTCACACCCTCCAGCCTCAGGGTTGTGAACCTCTTGGGTGTTAGGATGCCCTGACCCCCACCCCCGAGCAGCGCCTCTTCTGAGGGACTTGGGTGCCAAGGAAATGACTGGAAGCGGAGGTTTCTCCAGTGGGACCAGACTGGACACTAGATGGAGGCCCTCACCAAGCGCAGGGTCTGTGGAAGCCGGGGCAGGGCTGGAAGGGGATGTGGGGACAAGTCCAAGGGGCCCAGGGAGGCCCTCAGGTGGAGGACTGGCGGTCCAGCTATGATTTAACCAAACGTGGAGAGCAGGTGTCCTCACGGCCCTGGCTACTCCCCGTGGGGGTGGTGAGAAGTGATTCGTCTGTGGGTCCAGAGTTGTGGTCTCCTTAATGGTTTGTCTTTACACGATAAAGTTGGTGCCCCTCTCCACACTGTACACTCAGGCCAATGAGGAGCGGGTAGACATGTGACTGTCACCCCCCTCCCACTCTGAGAGGCGGTGGGATTCTTGTCCACGACATCAGATGTCCGTCCCTGCCCTGGTTCATTCAGTGAGTCGGCTGGGCCAGAGTCTGGTTCCCAGTGGTCTGGTCCAGCTCTAGACGAGGTGTTGTCCCTAGTGTTGTCTGGATCCATGCAACGTCATCATCATCCATAATGTCATCTGTCAACCCATCAGGTGAAAGGGGAACTCCTTAGCGTGTGGTCTGCCTCCAGATGACAGGTGGACACGCTGGCGGAACTCTTCCTCCACTCTGAACCCTTCCTGACGTCTGACCACAGATCTTGGGGACAAGAACCTGCAGGGGTCACCAGCTTGACCCAGGACCTTGCATTTGACTGGGGACTTGTTAGCCCCCACAGCTGTGTGAGCTGACCCCTTTATGTACATTAGGAGTTCTGGAGGCATAGTGGGTTACGTGTTGGACTGCTAACTGCAAGGCTAGCAGTTTGAAGCCACCAGATGCTTTAGGGGGGAAAGGATTTCCAGCTTCAGAAACCCTGTAAAGGGTACCCTCACTATGAGCTGGAACCCACTCCACGGCACATCACCACCACCACCACTTGTATGGACTCACCGGTTCTGTTTCTCCAGAGACCAGTACAGACCTGTAGCCTCCTACCTGCAGAATGACCCAGTGCCCGTTCTCTGCGGCCACATCCAACGCATTCTCGGCCACCACCTCCTGCCCCTGGCCCAGGGACACGTTGTGGAGTTTCCCATTGTCTATGGTAAAGCCTAGTTTTTTCCCTTAAGAGGAAGAAAACCCCGGATAAATGTTGGGCTGATGAAATGCCTGGACCTGCACGCAGCCCAGGGACCCCACCTGAGCTGTGTGTTTTGTTAACTTGTGAATCAGATGAAGAGCAAATCTGTTTTACATCCAACAATTCATACACGCTTCGCTCATGCTCTGTATTTTTCCCCGTTGTGTTAGCAATGATAGAAACTAATCATTTCTATAATTCAGTGACATTTAGTATGCAACACCGGGCAGACTCTCCTAGTTTCAGAATATCTCCATCATTCCCAAAGGAAACCCCATGTCCGATTAAACGGTGGCTCCCCATTCTCCTTGCCCCCAGCCCCCGGCAACCACTCATCATCTGCTTTCTGTCTCTGGATTTTCCTATTCTGGGCATTTCATAGAAATGGATTCATTTACAAATATGCGACGCTTCCGGTTTGACTGTGTTCACTCAGCATCATGCTTTCAAGGTCTGTATATTGTGTTAGGAGTCCTGGTGTGGTGCTGTAGGACAAGCACTGGACTGCTAACCGCAAAGCTGGTGGTTCAAACCCACCAGCCGCTCCTCAGAAATCCTACACAAGATCACTGAGTCGGGACCTAGTACAGTGTTGTATTAGGGTTTCATCCTTTTCACGGCTGCATAGTATTCCATGGTCTGGAGGGACCACGCTGTGTTTATCTTTTCTTCTGTTGATGTTGGGTTGGTTCCACCTCTGTGTATACAAGTCTCCGTTTGAGACCCTGCTTTTACGTTTTGGGGATGGAGTTGCAGGGTTGTGTAGAAGTGCCATGTCTTACTTTTTGAGGCCCTACCACAGAGGCTACACCGTCTTAACATCCTCACTAGCAACACAAGGGTTTCCAGACCCACCAGGTCTTTGTCAACACTTGGTATTGTCTGTTTCCGAATGCACAGCATCTTGGGGGCGGGGAGCGGTTCATTTGCATTTCTCCGATGACTCATGAGGAGCCATGGTGGTGCAGGGGTCAAGTGCTTGGCTGTGAAACTAAAGTTGGGCTGTTCAACCCCATCAGCTGCTCTGAGGGAGAAAGGTGTCGTGGTCTGCTTCTGTAAAGCTGACGGCCTCGGGGACCCTCTGGGACAGTCCTACTCTGTCCTGTACAGTCGCTAGGAGTCAGAACCGACTTGATGAGAGGTTTGGGTCTGGGCCCGATTTTGAGAAGCGCCTCTTGCCAGCTTCACTTACCTAGAGCTTCCACATCTTTCAGGGGGTCAACGCCTGGGGAGAGGATGAAGAAGATTGGAGTGGAGGGACTGCTCTCCTCGTAGGACTTGGAGAACTCCACGCTCCGGCCCTCCACGAACTTGCTGCCCATCTTCTCCTCCACGAAGTTCCTGGGGAGACGTTCCAGGTCAGGGCTGTACCCCAGGTGGAAGGGCCCTTTTCCTGGTAGCTCTTCTCAGCAGAGGGAGGTCTCTGGCAGGAAACCCAGCTGTTTACAGAGGCTCTTCCTTCTGCTGGGAAAGGGGTGCCGGGGTGGATGGAGTTCCTGTCCTGGTTTTAATAGTTATGGGGACACTTTGCATCCACCCTGGAAGGAGTGCTTCCTTCAAATGCGCATGCTGTCGGAAGCAAGCTCAATGACTTTACATTACCCAGTTTTCAAAGGCACTCAAAGTCAACTGGGAGAGTGGGCAAGGGGCCCAGGGGGCCGGACAGGGTGACCAGGTCCTGGTACCAGGTGAGCCATGGACCCTTAGACGCCCTCCAGTGAGCCCAGGTTTTAACAATTCCCTATTTCCCATCTGTCTCCTTCCCAGTGTAGAGAAGAGGTCATCTTGATTTCAAACACAGTCCAAGTGAGCAGGAGATGAACATCCGTCCCCCTGTCCACCCTCTGAGACACCGAGGACATGTGAGAGCTCAGGACTGAAGAGCTAACCGGGCTGCAGAATGTGGATAACTGGAGTGTACCTGCAGGCTGGCCAATGCCCCATCTGTGTCATTTCCTGGGTGGAGGGGACGCTGCTGGCACTCACTTGACAGCGTAGGTCATGCGGTCCGGCCGCATGCAGCGCACCATGCAGAGCTTCTGCAAGGCCGTCTTGTTCTTCCACTCCTTGGGGAAGATCTCTTTCTCCGGGGCTTCCGACTCCACCAGCTTCTTCCACCGCTTGGCTGAGCCCTCGATATCGCTGTCCAGGTTTTTGAATTCGTCCATTTCCGAGAGGGCCTGGGAACATACATGACAGTCCACTTGGCCCTTGAGGTTCTGCCCAAGTTCCAGGAGAAGAGGTCATTGGTGGAAGGGACCAGGGCACTGGGTGAGAGTGACGGAGCTGCCCAAAAGACTGTCGGGCACACCACGAAGACGGCAGCCAGCCTCGGGGGAAGAACTCAACCTAGGGACCTGACCTCATCTTCCATGTGGACAGCTTATTGAGTCCTGGGGATTCCTGGTGTGGCGATGTGGAATAAAGCACTGAGCCAGAAGGTCAGTTTGAACTACAAGGTTGGCGGTTCAAACTCACCAGCACTTCTCGGAAACTCTATACAGGGTCGCTATGAATTGGAACTGACTCCACAGCATTTAACAACAACAACACCAACAACATTGAGCCCTGGAGTGGTGCTGCAGAATAAGTAAGTACTGGACTGCTAACCACAAGGTCAGCAGTTCAAATCCACCAGCTGCTCCTCAGGCACCCTAAACAGGGTCGCTATGAGTCGGAACCAATCAATGGCACTTAACAACAACAACAACATTAAGGAGCCAAGGAGCCCTGGTGGTGTAGTGGGTTAAGTGTTGGGCTGCTAACCTCTGGGTTGGTGGTTCAAATCCACCAGTGGCCCGTGGGAGAGCGTTGAGGCTGTCTGCTGGTGTAGAATTTAGTCTTGTTGTTGTTTTGCACTGGTGAGTCGGTTCTGACTTATAATGACCTATATATGGTTTCTGAGAGCGGCTGGTGGGTTTGAACTGTCAACCTTGAGGTTACCAGTCCAGTGCTTACCCTACAGTGCCACACCAGGGCTCAGTGTTGGAAACTATAGACAGGGTTGCTATGTGTTGGAACAGACTTGAAGAGAACAACATGATGAAGGTTCTTTGATGGTTAAGCACCGGGCTGTTAACCCCAAGGTTGGTGGTTCAAACCCACCAGCTGTTCTATGGGGGAAAGGATGGGTTTGTGTGTCTCTGTGAAGATTTCCAGTCTTGGAAACCATATGGACAGAGTCGCTGTTAGTCAGAACCGACTGGGCGGCAGTAGGATTCTTGGTTTGATTCAGGGACTAGGCACCCTGGTGGCACCAACAGCTAAGTGCTCCACTACTGATGGAAAGGTTGCTGGTTTGAACCTACCAGGGACTTTTTGACCGGAGACAAAGGGACATTGGGACTTGAGGGGCCTTGAGTGTACAAGGGATGACTTTACTCCTTCCTGGAACTGGGAGGTGGGGGAGGAGGCTCGCTGCAGTCCCCTGAGCTGGTCTTTCAGGGGACATGACCAACGCCATATACAAGTGGGGTGGACAATAGCTTCTGGCATGGCTGCTGGGCCATCTGGTTTCCTATCCTTCTCTCTGGCCACCTGGTTGTGGGGATTTTACAGGCCCATGGTGCCTGGTGATCTGGCCTCGTAAACATCCTCCGTGCTAGCAGGAAAGGCTTTGCGAAGGGAAGAAAGTACATCTGATACCAACCTTGATGCCGCCCCACCCCTGGTTCAACAGGAAGTCCACGGGCGAGACCACCCCTGCCTTGAACGGGAACCGCAGCAGGAAGTCTAGCTCCACTGGGTTCAGCTCCTTCTTCATGGACAGAACCTGTGGGAATATCAGGGGCACAAATGCTCAGGCTGTTGCCCTGGCAATGGGGAGGATGAGTGGGACAGCGCCCATTGCCCTAGAAATGAGGGCTCCCTCAGTCCCAGACTCCTTGTCTTGCTTCCTAGGGCTGACACAGACCATTCTGTCTTCATCTTGTCATTGAACCAAAAATTATTGGGGTAAAACATGCCTAAGTTAAATGGGCCGTTTAAACCATTTAAATGAGAGCAATGTAGCCATATATAATTTGGATGAGGAAGACGGCAAAACTAAACAGCAGGAAAAAAAAAAAAAAAAAGATAAGATCTAACACAGGATTACCAAACTTAGAAGATATTTCTCAACCAACCCACCTACTTCCATCGTCTTATCTTTCAAACTTTTATCTTTGGATTGCGTTAAAGTTTACAGAGCAGATAGCTTTCCATTTGACAACTCATAAACGTTTCGTTTTGTGTCATTGACTAGCAAGCCCCATATCTTTTCTTAAAGACTAGCATTTAAAAAAAAAAAAGTAGCAAATGTATATTTGAGAATAAGGATTTACAAATTCCTTTACATTAAAAGGCC
Organism: Chrysochloris asiatica; assembly: GCF_000296735.1. Classification (NCBI taxonomy): domain Eukaryota; kingdom Metazoa; phylum Chordata; class Mammalia; order Afrosoricida; family Chrysochloridae; genus Chrysochloris; species Chrysochloris asiatica. The sequence goes on along the minus strand of NW_006408650.1, from coordinate 4,335,093 downwards.
TGCCTTAGCTATATGAAACTCATGATAATATCTTTTGAAAAAAAGAGTAGGAGATTAAAAGTAAAAATAAATAATTATAGCGAAGCAAAGTATATGATTTGTGGAATGTAAAATGGCTCATCTGCTTTGTAAACCTTCACTCAATTCACAATAAAAAGTTTTAAAGCAATGAAGCAAATAAAGTGAGCAGGTCAGCGGTATTTAGTACGTGCACAAGGTTATATAGCCGCTGCCTCCATTGAGTTCCAGAACATTCTCATCACCACAGAAGGGAAGTCCTGTACCCACCGGTGGTCTCCCCACAGCCCCCAGCCGGCATCAAGCTGTTTTGTCTCTGGACTCTCCTCTTGGACACATTTCGTAGTAACAGAACCACGTGGTCTTCTGTGGCGGCTCCTTTCTCCCAGCAGTGTTTTATCTGAGGGCTCTATCTGCCCTCCATTCTTGGACGATAGGCCCGTGTTGTGTTTGCCCATCACCTCTTGATTTGGGATGTTTCCAGCCCTATGCTATGGTGAGCAGAGCTGCTGGGGATGTTGGTGCATGAGTTTTTGTTTGAATACTTGTTCTCAATTCATTTGTGTCTATTCCTAGGAGTGGAATAAACTAAAAAACAATAAAAACCCAATAAAAACCCAAAAAGGCAATAAATGTAAATCTGCAGGGAACAGACCAAGCCAGAACTGCTGGGAGACCAGAAGACTCTTACTGAAAGAAAGACCTGCAGAAAAAAGGTGGACTGTCTGGCTGTTAGAATATCAAGCAAGCGGTTTGCTTTGTAGGCATCAAGGCAAGAAAAGTCAGCCCATTGGGAAAACCCCCCTTTTAAGTAAGACTGAAACTCAAAGGGAACCCTCGAGCAATCTAGTATCCTCACTGGTGCCCACCCTGGTCTACTTGTGAGTGGAAGTGGGGGATATGCAGCAATGAAGGCATGGGCCGAGTTCGGCCATGTTCCATTGGCACCCATTGACTTTGAGATGAGAGAAGAGGAAGGCCTGGCTGGTCTGAAGTTTAGGGAGATGAGTGTACTCCTAGGCCCATGGGCACTGACCTAGCCCCTGGGGGCTAGAGCTGAGTGTGAAGTGGCCAGCTGGTCTGAAGTGCAGGGAGGCTGTTGTGAATTCCCATCTGACCTAGCTTGGATGACGTTCCAACCAGAACTCGACCAGATGAAGATTCAGATTCTTGATACTGTGAGCAAGTGTAAATTGCTAAAATCTGATGAAATGACGGTTTACGGAGGCAGGTGTTCAAAATTCCAACTGGAATGGAAGTAGTCTTCACATCAAAGAACAAGCTTGCACTGGGCTCATGTTGTTGTTGTTGTTAGGTGCCACTGAGTCGATACTGACTCATAGTGACCCTACATACAACAGAACGACACACTGCCCAGTTCTGGGCCAACCTCACAATTGTTGCCATGCTTAAGCCCAATGAAGTTGCCCCTTTGCCAACCCATCTCTGTGGGGGTTCTTCCTTTTCTTCTTTAACCCTCCACCTTACCAGACGTGATAATTAGGGACGGGCAATATAGACACTGGCTATCAAAAAAGGAGGGTTATAAAGGCATGAAGTGGCTGGTTTACAAGCTTTCTTGAGTGTGCTTACTTTCAGAACGACGGGGATAAGGTAAAATCCTCGTGAATTGTCGTCATCTTTTCCAGTGGGTCTGGTGAAAGGCAGTGGGGGATGATGCCGATAGGATTTTATGATTCAGTTGTGAGTAATTGTTAACAGGATTAATAGTGATTGTCACAACTGCAATTGTAGAAGATGTGTAAATAGAAGGGGGGAGGAGTTAATTTCTCATTTCACAAACAGAGGAGCCTAAGACCATCAAGAATGAATAGCATGAGGACGGGGAGATCCTACCTAGAACAAGAGAGACAGTAGAGACGGTGGCATGGCTGAGGACTCCAGGCCCATGGACTACGAATGGCTGTGTGAACGGCTGTGTGCCGGCAGGCAAGAGGCTGGCTTGCAGAATGTCCCCTTTGGACATTTAAATGCATATATATATTATTTTGCATGTGTATATCAAATACTTTTGCTTTGTTCATTTGTGAACTATACAACATAAAAGGGAAGCCACAGGGAGGAAGCAGGATCACTGTTGTTGCAGGGAGGGGAGTGTAATCAGTGAGATGAAACCAAGCGTGTGATTGGGTGAGGGTAAAGCTGATGATCCTGTCTGTTGACCTTCACTCAATTCCAAATAAAAAGTTAAAAAAAAAAGTTTGCAGGGAAGCAGACAGCCTTATCGTTTTACCTTAGAGCTCACTGGTGGGTTTGAACTGCTCCTTTCAGTTAGCAGCCTAGCGCATAACCCACTCTGCCACCAGGGCCCCCTGTAGCAGGCACAGTCCTGGTCATTTTGAAGGGGCCATGTTGGGCAGCCTCGTCCAGCCTTCCTTCTTTCCCAGTCGGATGGCAGGGGGTAGGGCCATCGTCACTGCGGTCTCTTCAGTCAAGTACCTAAATGCTCTTTCTCAGACTTCGGGCAGCTTTTTTCCAAGGTGTTCTTTGGGTTTGAAAACACTGCTTTCTGTCCCAGGAAGCTAGGGGGAGCACCCAGGAACATTTACATCTAAATGACCTTCCCCAGGTGGAAAACTCTTATCTAACCTGTGATCTTCAGATGTACGTAGAAAGGAAACCTCATTAATTTTTTGTTAAGAGCTGTCAGTTCTGACTCATAGCGACCCCATATAGGGTTTCCAAGGAGCAGCTAGTGAGTTTGAACAGGCGACCTTGCGGTTCAACGCCACACCGAGGCTTACATTTTGTAGAATGCAAATGCAGGGGTTGTTTACGGTGACAGCTACAACAACAATCTTCAAATATTTCAGCAGGACTAAATACACAAGAACGAGGATTTTATTGTTGTTATTAAGTGCCCGCCAAGTTTGTTCTGAAGGAGCTCTGGCAGCACCGTCGTTACGAATCGGACTGCGAACCTTATGATCAGCAGTTCGAAACTACCAGCTGTTCCTCGGGAGAAAGATGAGGCTTTCTGCTCCCGTAAAGATTTACAGCCTCGGAAACCCTGTACAGGGTCACTATGAGTCAGAACCGACTCCACGGCACACCACCACCACCACCACCACAGGGCCCAGGGCCCACCAGCTTGTGGTGGGCGTGCTGCGCAGCCGGCCCTGGGCCTACAGTTCTGGCTCACCTGAAATGTGACTTGCGCCAGGAAGATGAGTTTGTCCCGCTCGAAGAGGCCGCGGGCGGTGTACATGTAGACCGAGTAGGTGATCTCGTCTGTGAGGTTCATGACCCGCTGCTTCACCTCGTCGGCTGGCATCGTCTTCTGGATGGCCATCTCAAACACCACGTTGAAGGCCTGGGGGCGGGCAGACTCGTCCCTTTGTCTCAGTTGGAGGGGAGGGTGTGGGACATGTCTGTTGTTGTTGTTAAGTACCATGGAGTTGGTTCCAACTCATAGTGACCCTGTACAGGGTTTCCGAGGCTGTAAATTTTTATGGGAGCAGAAAACCTCATTTTTCTCCTGACGAATGGCTGGTAGTTTCAAACAGCCGACCTTGAGGTTAGCAGCCCCTGATTTGTAACCACTACCAGAGCTACCAGAGCTCCTTGGGGGCGGGGTGGTGGCAGTGGGTGAAAATAAATGGCTGGGACCACCCTGAAGACCAGTTGGACAGGTCTGGGGTCACCCTGGCTCTGTCTCCCCCAACTATTTGCCCACACAGGCTGGACCTGCGGTCGTGGACACCAGGTGTACCTTGAGTGAGAACTGGTAAATGGGGTTGATCTTGTTGAGGTCATTCAGGATGAAGTACAGCAGGGACGCTCTCTCGGCAGCCGGCCGGTAGTTTTCTCTAGCCTCGTTGATTTTAACTTCTGTGATTTTCGCCTCTTGGACCTTAAAACAAACCAAGGGAGCTTGGGTGGGTAGTGTCTGGGGTCCCACGGTCCGAAGACCTAAGCCAGACTGCTGGCAGGGGGTCCGTGACCCTTCTTGCCACCCCCTCAGAGCCCTTCCCGGTCCATGGGCAGCGTGCCTGACCTTTTCCTCGATCTCACTGGCTGTGTGTTTTGTGGTCTCCAGGTTCTCCACCAAGGCCGTGTCTCCCAGGAAGTTCCCGGAGGCAGCTGACAGACGGGCCAGCAGAGAGTCTTCCAGCTCCTTCAGGACAATCTTAAATTCGTTCTGAGACTTGGTGAGGTTTGCCTGTGGAGGTAGCAGAGACCAAGAGCCCAGAGTCAGCCAGGGCTGTGTTCTAGCCCTGGCAGTGGGTGCTGGGGGTTTCTCCATCAGGGGCGCATGCACACCTGGTCCAAGCCAGGGGTTTGGAAAGAGGGAAGTGATGCCAAACCTGGGCGCCATGGGATGTGCCCTACCCTGCCCCTGGGGTTCTCAAGATACGGGCCGGGGGGGATGTCACAGCTCTGGACTGGACTCTTTGGAGCCCATGAAAGAGCAACAGGAAGTCCCGGTGCACAGGGGCCACAAAGCACCCATCAGGCAACGGTACAGTGTTCAGAGCATATAACTGTGCAGGGGCAGTCATGGTTCAGGGGTAGAACTCTCCCCTTCCACACAGGAGACCCCGGTTCAATTCCTGACCAGTGCTTCCCCGCCTGTCAGTGCAGGCTTATGTGCTACCGTCCTTCCAGACTAAGAGGGACTTGACCAGAAGGTCCAGCAATCTGCTTCCAAAACCAATCAGTGGAAGCCCTGTGTGTCCCAGGGGTCCCACCCTCAGCGTGTCATGGGGACGGTGCACACGAGTTGGCAGTGACAACAACAACAAAGATGAGCTGCTGCCACTCCTGGTCTTTCCACAAAGTGGTCGTTTCCTTCAGAGTTACATGTGGGAGCTGGGCCACAAGGAGAGAAGGAATGACTTGCTTCGTAGCCATAAAGATACAGTTCGGTGTGAAAAGCCAAAATGGTCTGAGAGAGAAGCGACGGGACACGTCTGCTTGGAGGCTCCGGGCAAGGGACCTCACATGCCCCTGGCGGCTCCCAACACACCATTGCCAACATGAGGTCCCCTTACCTTCAGCTGCTCTAGGTCTGGCCGCTCTTTGGCCACCACAGCGGCCAGGAGCTGGTCTTCGAGTCCATCCCTGGTTACCAGGAAGTTGATCAACGTGCACTGAGCCTGCATCTCGGGCTTGTAGTGCGGGTTGAAGTACTTGGTGTGCAGGATCAGGCGGAATTTGGGATGGTACTCCACCTCCTTGTCACCTATCTTAATGAACCTGGCGGCAAGTGGGGGAGAGGGTCACCAGGGCACACGCCGCCAAGCACCTGGGCCGGCCGAGACTGCTGTCCCCGGCACCGTTCACGTAATCGTCAGGGACGCCTGTGCCTCTCTCTGTTCGATGCACAGGTCCTTATAGACGGCATGCTAGCTCTTCTGTTTCAAGGCTAGTTCTTATGTTTGTACAAGTGGTGTCTCAATCTGGCTGTAGGTTCTACTCACTGGGAGCTTGTATAGACACACTTTTCTAGAACCCACTGATATCAGAAATCCCTAATTATCAATTCTGAATGTCAGAATGTTCTGGAACCACACCGTGGGATGATTCTGATGAACATCCGAGGCTGGAAAGCCCTGGCCCAGGGATGCCCATGTACCCATTCAGCAGGGACTCCCTGGTCCCTCCTCCACTCCCCACCCGAGCCCAACTACTCCCAATAAATCTGCCGTCTATGTCTATGGATTTGCCAAATATTCTGAATATTTCGTATCAGTGCAGCCATCCTGATACGTCGTCTGTGTCTGCTTTGTTCCACCAAGCACCCTATTTTCAAGGTTACTCCACAATGTGGCAGCCATCAATTTCATCCTTTTTTATGGCTACATAATATTCCACTGGAGTCCTGGTGTAGTGCTGCAGGATAAGCACTGGATGCTAACCGAAACATCGGCTGTTCAAACCACCAGTCGCTCCTTGAAAACCCTCCAGGGTCGCTATGAGTCAGAACCAACTCAACAGCACTTATCAACAATAACAACATTGCATTGTATGAAACCATGTTGTCAAAGAGTCAATTCTAAGTCATAAAGACCCTGTAGGACACACTATGGGGCAGTTATACTCTGTCGTCCTATAGGGATGCTGTGAGTCAGAATTGACTCCAAGACGGTTCAGTTTTATCTAGAGGTATTCTTCTGTGGGATGGGGCCCCATGGTTTCCAGTCTGCCCTTGGGAGGCTGGAGGTCCCTTCAGAGCAGTATTTTCCAGAAACCCCTCCTACTCACCGGAAGAGCAGAGGAAACCCCCACAACCCTCCCGAGATGTTGACCTGGACAGACATGGCGGACGTGCAAGCCACCCCTCACCTTCCCTTTTTGATGGTATTCCGGCCCAGCAGAGGATCCAGCACTGGGTCCACGGTTTCACCGATGTTCTCGATGAGCAAGGCGTCTCCTTCCGAAATGGCTTGCTCAATGACGTCCAGGTAACTGTGGCACATATGTGTGTGTGCGTGAAAGGGGGTTTCACAAGTTCACGAAAAAGTGGAATGAAAAGATAATGGTGTTTTACCATGAAATGTTTCAGAGTATATGATAATATATACTTGGTGGTGCGGTGTTATAGGATAAGCACCGGACTGTGAACCACAAGGTTAGCAATTCAAATCCACCAGCCACTCCTCGGAAACCTTATACAGATCTCTATGGGTCAGAACCGTATACATATGGAGTCCTGGTGTGGTGCTGTGGGTTAATGCACCAGACTGCAAAGCCGTTTGAACTGCAAGGTCAGCCGTTCAAGCTCACCAACTGCTCCTCGAAAACCCTGTACAGGGTCGCTATGGGTCGGAACCGACTCGACGGCACTTAACAACAACAACAACATAAATATATAGCGACCCTGTACAGGGTTTCCAAGGCTGTAAATCTTTACAGGAGCAGAAAGCCTCATCTTTCTCCCGTGGAACAACAGCTGGTAGTTTCAAACCGCTGACCTTGCGGTTCACAGCCCGATTCGTAACCACTATGTTACCAGAGCTCCATATATGTATATGTATATGGAGTGTGGTGGCTGCATGTGATAAGCACCAGACTGCCAAACACAAGGTTGACGGTTCGAGCCCACTAGCTGCTCCGCTGGAGAAAGAGGCTTTCGTTCATGCCACGGTGTACAGCCTCAGAAATCCCATACAGGGTCCCTATAAGTCAGAGCCGACTCAACAACACTTAAAAACAACAACAAATATATATACATTGCTTTAACCATATACGTTACTCCATATATTTTAAATATATGGTAAAAAGTCTGACAAGGAGTAAATTATAGTAGAATTGAAAAATAAATCTAAAGCCCAAAAGAGCTCATTTTAATTCTATTACTCCTGGCATCCTCCCCAAGATCAAGTATGAAAAGAAGTGCCTGGCCATGGGCTGGTAAGCATTAGCGTGCACAGAGCCTCCGTCCATTTAATTAATATGACACGCTGGAAGCGTGTCCTAAGGCAGAGGGCCGTCCCGCCCACGGGCTTCTCTCTGGGCCCACGCACCTCTTCTGTCCCAGGCGGATGGCTTTCAGGTCACCCCCGTACTTATTCTTGATCCATTTGACCCCCTGCAGCTGGGCGTCCACGATGAGGGGCCAGCGCTCCGTGTTGCACAGGATGGTGGCGTTCTCTGTGGACATGCGGTCACTGGGGAGGCCCTGGTTGTTCCAGGTGGCCACATCAGCATCATCTGTTAGCAGAGTCAAGGGGTCCAGACCTTCGGTGATAGGGATGGGGACCTGCGGTGGAAAGCATGCTACCTTAGGAGGGTGAGGAAAACAGAGCTTCGGAGGCACCGTTGGCTCAGCTCCAAACAGGCCAGCCACCACCTGATCCCCAGATGGACGGAGCCTCAGTCATGGAGCGTGGTGTCACGTGGCCGCGGCCACGCTGCCCAACACCTCCCCTGGTTATTGGGGGTGACAAGCTCTTACCGTTAGCTTGTTTATGTAAGGGACCCAGAATTTCTCCATCAGCTCATTCCGGTATTTCTTGGTGAAGTAACCGACATAGGAGACAAAGGCTGAGATGAGCAGGACATCCCCACACAGGGTCACTCCCTGGGTCTTGAAGTTCTCCACGGATTCCGCCCAGCGGACGTTTTCTGACGCTAATCCCCCCACCAGCCTGCGAGGAGAGCACGAGGTCGGTGTGTGTGTGTACATGTGGGGAATTGGGGGGGATTTCGAGTGAGTGAGCAGGTTGGGTGGAATGACCAACAAGGCGCTCTCCAACCTTACAGACGTCTACAGATAGGCCTTTGGTGTTTTGAATCCTGCCTTGGCTCATCAGCAGCGAGGGCACCCAGGGTGGAACATGCCAGAAACACAGATAGGCCGAACTTGTTTAAGTGTGCTTCCGCGTGACTGCACTTTGCAGATATGCCTTCTTTAAACATTAAAGGTCTGGGCGATCCTGCACCGAGCATCTCCCCAAAAGTATGTGCTTTGTGTGCCTCTGGGTCAAGCAAGGTTTTGTTCCTCTAAGCACGCGGTGTATCACCCACATTTTTTTTATGTTGTTGTTGTTGTTAGGTGCCATGGAGTCGGTACTGACCCATAGCGACCCTATGCACAGCAGAACGAAACACCGCCCTATCCTGGGCCAACCTCACTACTGTTGCCACGCTTGAGTCCATCGATGCTGCCACTTGGCCAATCCATCTCGTTGGGGGTCTTCCTCTTTCTCTCTGACCCTCCACCTTACCAAATATGAGGTCCTTCTCCAGCGACTGACATCTTCCTTTATAGACACCGGCAAACCAAAGCATGTGCGCGACTCTTTCTACTGCGACATTCACTTTATCAGGGTGGTCTGGGGCCAGACACAGTACCCCCAAGGTCTGCCTGAAATGCTTTTGGAGACCCCTGGGAGCACTACATCCCCTCCCCCCACATCATGTGTACTGATTTCTCACCTACTCAGACACTTTCTGACTTTTCACCTGTGTGCCCAGTGCCCTATCTGAACACCATTGGGCAAATAAATGCTTTTGAGTGGAGGGAGGGAGCCATGGTGGCCACTGAACAGTGTGGCGTCCAGACAGCCACAGGGTTTCTAGTGGCTGAGTTTTCAGAAGCAGATTGCGAGGTCTTTTTTCCGAGGCACCATTGGGTAGACTGGTGTTAATTGCGCCACCCAGGGACTCCAGTGTTCTTGTAAGAGGAGGAATGGAAGCAGAGATTGGAGCGATGCAACCATAAGCCCAGGGCTGCGGGCAGCTGCCAGAAGCTGGGTGACAGGCCAGGACCACACTCTCCCTGAGAGCCTCGGAAGGAACCGATACACGTGTATTGTTGGAAACACCCAGTAGCCCCAGTAAACTAGCCCAGTGCTCAACAATCTAAAGCCACCATGTTGCTGCAAGAACCAGGGGGTGAGGGGACTTCATCCAGAGTTCCTCCAAAGGTTGGCAGCCCCCTGTAATCTTCACCTGGGTCTTCACAGTGTCTCCCTGTGCCCCTCCCGGGTGATTCAACAGAGGGGCTGAGGTGGGGAGGGGCTGAGGTGGGGAGGGTCCGAGGGGGGAGGGTCCGAGGGGGCGGGTCCGAGGGGGGGAAGGTCCGAGGAGGGGAGGGGCTACCTGTTGGCCAGCGAGATCACTCTGTTGGTGGCATCCGCCTCTTGCTGACACTTGATTTTTTCAGCTGTCGCTTTCTCAAATGCTGATGTAAGGTTGCTCAGGTTGGCATTGAGTTCCTGGAAAAGTAACAGAGTGGAAAAGCCCTGAAATGGAGTCACGCCTGCTAACCACAAGGTCAGCGGTTCGAACCTTCCGCCCTATTGGAGAACGATGAGGCTGTTTGCCGCCATAATGATCAGCAGTTTCCGAAACCCTAAGGGGTGGCTCTGCTCTGTCCTAGAGGGTCACTAGGAGTCGGAATTGACTCGGTGGCAGTGGGTTTTCATGCGTTAAGGGTTTCCCTGGAGGTGAGAGCAGGGAGGTCCCCTGCTGAGTGCAGACCACATGGGCACAGAGGCCTCCGGCCACCCTGGGGACCCTCCAGCGTCAGCGTCCTCACACTTACGGCGATTTTGTTCTTGATCCGGGAGAGCTTCTCCTGAGCCTCAGCCAGCTCCGCGTTGGCCTCCTCCAGGGCCTGCCTCTTGGGGGTCACGTCACAGTAGACCTCATAGAAGCGGACAATGTTGATGCACCAGGAACACAGGCCTGCGGCGGCCGTGGACTTGGAGCGGATGAACTCGGGGTCGAAGGTGGGGTTGCCTTGGTAGGGTCTGCAGGGGGGGCGAGGTAAGGGGCTGGGTAAGTCTCGGCCAGGACTCTGCAGTCCTCAGTGGTAACTCTACTCAGTGATACAACAACAAAGACAAGGGAGCGTTGAGTTCCCGTTGGTTCTAATTCTTGTTTGCTGTCTTAGCGACCTGTCTGTCGGCGAGGGGGGGCGTGGGGGGGGGGGGACTTGTGTGGCCACAGGTGTATCTACTGGGGGGGAAATGGCAGGCACTGAAATCACACCCCTGTCCAGACACCGGACCCCATCAGCTCAAAACCACAAGTCAAACTCGTCCATCTTTGGCTGAACACATGAAGACAATGCCTGCAACTTCCTGGTTTTCAGGGGTGAAAATGGGTCCATGGGCTCATTGCTCTCTTCTGGGCAAGGTCACTCCGTCCGCCCTGACCCACAGTAACAAAACCCACTGCCATCGAGTTGGAACCGGCTCACAGAGACCCTACGGAACAGAGCGGAACTGCCTCCGAGGTGTACCTCTTAAAGATAATTCTATCTTTCTCCCTTGGAGGGGGCTGCTGGGTTCAAACCGCCAACCTTTGTGCTAACAGCTCCACTGTGCCCTCAGATTTTCCTTAATCCATGTTGTTATTGTTGTTGTTGTTACCAAGTGTCCTCGAGTTGGTTCCGTCTCAGAGAAACCCTGTGTGTCCAAGGAGTGGCTGATGGGTTTGAACTGCTGACTTTGTGGTTAGCTGTCCAGTGCTAATCCTACAGCGCCACACCCTGGTCCATGGAGGCTCACAAATACAAAAACTCAGTTAGAACTTGAATGCTCTTTCACAGTCCGAGATGGACACTGCTGTGATTCATGGGAGCTGCTCAGTGGTGCCCTCTCCCTCAGGTTGGACAGGCAGTGTCCAAGGCCACACCTGTCCCACTTTAGATCCGCCTCTGTGTGTTGCTATGGTGCTGAATAAGTTTCAGACTAAGAGGGACAAGGAAGAAAAGCCTGGTGATCTGCTTCTGAAAAGCAACCATTGAAAACCGTACGAATCACACAAGATTGCAATCTGCACCCTAGCGTGGGGATGGACCGGGCGTCTCTCTCTCTGAGAGTCTGGGTCTGGCTCAAGAACAGTTAACAACAACACAAACAGGGCAACAAGAAAACACCAAACACGGGTCGGGTGTGAAGGAGAATGGAAAGCGATGACTAAGGACAAGATTCGCGGACAAGGAAGAAAACCAGTAGTTTTTGTCCTCTCTGTGGAAGAGCACGGTGGGCCCATAGGCTAAGCACTGGACTGTGAACCACAAGGTCCGTGGTTCTAGCCCACCAGCCACTCTGAGGGAGAAAGATGAGGTTTCTACTTCCACAAAGATGTCCAGCCTCGGAAATCCTGTATAGGATTGCTATTAGTTGGGACTGTCTCAATGGCACTTAACAATAACAACAGTGCTCCTGGTAGGCGATGGAGCCACCACAGGATAAGTGCTGGGCTGCTAATCATAAGGTTGGTGGTTTGAGCCCACTAGCCTCTTCCAGGGCGAAAGTTGAGGCTTTCTGCTCCCACAAAGATTTACAGTCTTAAAATCAACTCGATGGCAGCGAGAATGAATGAGCGATGACCCTGGTGGTGCCGTGGTTTAAGTGCTCAGCTGTGAACTCAAAGGTTAGTGGTTTGAACCCCACAGCGGCAGCTCAGGAGGAAACTACAGGCGGCCTTGTTTCCATGAAGACTTCAGTCCTGGAAGCCCTATGGGAAGCTCTGCTCTATACTATGTGGTCACCAGGCACCAGCAAGGGTTAACGTCTACATCAGCAGGCTCTCTTTAACATGGCCTCATCTAGTTCCCATGTTGAGGTTTCTGAGGAAGAAGGATTCGATCTCAAGGCTGTACCAAAGAGATTTTGCTTGTCTTTCCAGTCTGTCTCCTGACCTAGTGATTTGGGACTTGATCTTTCCCCACCCCCTATTGTATAAGCTTTCTAGCCAAGACCCTGCCCCGGCCCAGGCAGCATGGGGGCTCCCTGTTCCCACGGGGAGGACTGGGGACCATGTTCGGCCAGACGTACTTAAACGCCTTCAGACAGGCTTCAGGGATGTGCTCCTTGTCGAACTTCTTCAGTGAGTCCAGGAAGGTGTCCACTTTGCCCATCATGATTTTGGCCGCCTTCCAGCTCTTGTCCTTGGGAATCTTGCCCCCAGGAGCGGTCAGAATCATAACAGCAGCTGTGACATTGACCACAGCGTCGGGAGGGGACCCGAAGGACTTCAGTTCTGTCAGGTTGTTCTGCAAACACAAGTGATGGGTCTGGGGGCCTGGGGGCCTCAGGGGCAGTCTGACCCTGAGCCACCCATGGAAAGTGAAGCTCGGCCCCCTGCCCACCCGGTGTTCGCCGCTCTACCTTGTTCAGTGTGTCCAGGGCCTCTTGGGCGGCCAGCAGGGCCGGCTCTGCTTTGGCTAGGTCTGTCTCGCAGGCTTTCTGCTTCTCAGTGACATTCTGGGGTGGGGTCGGAGCAGGGGGTTCAATCCAGGCTCCTCCCCTGGGGGGACCACCCCACCCTCAGGCAGCCGCCGAGGGCCAGTGTGTCAGGAACTCCTGGGCAGTTGCCTCATCCCCTCCAGCCCGGCTTCCCTTGGTGCATAACCCCCGCCTCCTGGCCCAGCATCCTCAGTGCTCAGCTCAGGGCAGCAGACCTGGGATTCTGATACAAGACCAGTGCCTCCCTGAAGGGGACCCAGGGGCCATCCCAGAGTGTGGCTCTTCTTGTGTTCCACTCCCTCACCAGAAGGAGGCCATCCTCATCCATCTGTTCATACAGGCACACATATGTCCATTCACTCATGTGTGCATGCATGTTCATTCATTCACAAGACAGGTGTCCATCCATTCATGCAGACACACATCCATTCATGCATGCGCACATGTTCATACCTGCAGGCAGGCCTTCATTCATTCATGTGTGCATACGTTCATTCATTCATGTGTGCACACATATTCAACCATTCATTCATACAGGCATGCCTTCATTCATTCAGGCATCCAACACACAGATTCATTCATGCATGCATGTACACATGTTCATTCATCCATTCCTTCAGGCATTCCTTCATTCATGTATGCACACATGTGCTCATCCATTCATTCATGCATATACACGTTTGTTTATGTGTGCACACATGTTCATGTATGCATGCATATGTTAATCCATTAGTGTGTGCACACATAGTCACTCATTCATGCAGGCATGTATTCATTCATGCAGGCATGCCTAAATTCATTCATTCATGCACACACATGTTCATTCATGCAGGTATGCACAAATGTTCATTCATTCACTCATGCAGGCATGTGTTAATTCATTCAGGCATAGATTTGTTCATTCCTTCATGAAGGCATACACTCATTCGTGCATGCATACGTTCATTCTTCAGTTCATAATTCACTCATTCATTATGCATGCATGCACATTCATTCATTTGTACACACATCCATCCCTTCATCCGTGCATTATGCATTCATTCCTTTGTGCATGCATGCATCCACTCATACATTCATTTGTTCATTATGGACACATGCATTGGTTAATCTCTGCACATACTTGCATATTCATTCACTCATGCACTCACTCACCATGCACGCATGCACGCATTTGCTCCTTTTTGTATACATTCGCTCATACATTCTGATGGTGAGACAGAAGGAGAGCAGGGTGGGATGATTAGAAACCAAACCAGTCGAGACATGGGCCTTCACATGCCTTTCTGTCCTCTGGTCCTCAAGCTCTGCCATAGACCAACACCAGCTGGAGTCTTTACAATGAATGGCCCTGGACTTCTAGGTCGGTGGTCCCTGGGGAGCTTTGTCTGAGGACCCCAGCATGCAGACAGACCACTGGACCTATTGCTACAAGGCAGCCCTGACGGTCACCAGGTGCTGCAAATGGTTTGTGCTCAGGTGGTCACCACACTGGACTATGAACCACAAGGTCAGCAGTTGCAACCCACCAGCTGCTCTTTGGAGACCCTATACTGAGATGGAACCGATTCTATGGCACTTAACAACAACAACAATGGCATCCCAAGGAAACGGGCCCAGGGATCTGCTTCTGTGAAGACTGGCGGTCTTGGTGCTGTGAAGCCAATTCTGATGCACAGCAAATCTCCACACGACAGAGTAGCACTGCCCCGTGGGGTTTCCCAGACTGTGAAGAGTTACAGAAACAGATGGCCACCTCCTTCTCCCCAGGAGAAACCAACTTCTCGGTTAGCCACCTTGCTTAATCAGTGCGTCTCCAAGGCTCCTTCCAGAAAGAGCGGCTCTCCTCCATGTAATGCAGGGGTCTCGAACATCACAAACCCACAAATAAAAGGCTGTTCTGATTCAGCAGACCTGGGCTGGGCCTGAGAGCCTGCATGTCTCCCAAGTCCACCACTGGTCGGTCTGGGCTGTCTCTAAAGGGCAACCTCGCTGAGCTGGGGTAGTGGCTCTGGCTGAGGAGTACCTTGTTGATGACCTCAACCTTGATCTCCTCCTCATCCGCGATGGCTTTCTCCTTGCTGACCTTCTCGGTCTCCACACCCACCACTTGGATCAGCTTGTCTGCATTCTCATTTTTCTGCTTGAGCTCCGTCTCTTGCACTGCCAGCTTGGCTTTCAAGTCGTCCACCTGGGTGGGGACGGGGGTGGAAATGGGAGAGTAGAGCTCCAGTCTTTCCCGTTGAGTGGAGGCACGCATTTATTGGGCACCGACTGTGTACACAGGGCTCCAAGAAATTATCTGGCACTCAAGGAGCTGGCCACTGAATTGTCCAGAACAGACAAAGCAACCCAGAGACAGAACTGAGGGACTCTGGGAGGGGCTAAGGGCCTTGTGAGGTGTTTTCTGGTGGCGCCATGTGGGGTCCCCATCTGGGTGAGGGGAGGAGTGATGGAAGTATTCAATGATATTTCCTGTTTGGAGCCTTGGTGGTGCAACACTTAAGTACTCGACTGTTAATCAAAAGGTCCGTGGTTTGAATCCACCCCTTGGGAGAAAGAGTTGGAAATCTGCTCCAGTAAAGATGGTGGTGGTGGTGTGCCGTCAGGTCGGTTCTGACTCAGAGCAACCCTGGAGAGGGGTTCTGAGGTTGTAAAGCTTTATGGGTACAGAAAGCCTCACCTTTCTCCCATGGAACAGCTGGTAGATTCAAACTGACCTTGTGGTTAGCAGCCCAGCTTGCAATCCTCTATGCTACCATGAAGACGACAGCCTAGGACATCCTGTGGGCCTGTTCTACTCGGCCACACAGGGTCACCATGAGTCAGAACCAACTGACCACAACTGTGTGGCAAGCCATAGCGGCCTCTCTGCCCCTTGACTCACCCTGTACTCCAGGAGGGTGTGTGGAAGCAGTTGGGCACATTCAGCAGACAGGGACCACCCCTGGGGCTGGACTCAGCCTTCAGGCTTCACTTTGGAGCCAGTTGATGAGGATGGGGGAGGGCCAGTCCCTGGCTCCTCCTAGCTCTGGGTTTGCCAGCCCTTCCTTCATTTTCCCCTAGGTAAGGGGTGGGGTGGGGCTTCCTGGTCTGGCCTTGTGGTTCAGGCAGGTCAGCCCGTTAGGAGCAGAAAGACTACGTGCCATTCCTCAGCCTGTGTGGGAATAGTTTTGTGTTTTGTTAAGTGAACAAGGTCCACGAGGAGTAAGATGGATCCTAAACCTAGTCCCTTCTGAGTGGTGTCATCCAAGAAGAGGGACTGACTCAGCCCTGGGAAGACCATCTGAGAGCACGGGTTCGGCTGTAGACTACCACAGTAAAGCGAACATCCCAAGAACATGAGTCACATGATGTTGACACTCTACTGGGGTCTAGAATCCCGGTGCGGTGCTATAGGGTCAGCTGCAGACTGCTAAGCACAAAGTTGATGGTTCGAACCCATCGGCTGCTCCTTGGAAACCCTATCCAGGGTTGCTATGAGTCAGAACTGACTCACTCACAGCAATAGCACGATGAAAAAGTCTGAAATACTGCGGGAATGAACAACACGATCACAGAGACTCCAAGTGAGCACACGCTGTTGGAAAACTGCGCCAGGAGACGTGCTCACGCTGGGTGCCCATATCCTCTGTTGGGTAAAAGGCCGCAGTTATCTGTGAGACTCCATAGAGCGAGGAGCAGACTTGGTGAGGGGACGTGGAGAAACACCCAGGGCTGGTGACTTCCAGAGAAGCTTGGAGACCTGGGGGGGTCTTGCTCTAGAGTGGACCAATTGTGGCCCTGCTGACCGGCACTCCAGCCTCTAGAACAGTAGTGCAATGTATTCCTACCCTTGAACTTGCCCCATCCCTCGCCCCCATGTGTGGTGGTTTTGCTACGGTAGTCTCCGGGCATCACATGGTTCAGCTGGGGCTCTGCCAGAGCTGTGTTCAGTCCAACCCAGTCAACGTGTGCCCAACCTGTCGTCTAGGTTTACATATAACTCAGGCCAGGAAGAGGTGACTACTCACTGGCCCCCCTCAAAGTCGCCAGCCACCATTGAGAAAGACAAAGAAGCTGGGATGACGTTGTTGTTAAGTGCCATCGAGAAGGGTCTGATTCACAACAACCTTGTATAGGGTTTCCAAGGAGTGGCTGGTGGGTTTGAACTGCCGACCTTGTGGTTAGCAAGCAGTCCAGTGCTGTTCCTACTGCGCTGTACGAGGACTCCATTAGGGAGGCTATTTAAAGCCAGGCAGAAAACGTGGAAATCTGTATGTTGTGAAGCCAAGCGTCCCAGCAGGATGAATGGCATTTCAGAATTAACTTATTTTCCTGAAAGGAGACAGGACGCAGGGTGGGGTATGAGCCCCAGGTAACACACCTGGCACAGTTCCACATTATAAGGTGTGTGGGATCGTTTGTTACCCTAAAGCAGTGGTCTTGGCTCCCTAGTGCTAGTGTATCAGAGACACACCACAAGGGGGTGGTTTTCATGAATAAAAATGCACTTTCTCCCAGTGCAGTGTTGTTGATTCCGACCCATAGCGACCCTGTCTGTACAGGGTTTCCGAGGCTGTAAATCTTTACAGGAGCAGAAAGCCTTTCTCCCGTGGAATGGCTGGTAGTTTCGAACTGCTGACCTTAAGGTTCGCAGCCTGATTCGTAACCACTACGCTACTAGAGCTCCTAGCATTCGGAGGCTAGAAGTCCAAATTCAGGACACTGCTCTAGGGTAAGACTCTTTCTCTCTCTCTCTGTTGGTTCTGGGTCACTTCCTGGTTTCCTTGGCTGTCTCCAAATGGCATCTGTCTTTCTTCCTTTTGTGATTCTTTCTTTTCTACTCTGGTCTCTTTATATCTCAAAAGTCACTAGGTTTTAGAAGTTTAGGGTCATGATTTCTTAGGACTTTCCAGTTAATTAGCCTAATAATGCTTCTGTTACACCTCCTAGTTAGTTGTGTAGGACCTGGGTTCTTGCAAGTAGGCATCTAAGGGACAATAGGGCTCTATTCACTTGGAGCAACAGAGGAAGGAGAGCCAGGAATAGGAGGAGGCTATCAAATGTGTGTGGTGCTGTGGGTTAATGCACCAGACTGCAAAGCCATTTGAACTACAAGGTCGGCGGTTCAAACCCACCAGCCGCTACTCCCTACACAGGATCGCTATGGATCAGAACTGACTCCATGGCACTCAACAACAACACAACAAATGGAATGTGTGGCTCATTGTCTTTCTGAAACCAGACAAGCTAAGCAGTGCTCAGCTACCATCACTGAACATTTTGTTCAAAGATTCCAAGAATTCTGATCAAATGGTAGGAAATGCAGAACAGAATTTCAAATTCTCATGGACTCTAAGCTTTCTGGAACCCTTGAAACTATTGCCCTGAGAGCATCTTTAAAATTTAAACCAAGACTATCGCACGACGTCTTCTTGAAACTGAACAATAGATTAGCTTCACTAGTAAAACCTGCCTGCCTTGAGCGTGGTGCCCTCTTAAGAACGCTGTCTGTGGGGTCAAATTGACAAGAGCAACTCCAAAGGTCAGAGAGGAACCTCCAGGGGGCGGTGAGGATTTGTTAATGAGGGACCAACAGCTCATAGGAGGGTGAGGAAGGCTGCGCAGTTCAAAGAATGAAACCAGTGCTCCGTAGTGGTTACGAATCGGGCTGCGAACCTGAAGGTCAGCAGTTCGAAACTACCAGCCGCTCTGCGGGAGAAAGATGAGGCTTTCTGCTCCCGTAAAGATTTACAGCCTCAGAAACCCTGTACAGGGTCACTATGAGTCAGAACTGACTCCACGACACATAAAACAACAACATATATATATATAGTCACTGGGTTTAAAACACACCGACACCAATTTTGCCCAAGATAGCAAGGAATATCCTACTCTCAAATGGGGTGATATCCAAGGTATAGGGGTTGGGTTCCAAAACGTATTTTTTGGGTGGGGTCGGGGCACAACTCAGTCCCTGACAGCATGTATACCCTCTCCATTTGACTCAGGAGAGGAAGTTTCTAGAAGGTGGGACACTCATATTCATTTCATACTTTAGCTGTTTGCATGGAAACCCAGAAGGGGTACAGCATCCCCACAGAGGGGCTGCTGATGACAGGTGTAGGTCCCCACCCCCCCCAGCGCCCACAGCGCCCACGCCCACCTGGGAAGCTGTGCTCTGCAGCTTCATGAGGCCGTTCTCCAGCCGCTCGATCTTGGCGACCAGCTCCCTCCGCTTCCTGGCCAGCAGGCTCTGGTAGAGTTTGATCTGCTCCAGGAAGGTTTTGGGTGTGGTGTAGTTGTAGCGCCTCTCGGTGGCCAGGTACACTTTGGACATCTCGTTGACAGTCGTGTGCACGTAGGCCATGAAGAAACTGATGGAGCTCTTGACTTCTTGCTACAAAGACAGACAAACCAGTTCACCTGCCAGGATCTTGCCAACGCCAGCCCGTCCTGGCAGGGGGATCGCGAGAAGGAGTGCGTTCCCTGTCTCAGCCCTAAGTTTGTCCTCTGAAGCAGGGGCTCAGACAACAGTGTCCCCTGGGCGGAGCAACGCACAGTGGTGACACAGCTGTCTGATGGTCATGAACACACACCACAGTCATCACAGACACTGTCTCAAAGCCACCTTCACACACACACAACCACCCTCACACAGAGTCACCCTCACACA
>NW_006408650.1:4299218-4314353 GCF_000296735.1 Chrysochloris asiatica | reverse complement strand
ACACACAGTCACCCTCACACACACAATCACCCTCACACACAGTCACCCTCACACACACAGTCACCCTCATACACAGAGTCACCCTCACACACACACAGTCACCCGCCCACCTCCAGCCCTCACCGGGATGCCCTCGGTCTCCTCCAGGAAGCGGGCGCTGACCGACACCAGGGCGTCCTCGGGCCACTCATGGAACCAGTTGATGGCCGTGCAGTTGACCACCGCAGGGAACTTTCTCGCTCGCACTCGGAGCACGGATCCCACGGGGGAGAAGCACAGGATGACCTGTGTGGTATAGGACACGGGTCTGTACAAAGGAACGGGGAGGGAGGAGTTTCCTGGGTGGCTGAAAGGTTGGTGGTTCGAGTCCATCCAGAGGCCCTTTCGCAGAAAGGCCTGGTGGTCTACTTCTGAAAAGTCACTCACAGGAAGCCCTCTACTGTGACACACGTCGGGTGGCTTTGAGTCCTGCTCCTGGTGGTCCGGCCCATCGGGCAGCCACATTGTCAGCTCCTGGCCCATTTCCGAAGCCCTAAGGGCCCAGCTCCCCCCGCCCCACATGGAGGACAGACCCCGGACCTCCACCAGAGCTGGCAGAGTCCCCACCTTGAGCTGTTTGCGCACTTTGTCGATGAAAAACTTCCAGCACATCTCCCGGGTGTCAGACAGGCCCATTGACTTCACCTGGGGCCGCATGGAGGAAATGATATTCTCCACCTCGTCGTCTGTGAAGAGCCCGGGGACCTCGCCCGACGCCAGCAGGTCGTTAATGAGCACCAGGAACTGCTCCTCCGCCACCTGGGAGTCGGTCATCAGGAACACAGAGGGCACGTTCTTCACCGCCGCCTTTATGTACTGGGTGGCCAGGTCCAGCTGGAGACGATGGGGACATGCTCAGACTCCCTCATGTGTGTCCCTCCGCCCCCAAAGAAGTGTTGGCATCCGGACTCCTATTCCTGTGGAAAGATGCCCTAGTGGTGCTGGGGGTCAAGCACTGAGCTGCAAGGTCGGCAGTTCAAACCCACCAGCCGCTCATGGGCAAAAGGTAAGGCTGTCTGCTCCTGTGGAGATGTGTAGTCTCGGGAGCCCTGTGGGCAGTTCTACCCTGTCCTGCATGGTCACTGGGGGTCACAATCGACTCGATGGCGGTGAGTGGGTGATTTCTGAGCATGGGATCGAATGTGCGGATAGGGTTTCTTCATGATGCTAACAAGGTTGCAGAGAGCAGGGGGTATCTTAACTCAAATGGCTTCTGAGATCTAAGAAGAGGCAGAGAGAAGGCAGGAAGGATACAGGAAATATGGACGCCACGTGGAGACCACCAAGGACCCACAGAACACCGGGCCTACACCGAGACAAGGACGTCTCTCCAGACGCAGGCCGGAGTCCTGCATTCAGACTTCCTGCCTCCTGGATGGTGAGAGAATAAACGTGTGTTCTTCAAAACCACTCCCTTGTAAGATCACGAAGAAACAAAGGCAGACTCCTTGTCAAGAAGGTTGTCATTTAGAAATATCCATCCGAATGAAGCTCTCCAGGTGTGACAGCTGGGGTTTCTCCTTGAGAAGAGGAGATGGGAAACCTTGGCCAGAGACTCTCAAATCAAATCCAAGCCAAAGTATCTGCCACCGGGTCGATCAGGACTGACAGCAACCATCGGAGCGAGAAGATCTTTATGGGAGCAGACTGCCATGTTCATCTCCTGAGGAGCAGCAGGTGGGTTTGAACTGTTGACCTCTCGGTTAGCAGCCAAGCTCGTAATTGCTCCCGCACCACCAGGGTTCCTACAGGGACCTACAGGGTTCCTACTGGGACCAAAGCTGGCTTCAAACGCCACAGTTTTTGACAGCTGGACTAGAATAAGGGAAGCACTTCGGGTAGGAGCTCAGGGATGTTTTTGGACGCAGCCTACTGCGGTGAGGGTCCTACTTTGGGAGTCAGCGGTGGGTTTGGGAGAAGAAGGGAATGCTCTGCTTGCTTTACAGTCTTGGAGGGAATGCCAGCATTAATACCATGAGGAATCAAATTGCTTTTCATTAATATGCATTGAATTTACATGCACATTAATGGTATGCGTGTAAATCCAAGGGAGAAGTGATAGATCCATGGTAGGACTCTCGTCTTCCACGTGGGAGGATGGGGTTCAGTTCCCACCCCGTGCATCTCACGTACAGCAAACACCTGTCTGTCACTGGAGGTCTGCAAGCTGTTAGGGGGCTGCACAAAAGGAGCTCTGGGGGTGCAGTGGTCAAGTGCTCAGCGTTGAACCCAAAGGTTGGTGGTTTAAACCCACCAGCCACTCCCTGTGAGAAAGTGGTGGCTGTCTGCTCCCATAAAGGTGACGGCCTTGGAGACCCTGCAGGGTAGTACTCCACGGCCTCCTTCCTATAGGGATGGTGTGCGCTGTGTTGCGTGGGCTCAATCATAATGAAGTGAGCAGGTTTCAGTGGGGCTTCCAGATGAAGAGAGACTAGGAAGAAAGACCTGGTGTTCTACTTCCAAAACTCAGCCACAGAAGCTCTAAGGGTTCGACTACAGCCTATCAATGGGGTATTGGGGGACTGGGCAATGTTTGCTTCCACTGGTCACCATGAGCCGGGGGCCAACTCGACAGCAGCCAACATCTTAGTGAGACCTTTCCCTTTACACTGTAAGGACAGACCCATTCCCGTAGAGTTGTGTGTGTAACACAGAAGGAAGGGTCTTCTTGGCTGCTACCTTTAGGGACTCAAAATGCCAGGCCTTCTGTAGGGTTCAAACTGCCGACCTTTAGGTTAGCAATGGAACACAAAGTGCTCCCCCTTTCAAAACCAAACACACAGAGTATGACTCATAGCAACCCTGTGTCCAGTTGTAGGGTTTCCGAGGCTGCAAATCTTCAAGGGGGCAGAAAGCTTCATCTTTCTGCCACAGAGCAGCTGGTGGGTTTGGACTGCTGTCCTTGCAGTTAGCAGTCCAGTGTCTATCTTACAGAGCTGCCATTTAGAGTTCCTTTTTGTAGCCTCCCCTGCCCCTAGGAACGCCTCACACTAGGTTTTACAATACAGTTGTCTAGTCCCTTTATTGAAGTCTCGGTGTGGTGCTGTAAGATAAGCACTGGACTGCTAGCCACAAGGTTGGTGGTTCAAACTCACCAGCTGCTACTCGGAAACCCTATACAGACAGGGTCTCTATGAGTAGGAACGGACTCCACAGCACTTAACAACACTATACGGGAAAGATACAAAAGAAAGACAAAAATTCACTGCCATCTAGTAGTTTCTGACTCACAGTGATCCTCTAGCTGAACTGCCCCATAGGGTATCTAAGACTGTCAATTTTTATGGGAGCAGACAACCTCATCTTTCTCCTGTGGAGAGCTGGTGGGTTTGAACTACCGACCTTGTGGTTAGCAGCCGAGTGTTTAAACCACCGTGCTACCAGAGATTTTGGGGAAAGTAAAGGGTAATGACAACTTGAAGCCAGTTCTCTTTTGGAGACAGCGGTGCCTCCGCCTTGGGGATGCTGGGAGGAGATGGGGACTGTGAACTAACTTCTTATCTGAACCGTTTCTTCCAGCACCCCAGAGTGGAGTGGGGAGTTACAGCCAGCTGACCCATGACCGCCCCAGGGTTCGTGGCTGGAAGGCTCTGGGAAGCTCCCCTTGGATTTCCCGGCAGGGCCTGGCTTTGTTCAGGAGCTGCAAAGCTGCCCCAAGCACCAACACCATGGAACTGTGTGGGCTCACCGCGTGCACACTTGGTCAAATCAATTTTGATCGGGAGCTCTGCGGTGATTTGCTCTGGACTAATAGTGTTTGACTAAGCGCCTGGGTCCCTGCGAGAGCAAATATTCGGGAACAGGAAATCAATAAGAGCCTCGGTGGTACATCCTGGGGGATGGGAGACCTGTTTACATCAGTGTTTGTTTTATTAATTCAGAAAGCAGCCATGCGGAGCCAGAGCTTTAGAACCATTGGAGGAATTGTGTGATGAAGGGCAAGAATAGGGTCCCTTAGGGCCTTGGAATCTGAGCCCACTTTAGCTCGCCTCTGCGTTCTACAATAAAGATCTCCCAGACAGGGCCTGGTGTGGCGCTGCAAGATAAGCACTGGACCGCAAGGTCAGTTTGAACCTTAAGGTCGGTGATTCAAACTCACCAGCTGCTCCTTGGTGTACAGGGTCGCTATGGGTCGGAACCCACTTGATGGCACTTAACAAGGACAACTACAAGACAGGGCCTGTTGCCAGCGGGTCTGATGTTGCATGCTGGCTGGCTTTGTTGCAGAGAAGGGTCTGGGGACATTTCCTCAGCATCACACCCTCTCACCTTGAGATCTGGGATCCCATAACCCTTCTTGAGGGTGATCTGAAACACGTCCAGGGCACTGATGTACGCGGCCAGACGGGACAGGCTCTGCTTGCCACTGCCACCCACGCCGACCAGCAGAGCGTTCCCTCGGGGCAACTCCAAGATGCGGTTGATTCTACAGATGTGAGCCACTGCATCTTCAAACAGCACCTGTGGGGACCAGAGAGAGCCCCCCATGTCTCACAGCTGCCCTGGTCCTTGCCATCGTACCCCTGGCTTCATGTCAGCAGGGTGGCCTGTTGGCGTGTTTGCTGTGGGTCCCGCCACCCGCTGAAATCTCACCGTCTCCCAGCCTTGCTGTTACTCACCAGATTCATGACAGCATTGACCTCATTGTAACTGTCCAGCGCTTCTACCAACAGCTTGTTCAGATGAGCCATATCGAACACTGGGAAGTATTTGGGATCGCCAATCCCTTGAGCGAAATGGCAGAAGATATTTGGTTTGGCAAATAAGAATTCGTCTCCAAGATCCTAGAATTAGGGGAACAACACTTTCATCTTTTGTTCTTTTGTTTTGCCACCATGAACTTAGTAATTGGCAGTGCCTGCCTCTTGCCAAGATGACCTAATGGACCCCCCAGGATGCCAGGGTGAGTCTCCAGGGCCCCAGACTGCTGTTGTGGACACAGAAATCTTGTTGGGCATCAATCCCTGGTGGGTGGTCCAGTCCCCACCATGCAAGTCATGACCGACTTATCCAAAAAAGAGTTTTCACCAAGAAGACCAAGGGCACATCCACCATCTATGGGAGCAAGGGAGAGGGGCCTTTCCTGACCCCAGCAGGGTGGAGGAGGATGCTGGGCCCTGAAATGCTGAGTGGCCCTGGTCTTTCTTCTCAGGCCCACGTCCACTCAACGGCACTTAACAAAGTGTGGATCATAGTAAAGGCCTGGTATAGGGTAAGCACTGGACCGCAAGGTCGGTTTGAACCAAAAGGTCACCGGTTCAAACCCACCAGCTGCTCCTTGGAAACCCTACACAGGGTTGCTATAAGTCAGAACCAAGTTGACGGCACTTCACAACAACAACAACATGAATGATAAGGAGCTTGGTGGCACAGTGAGCTAGGTATTGGACTGCAATGGTTCAAACCCACCAGCCGGCTGTTCCACAGGAGGAACCCTATGGTACAGTTCCACTCTGCCCTGTCGTGATGCTGTCTCTGAGAGGAGTCGACTCGAGGCCCGTAGGCTGGTTTTGTTCTGGGTAACACAGATCGTGGTACCCTGCGCGGCACAAAGGGGTAAAAGCTCGGCTGCTAACTGAAAGGTTGGAAGTTCAAACCCACCTAGAGGCACCTTGGAAGATAAAGTCCTGGCAATAGGTTTCTGAACGGTTACAGCCATAAAACCCCACAGAGCGCTGTGTCTTACTTGGACACACATGAATCGGTTTGGGGTCAGTTTGTTGGGTCTGCGTTTCATGTGGACCACCCCATCCCCATCCAAGGGGGCTTGCAAGACACCGGGCAGTAGATGCTGCCTGTCTGTAGCCCTGGGGAGACTGGCCCCTCTTGAGAAAGGGTGGCTCATCACCATTCATCATTGTTACCACCACCATCAGCAGCAGCGGGGGTGTTGGTGGCTTGACTCACATCAAAGAACTTCTTGGTGGAGGCAACAGTGACTCTGCCCAGTGTTTCCTGGTCTTTTTTGTCGACCATTTTGTCACTGTACACTCGTTCAGCTTCATGCAGCCATAGGCGAACAAGCTCCAGTGGGGTCTTCAAGATATCCACCAAGGAGAACAGGAGACCCTGCCCCAAACACAGAGCGGTCAGAGTGGAGCTGCTTTAGGAGGGCCTGGTGTTCAGAGGTCAGAGGAGAAGAGATGTCACTCCCCAGGGGATAACCCACTTTGGGCCAGTGAGGGCACTGATCCTACAAACCCTGTGGCCTTGAGGGCTCCAGCCTTTAAGGGTGTGGAGAAAGGACAAGGGTGACTGACCATGGGGGCAGGGGGCAGACTACCACAGGCCACCAAAGAGCAGAGGGTTAGGCGTGCGGGCTACTCCGGAAACTGCCTGCGTCCTGTTCTGACCTGGCCATGTACTAACTGAGCAGTCGTGGGCAGATCCAACAAGGGTTTATAGAGGGTCTGCTATTTGCCATGCGCTTAGACACTGCTTCATGAAATCTGCATTCCAGTGTGGAGACATAACCAGGTAGCTAAATAACAAGGTAATGACGTATTGTGATATGGCTAGAGCTGAAATAAGCCTGGCAGTGAGATGGAGAGTGTGGGGGTGGGGGCATTTGAGCTACCACTTGAAGCAGAAGACAGGCATGACCTAATCACCCTGAGCCTCAGATTCCCCTCTGCAAAATGGGGACATATGAACACCAAGCATGTGTTGTTTGGAGAAAATGTAAGTGTAAGTGGCCAAACTCAGTGCCTGGTTCAGAGTACGTAATCAGTAAAGCAGAGCAAACATCATCACTACCATCATCATCATCATCATCACAACCATCACCACCATCATCATCACCACCACCATCACCACCATCATCATCACCATCATCATCACCATCATCATCACCATCATCATCATCACCACCATCACCATCATCATCACCATCATCATCATCACCACCATCACCATCATCATCACCAGCATCAGCCCACTACCACTCAGCCCTCTCTCCTGAGGGCAGTCAGAGTTGGAGAATACCGATGGGCTGGGGACTTGGCTCCGAGGGAGTATACCGTAGAGCTAAAAACTAGTACCTGGAAAATGTTGGAGAGGTCCCTGAGATTGAAGACATAATGAAATTTAATGGCCGTGGGAAGAAATGTTGTTGCAACTTTCTGATGCAAGGCTGTTACAGGAAAAAGATACATCGATTCCTATGTGCTCTTAATGGCCTCAGGAAATGCAGAGCTTATAGGAAAGTTTTTCAAGCAAATGGACTACGAAATAGTAACAATTTGAGGAAGAAATGTGCATAGCTGAAGAGGGGGGAAGCTTGCCGCTACTGACGTATAAATTATTTCTGTATACTGAGTTTCCTGTCCTCTATCTCCCCCTGACGCAACTGGGCTTCACGATATCTCCTGTTGAAATGGAGCATCATTTAGAACGTATTGATTCAAAAGTATAAATAAAATATTTACCAGGGGAAAGAACCGAGAAGCCATCAGCCTTATAAAGCAGTAGGTTTTATCGACAAGCAAGGGGCAGCAGCTGGCCAGCTTACCCAAGGCCGAGGCCACCAGCTGACCACTCATCTTCTGGACCACCATGGGGGCCGAGCGGAAGGCCAGGTGCTGGGCTAGGATGGTGCTGTAGATGGTCATAAGCGCCTCCTGACCGGGGAAACTCACAGCAAACACGCAGAAGTGACGCTGCTCGGGGACAGACAGAAACCTGTGTCAGGAGACCCTCAGGGTCCAAACCCTGTCCACATTGGTCAGGATGGCCAGTAAAGTCACATGGAATATTGACTATGCGTGAAGCTGTTCTCAAGAACAATGATGGCAGGGACAAACTCAGAGGGCGGGCCTGGGCTGAGTCCCCATCTCTGAAATGATGGAGAGCTCAGGTCCTGCCCGGGGAGGGCTGCAGACATAATGTAGATAACCAACAAACATATGTATGAAAGTATGGGGGGGGGGGCAGGGCTTCAAAAGTTTGTGGAAAAATGGAATGGAAAGATACTGGAGTGTTTTCATGAACTTTGGAAGTATATATATATATATATATATATACATACACACACATACACAAGGTTGGTGGTTCAAACCCAGTAACTGCTCCTTGCAAACCCTATACATGAGTTGCTATGAGTTGGAACTGACTGGTCAGAACTAACCAACAACACATGGTCACTTCACACATTGTCTCCTATGTGTATTATGCGTGTGTGGGCACATTGTATGCGAAAATCACCAAAAACACACGGCACTTATACTAAAAACTGATTTGTTGCTTATCTGCAATTAAATTGAACGGGCATCTGTGTTTTTGTTTGCTCAATGTGGCAGCCTCATGGGGGCATGGGGAGGACTGACCCATTCTGAGTGGACAGTGAGCAATCCACAGAGCACCATTCCCAAAGTCCCACCATTCCAGACCCATGCTTTCGGCCTCCCTCAAACCCATGGTCCTGACAAACTTGCTCTCCACTCACCTGGAGTCTAGGGTCAATGGTGAAGGATCCGGAGGTGGGGTTCATGCAGGCCACGTACTGACAGTTATGAATGTCTTTCAGGGTCAGCTTCTGCCTGTCATACCTAGAGGAGCCAGACAGGGCTAGTGCCTCCCACCCCCAGCCCACCCCTAGGAATGCCTCACAGGTGGTTAAAAATGCCATCAATATTGACGGTTTCTGTAGCCGTCAGCCATACTCCATGCTCTCAAGGAGGAGTTTAGGAGGAGACCAGAGTGGGTCAGTGTTATAGTTCAGCAGTGCTGAGACTCTGGGCCTCGGTATTCTTATCTGTGCAATGGGTCCGTATAAGGATCAACACACCAAGCCCCCTCCACCAAAAGCCCCACTTAGAATAGTATCTGAAATATACTAAGTACTGCATAAGTGCTACATATACACATGTTGGTGGTTGTGTACCGACAGGTCAATTCAGGCTCATGTTGTTGCTGATGTTAGGCGCTGTCAGGCTGGTTCCGACTCATAGCGACATAGTTAGCAGTCCAGTGCTTATCCTACAGTGCTACACCAGGATACCTTCGGACTCACAGCTACCCTGTATAGGGTTTCCAAGGCTCAAATCTTTACAGGAACAGAAAGCCTCAACTCTCTCCAACAGAGCGGCTGGTGGATTCGAAGGGTTGAACTTTCAGTTAGCAGCCCAATGCGTATCCCACTGTGCATGTGAATGTGTGTGTGGTTAGATGCTCTTCAATCAGTTCCAACTTACAGTGACTCTGTGGAGTCCTGGCGTGGCACTGTAGGATAAGCACTGGACCGCTAACTGCAAGGTCGGTAGTTCAAACCCACTAGTCACTCCTGTAGGGTCACTATGAGTCGGAACCAACGTGACAGCACTTAACGACAGCAACATGCCCCACAGTGCGCTCTGGTGTGATGCTATAGGGTAAGCACTGACTGGTAACCACAAGGTTGACAGTTCAAACCCACCAGTCGCACTTGGAAACCTTATCCAGGGTCGCTGTGAGTTGGGACAGACTAGATGGCATGTAACAACAACAACAACAAATACAACAGAACGAAGCACAGCCCCTCCGGCACCATCCTCCCCATTGCTACGTTTCAGCCCATTGTTGCTGCTACGGTGTTAGTTCACTGACTGTCCACTTTACCAAGCTTGACATTTTTTCCCAGGGACTGGTCCCTCCTGAAAAAGCATGTCCTAAGTATGTGAGACAAAGACTCCCTTTTCATTTTGGTTTCTAAGGAGCATTCTGGGTGAGCTTCTTCCAACACAGATTTCTTTACTTCTCTGGCAGTCCATGGTGCTTTCCACATTCTTCTCCAACACCAGAACTCAAATCCATCAATTCTTTCATAGCCTTTCTTATTCATCGTCCAACTTTCACACACAGATGAAGCGACTGAAAATACGATGGCTTGGGTCAGGAACACTTTAGTCCTCAAAATGACATCTTTGCAGCAGATTTGCCTAATGTGTGGTTTGATGTCTTACCTGCTGCTTCCATGAGTGTTGATGGTGGAGGAAATGTAAAATGAAATCCTTAAATACTATAATCTTTTCTCTGTTTATCATGATGTTGTTTATTGGTCCAGTTGTGAGGATTTTTGTTTTCTTTACATTTAATTATAATTCATGCCGAAGACTATATCGGTGGGTCATCATCATCAAGTGCTTCAAATCCTCTTCACTTCAGGAGGCAGGGTTGGGTCATCTGCATATCACAGGATATTAATGAATCTTCCACCAATCCCGATGCCTTATTTTTCTTCATACAGTTCAGCTTCTTAAATTATTTTTGCTAAGTATACAGATTGAATAAGTATGGTGAGAGAACACAATCCTGGAGCATAACTTTCCTGATTTTAAACCATTCACTATTCTCTTCTTTTATTTGAACTTGTGTTGTCTCTTTGTTGGAACAACTGCCCCTTGGTCAGTTCCACGTAGGCACAATTAAATGTTCTGGAATTCCATTCTTCACAATGTTATCTTTAGTTTGTTATGATCTACACAGTCAAATGCCTTTTCATAGTTAATAAAGCTCAAATGAAGATCTTTCTGGTATTCTCTGGTTTCATCAAGATCCATCAGATGTCAGCAATGATATGCCTCATCCCATGTCCTTTTCTGAATCCTGCTTGAATTTCTGGCAGTTGATGTAACGCTACAACCATTTTTTAACGATCTCCAGCAAAATATCACCTGTATGTGATATTGATATTGTCTGATAACTTCCCATTCTGTTGGGTCATCTTTCTTTGGGATGGGCACAAATGTGGATGTCTTCCAGTCAGTTGGCCAGTCAGCTGTTTTGTTTCCCAAATTTCTTGGCACAGATTCATGAACGCTTCCAGTGCTGTATCAGTTTGTTGAAAGATTTTAATCTGTATTTCGTCAATTCCTGGATTGTTTTCACCAGTGTCTTTGGTGTAGCTTGGACTTCCTCCTTCAATACCATTGGTTCTTGATCATATGCTACCTCCTGAAATGGCTGAATGTAGACCAATTTTTTTTCGGCACGGTGACTGTATTTCTTTTCTTTCTTAAATTCTTATCATGTATTATGTAATAATTTCTGTGTGAGAACACCAGCTTTGCATTCATCTTATCATATTTCCTTTCACTGCAATGATTACAATACCCTCCATCAAACAACCAAAGGGTATACCCCGCAAGTCTGTCATCCGCCCCCCGCCCCCACCCCGGCCATCAGCACACAGCCCCTCTCCCTCCCTGAGTCCAGAGTCCCCAGCTGCTCCATCTGTCCACGTCATGGTCTCTGCCTCCATTTCTGGCATCACGGCTTCTCTGGGTAGGGTCCCGCACTCCGCTCTTCTCACTTGATGGTCCCTGGGACCTCCGCTCCTGAACTGCAAAATCAACCACTCCCCTCCTTTTGTTACAAAACATCTACCTTTATATTTCTGACCCTCACAGTCCTGATAGCAGTTATTCACTATTGTACCACAAGAGTCCTATCCCCATCTCCTTTCATCAGCCCCGTCCCATCAGATTGGAAACTACTCAGTGGAGATTCTACCTTCCCCCGCCCCCTGTGGAACTAGGCTCCCTCTTGAAAGTTTGTAAGCCAGTCACTTCTTGCCTTTGTAGCCCCTTTTTGGGTAGCCAATGTTTAAGTAGCCCATCCCTGTCAACCCTGTGTATGGAGTGGGTGGGAATGATCCTGGCTATAAATGATCCCTCTTTTGAGCTACTACATCCATAAGTATAGGTCAAGTTCACCAAATTGTAGCAGATTACTCTTTTTTCCCTCTTCTTGATTCTTCTAGTCAAGTTCTGATCATCCAGCCATTGAAGCCAGGTCAAGTGGGTACTATCTGCAAGTATGGGTGTTCTTGTGCATCTCCTCTCACTTCATATCAGCTGGACGCTTCATTCTTCACTCTAGTCCTCTGTGGCCATGTCACTCACTGTCTCTGGGCCCAGGAGTCCCCAAGCCTTGCCATACAGCTGGCCAACCAGGTCTCCACCCAGGTTCAAGGAGTCTATTGAATGAGGTCGGACTTAGCTCACAACTTCATTGCTGTTTTTCCCTCACTTCCCCTTATCGGTGGTCAACGTGGTCACCAGTCAGACCACATGCCTACTCACGTATTCCCCTTGAGTTTTAGTCTTGGAAGGGAGTTTGCTCTGAGGGGACCCAACCACTTGCCTTGATGGCTCCCAGGCAAACAGCTTGCTTGTTCTTACAGTAATCAATCAGACTGCCATTATTGTTTTGTATTTTTCCTGTCGGTTGGTCTTTCTTTCAAGTATCTTCTGTTCTTCTAGCTGCTCCAGGCTGGTTTGCTTGTCCTTTCAAGTGGAAATTTACCACCTCAGAAGATTCTGGATGGGGTTCAGAATTCCACCTATGGTCTTATGCAAAGCAAAGGCTCCACAGGAAGCCTCTTTCACTGGGCAAGTTCTGGTCCCCTTTAAGGCATTCCAATCAGCTATAGGCTGAAGACGGACTTACAAGCTTTCTATTGTGATGTTTCTGGCTATTCCTTTCTCTTCCCCTCAAGTGTCTATTTTACAACGGTAGGCAAGTGAAACCAAGATTCAAAAGACAGCCAAGCATTTTAACAAGATTTCCCCTCTTTTACCCATTCCAACCATGCTTCAGTCTCTGTGACCCAGAGCTCTGTTGTTTCAAGGTTGTGCATACATCATTATTTACTCTGTCCCACTTAGCCCATGTAAGCCTAACTGTTCTCCCATCTGCTTTGTTCTTCCATTCCCCTCCTCCTCCTTGTATATTGCTCCCCCCAGCACCCAAGCTATCCTATGTCTATTATACCCTACCCTGTGCTCCATCTTCTCCTCCCTCCCCTCCCCTTATCCCATACATTCCAGTGATCAGAATATATATACATATATAGTTATTTCCCCTTTTAGGGTGGGTTCTTTTTCATAATATTTTACAATAATGGTCCTATGCAATATTTTCCCTTTTGTGACTAATTTTACTCAGCATAATGTCCTCAAGGTTCATCCATGTTATGCGGTGGCTTGCAGCTTACTTGTTATTCTTCAAGGTAGCATAGTATTCCATTGTGTGTATGTACCACAGTTTGTTTCCAACCTTCCGAGGAAGCACCACATTGCTTTCCAGAGAGATTGGATCATTTTGCAATCCCACCAATAATGTAGGAGGGTCTCAGTCTCTCCGCATCCTCGCCAGCATTTGTTGTCCTCTACTTTTTTGCTCTTTGCTGTTATTACTGGTGTGAGATGGTATTTCATTGTTGTTTTGATTTGCTTCTCTAATGGCTAATGATTGTGAACATTTCTTCATATGTTTGTTGGCTGCCTGAATATCCTCCTTGGTAAAGTGTCTGTTCATGTTCTGTGCCCATTTTTAAATTGGGTTATTTGTCTTTTTCTTGTAGAGGTGTTGTTGTTGTTGTTGTTATGTGCCATCGAGTCGGTTCCGACCCATAGCGACCCTGTATAGGGTTTCCGAGGGTATAAATCTTTACGGGAGTAGAAAGCCTCATCTTTCTCCCGCGGAGCAGCTGGTAGTTTCGAACCGCTGACCTTAAGGTTCGCAGCCCGATTCGTAACCAGAGGTGTTGTAGTTTCCTATATATTTTAGATATTAGTTCTTTGTTCAATGCGTCATTGCAAAAGATTTTTTCCCATTCTGTGGGTTCCCTTTTTACTCTTTGTGAAGCCTTTTGATGCACTTAAGTTTTTGTGGGTTTTTTTTAATGTTTTATTAGGGTCGCTATGGGTCGGACCCGACTCGATGGCACTTAACAACAACAACAACATTGTGAATTATATGATAGTTTACATGAGATAACTTTAGTTTTACATTCATTCCATCGTATTGCACATACGTTTTTAATTTTCAGTATGTCCCAATCATCTATTTTGTCTTCTTTTGTTTGTGTAGTTTTCAAAATGTTTGGTGGTCTATGTTTTCCCTGAATTAGTGCCCTCACATTTGTCCCATTTTTTTCATTGATGGCCTTTATAATTCTGGGATTCACACTTAGGTCTTTAATCCATGCTGAGTTGGGTTTTGTATATGGCGTGAGGTAAAGGTCTGGTTTCCATCTTTTGCACATTGCTTTCCAGTTCTGCCAACACCATCTGTTGAAGAGACTATCACCTCCCCATGCAATATTTTTAGGCACTTTGTCAAAAATCAGTTGGCTGTATGTGGATGGGTTAATTTCTGGATACTTGATTCTGTTCCATTGATCAATGTATCTTTCATTGTACCAGTACCAAGCTGTTTTGACCACTGTAGCCATGTGGAAAATTTTGAAGGCGGGCAGTGAGAGGTTTCCAACCGTATTCTTCTTCTTAAGCAGCGCTTTGCTTATCCTGGGTCTCTTTCCTTTCCATATTAAGTTTGTAATTGTTATTCTTTGAAGAATGTTGTTGGAATCTGGATTGAGATTGCATTATATGTGTAAATTGCTTTGGGCAGTATTGACATTTTCACAATGATAAGTCTTCCTATCAGGAATATGGTACATTCTTCCATTTTTGTAAGTCTCTTTTGGTTTCTTGTAGTAGTATTTTGTAGTTTTATTTGTATAAGTCCTTTGTTTCTCTGGTTACATTTATTCCTAGATATTTCATCCTTTGGGTGGCTATTTTAAATGGGATTACTTTCCTAATGTCCTTTTCAAAGCTGTCATTTTTGGTATAGAGGAATCCAACTGATATTTGTATATTGATCTTATATCCTGCCACTTTACTGAATCTTCCAATGAGGTCTAGTAGCTTTTATACTGAGTGTTTGGGGTTTTCTATGTACAGAATCCTATTGTCTGCAAATTTGTTGTTGTTGTCAGGTGCCATCGAGTCAGAACCGACTCATAGAGACCTCATGCACAGCAGAACGAAACAATGTCCGATCCTGGGCCAACCTCACTACCGCTGCCACACTTGACCCCATCAATGATGTCACTTGGCTGATCCATCTCGTTGGGGGTCTTCCTCTTTTTCTCTGACCCTCCACCTGACCCAGCATGACATCCTTCTCCAGTGACTGTTCTCTCCAGACAATGTGTCCAAAGTATGAGAGACGAAGCCTAGCCATCTTGGCCTCCAAGGAGCACTCTGGTTGCACTTCTTCCAAAACAGATCTATTGGTTCTTTTGGAAGTCCATGGCACTTTCAGTAT